>NC_136272.1:24308163-24696712 GCF_964187855.1 Myxine glutinosa
GTTGTTTCTGCCAAAGGGTTGTACCACCTATTAGAGCCAATCGTGTACTTACTTTTTCCACATGCGAAATTTGCATTTATGTTTATTTAAATTATACAATGGACTACAAAATGTAAATTTTTCCTGATATTTGTTACATTTTTCAGCTTTATCTATCAATATTGTTGAAATGAAGATCAAATATCTTATTGCTGGTTTCACCCCGGTCTGCCTATCCGATTTGTGTTCATGAAGTCCATGTAGCAAGCTCATGGGCCAAAATTGAGCTCTCGAGAGCTGAGGTGATTTTAACCTGAGGATGCATCCCTCGAGGGGCCCCTGGTTGGTCTGAGGTGTGAAATATGGTGATGTTATCTTGTGGACAATTTGTGAATGGCTAGACAGATGCGCCTGGAAGGGGAAATTGTATCTACAACTCATGTGGGTTGTGTCTGAATGCAAGGTTCGGGAGGAAGTGTGAAAAAGGTTTTAAAACGCTGATGGTAAAGGCAGGAAATAAAGGAAAATGGTTATGGACTGTTGTTTTTGAAGTGATAGTGGTTAGTTTGCACTGGGGAAAAGTGCACCAATGGATGGAAAGTGGATTTGGTTCAACAAAATTGTGCTAGGTTTCTACATGCAGGTAGATTCCGATCAAAGAGGTGATTGGGTGTTGGTGAGGATTGGATCACAGCTCTGCAGACCAGGTGAGCAGGACTCCACCAGGTATTTTGCCATCACATCAATTAAATTATTGCTCATAAGGGGAGTGTATAGGGCAATTTCCCCTAGGAAAATGTGTAAAGAAATGTGTTACTTTACATGGTTGACTCTAGGTTCTAGAACCTATCGTGGGGCAACTTAGCATAACAATTGTGCATTTTGTGAGGAAAGCACCAAATTTGGCACACTAGTAGACTATCATATTATGAAAAGATCTGGATATTGGGCCATCTCAGATTCAGAGATTTGATTTTTGCAAGATTTCGATTCGATTGGGATCGAAGAGAACACCTTCTTCGTCTTCTGTACAGTGAAGTTGCCAGCCCTGAATTCTCTGGCTACATCTGGGTGCTTCATTGGGAGTGCAACCATGTCCCTCAGGTGAACAGGGACCCACCTGGCATAGTGTGTGTGGTCTAAGGCATGGAACCATTGGACCAGTTCCGTCAGGGCATCAAGGTACATCGTGAATGAAGCCTGCTGCAGAGAACGAACGTAGACCAGTACCAACATCTCTAGTTCCAGCACAGTTGCCCAGTACTGAAAGTTGGGAATGTCTTCTCCTCTCTGGTGACACCAGTCTTCGAACTCAGGCAGGTCTTCTGCATCATCAGCATATGTCATACAGTGGCGTTCATACGCACGGTGTTGCAGGATGTGCAGTGCCGCTGCAGTGATTTGATGAGCTCTTCTTGTGCGGGTGACGTGGGCAGCTCGCAGGAAGGAGTCAGCCGTCCCTGTCGTTGCAATCTCAGCTTGCAAATCTGCAAAATCTGCAAATCTTGCAAAAATCAAATCTCTGAATCTGAGATGGCCCAATATCCAGATCTTTTCATAATATGATAGCCTACGAGTGTGCCAAATTTGGTGCTTTCCTCACAAAATGCACAATTGTTATGCTATATTTAGCTTAGCTGCCGGACTACTAGGGCAAAATGCACAGGAGGGTGGAGTTAGTGATTGCGGACGGAAAAATTAGCTAGAGAACTTGGAGACGATTTCGTAATTTTCAGGAAATTTTTCATTGTTTTATACTGTTGTGAAATTTGTTTGTCCAGAGGACAGAAAGTGAGTATGTCCAGGTATTGATAGGATAAGTGTGAGGTTATCAAAGGAAGAATACCAGTTGATGTATTTTGATATTTAACTACCAGCTGCTAATAATGTGAATTGTGATATGGGTCAATGTAAATAATTATTCTCACACTGGATGATGTGTGAGATGGGTTGGATAAAATGTGCAATAAGGCAAGTATATAGGAAAATTTAAGGCAAGTATATAGTATATAGGAAAATTCAGATTTAATTTGCAGGAATGAGACGCTTCTGGGATGGAAGCAATACAGGATCATGTTTACAAATATTTGTGTTTACAAAAAATGATGTTTGCAATATAGGAAGACAACAAAGCAGGATGGAGAAAATGTGGTGAGTTTCTCCATTGACTGATAATTATGATTGGGGGGATAATGGTTGGCAAATCATGTATCATCAGATGTGGGGAAGATGATGAAAGGGAGGTATTTTTGGAAATTGGTGAAAGTAAATATGGCATTTGAATTTCCAGACATGACGCAGGGAATGCGACTATAAATGGCCAACCATCTGAGAGATGAGGCTCGAAATATACACAAAGAATTAAGTTAAGCACCCCTACACAAAGAATTAAGTTAAGCACCCCCTAATATATATTCTTTGTGTATATGTATACATTGGCATATATTCTAAGGTATGTGAGATCATACCTTGTGAGATCATTGGAACGTGCATTACATCGGGAATGGAACAACCTGCCACAGCAACGCATACGACGGCTTACAGGGTCTATGAGACGTAGGGTTGAGTCAGTGATCCGATCACGTGGGTCCTACACACGTTATTGACGCAAAGATCGCTAGAGGTCTTCTCAGAACAATGACTGTACGTTAGAAAACATAAACGTCATCCACACTGTCCGTGATGGACCTATAGCTCCATACTTAAATTGAGGTGAAAATATGCCTAAAATTCCCAATAAATTTCACCTTAAATTATTCAGAATAAAATATTGAAAACGGCATGATTGTTATGTTTTTATGTGACCATAATATCACTTCTCCAGAAAATATAGCAATATCATGGGTATATTACACTGTTTTGACGACAACAACCTTGTAATGTGCGAGGTTGTAAAAAAACGGGGGGGGTGCTTAACTTAATTCTTTGTGTATATCATCAGATAAATAAATGCCAAGTGGAGGGTGGAGGGCTAGGAATTTGATCTGTGTGTGTCAGTAAAACTTGCAATACAGGTACAGGTGAACAGACCGGGGTGGGCCGAGAGCGGGAGGAAAATAAAAGAGACGTCCCCATGTGCAAATTGCTGTCCCCAACCATAATCATGCGTCCGCAAAGGGGAAAGTCCGGGTTTGCCAACCCCGTTCCTGCACAGTTCTAGGTGACCCCGAGCTCGCAGGATCGGCGTCAGTGGCTACGTTTGCATAGCGTTGAGCTGTGATCCCCAAAAATGCACGTCCCGTTAGAATGCACGGTCTGGAAGAAAGAAGAGTACGTGTTCCATTAGGGTGCGCGGTCCAGGAAAAAGAAGAAGAGTACACGTTTCCAGTGCATGCACATTAGTGGCCCACCACCCAACCGCGAGGTGCGGGCCTGGTTCTAATCCTGGGACGGTGAAAGTCTTTATTATTAATTATATGATTCCCTGTGTTATTTTAATTGATTTTTTTGATTTCATTTTTTTAGTTTGATTTTCTTTCATTATTTTGTATAACCCTGGGACGGTGAGTTATGTCGACTTTAATTCGGCAATGTAAGTTTCATTATTAATTTTTCTGTAAATTACTCTGTTATTTTCTGCTGTAATTTGAGTTCGATTTCTGATTCATGATGTTATCGCCCGTTGTATAATTCTGAGACGGTGAGTTATGTCGACTTCAATTCGGCAATGTAATTTTCATTGTTAATCGGTCTGTGAGGTTCTGTGTTAATTTTCTGCTGTAATTTGAGTTTGATATTTGATTCATGATGTTATCGCCCGTTTGTATAATCCTCAAACGTTGAGCTATGACAAGTTTTAATTCGGCTATGTATCGTTTAAGAATCCTGTGATTAATATCATTTCAGAATCCTGTGATTAGCCTGATTTTCCTGTGATTGTATCGTCTCATAAGCCTGTGATTTTCCTGTGATTTAGATCGTTGATTATCCTGTGATTTTTTTATCGTTTAATATTCTGTGAAGTTTATCATCTCATAAGCCTGTGATTTTCCTGTGATTTTTACTGTTTAATATTCTGTGATGTTTATCGTCTCATAAGTCCCTTATATTTTCCTGTGATTTTGATTATAGTCTGGTAATGCCATTTTTGCAAAGAGTCCTGTAATGTTGATCCAATCCTTGATTTCCCGGTAGAGCACTGACTCAACAAACGAATGCATGCTCCGTTGGGTAAAATTTCCCCCGAATACAACAATATGGTAATTCTCCTTTTTCCTCTCTAGGTCTGGCTTGCCCATAAGGGGAGAAGGGGCCCATTGGGGGTACTTGGACTTCGCCCCCACTTTGCTGACCCCACTCCATGGTAGGTTAGGGTGTGGCCCCAGCCCAGTGCACGTGTCGAGGTGCTCTTGACGGAGATAGGAGGACCCTCTTCTCTTTCGTGTATCATCAGATGGCCAGCTCAGTGTCGTACAGCCATGCCCTCATCTCTGGTCCTACGTCTAAGAGGCCGGCCTCTGAAGGTGGTCTGTATAGGGGGCAGGTGGAAATCATGTGTTTGGCAGTCTGCTCAGGCTCGCCGCACTCGCACGCGGCACTGTCTGCCAGGCCCCACATCTTCAGCGATGATTTGAAGCGGCCGACCCCCCGTACGTAGACGGTTCAGCAAGATCCATTGCAGGCGTGGTAGATCTTTCCCCTTCGACACCACCTCCTGGGTCCCAGATGTAGCAATGGATGCGAGTGGGCCCAGCCGTTTCCCACACCTGCTTCCAAGATGCCGCCAGCCATGCGCTTCTAGACAAGTCCTCCAAGATAGAACTGAACATCTCTTGTGCCGCCTTGTTGTCGGGATGGTGGACTTGAGTCTGCTTGGAGGCGCCACTATCGTTGTGGTGTTGTGCAGGATTTGCCAGTCGTGTTTCTGGGCGTTTCTTACCAGGGCGAGGGTAGCAGCCTCCCGTCGGAGGCCGGCCGGGGCAATTCCCGCTAGGACTGGCAGGTGGAATGCCGGGGTGGACTTCAAACAACCAGCTACAATGCGGAGGGCGTTGTGAATGGCAACATCAATCTTTCTCACGTGTGGGCTTCTGCTCCAGGCCGGGGCGCAGTATTCGGCTGCAGAGAAGACCAGGGCTTGCATGGATATTCGTAGGGTCTTAGCGGAGGCTCCCCAGGACGTACTAGCGAGACGTCGGATAAGCGAGACCCTTGATGTCACCTTGGCCTCAGCTTCTTCTAGGTGTTGCTTGAAGGACAGTATCCGATCTCGGCGTACGCCGAGGTCTTTTGGGGCTTGCCGGAACTCCAAGCGTTTCTTGTCAACGAACACACCCAGTTCCCTTTTTGCTTCTCTGGTGTTAAGATGGTATGCCGCTAACACTGTCTTACCAATGCTGAGCTGCAAACGCCACAGGAATATCCGACGCACCACCATGGTGAACCACGTAAATTGGGGGCAAATGCCAAGTACTCCCAATGGTGTCCCCAGGGGGATCCAGGGTGATAACTAAAACTATCTATGATGTTATAGTAACAGATGGAGGAGTGTCGTGGCAACGATTGGGGGGGAACCCTCATTCTACTGAGTATTGAGCCGCTGTGCCCTCCCAAGCCTCTTGAGGGCAGTCTAAGACCACATGTGACAACTCCATTTTTCCGCCAGAAAACCTCCCTGGGAGATCTGTCGGCCCCAAGGCCGGTGCATTGGATTGCGTGTACCCTCCAAACAGAAATATTGTGCCCTCTCTATGGCCTTGCCGCCCACGCAGGCTCCTCGCTGTCTGAGCCACCTCTTTGATCCCAGCAGGGATGAGGGTAGGAGGGGGACGTGGTAAAAACTATGTATATGACTCACTCGGGGTGGAAAGCTAATGTTTTCAGAGCATGGCCTAGGGGCGCTTCCTTGTGCATTGTACACATCACGACTTGCTACTTGCTAATGTGGGTCGCGCTGCCATGTAACGGGTGCCGCCGCATCGGTGCCGTGCACTGGAATCATTCCATGCATGTAACAGGCTCTTGTAATAAACACCGTGTGAACAGTTCGGACTGCTTCCTGGGTCTCACTCTGGGAGGATCGGGAAGCGGAGATGTGGGAAGTAGATTGCTGCTAGTGTGTGTGTGTGTGTGTGTGTGTGTGTGTGTGCGCGCGTGTGCGCGTGTGCGCATGTGCGCCCATGCGTGCGTGCGTGCGTGTGTACAGTCATGTGAAAAAGTAAGTACACCCCATTTAAAGTTTAGACTTTTTCAACATATTTCAACATAAGCTATTTGATCTTCATTTCAACAATATTCACAGATAAAGGTAATATAAAATAACAAATATCATGAAACATTTACATTTTGTCGTCCATTGTATAATTTAAATAAACATAAATGCAAATTTCGCATGTGTAAAAAGTAAGTACACCCCTACATTTATCATGACTTCAAATTAGAATCAGGTGCACCAGCTCAGGTGCAAATGATTAGAACATCGTCAGAGAGGATCTTGGAGGAACCTGTCTAACTTAAACCTCAGACATTTAGTTTGGTTTGTTCTTTCTTGTTGAAGTGTAATCTGGAGAAAGCATTCGACAGGTTTCCATGTGAAGTAGTGACATGGGCATTGAGGAAGTTAGGAGTGGAGGAATGGTTGATCAGATTAGTGATGGCAATGTACAAAAGAGCGCGCACAGCTGTAAGTATGAAGGACGGGAACAGTGGTGAGTTTGAGGTGAAGGTGGGAGTGCATCAGGGGTCGGTACTAAGTCCACTACTATTTGTAGCTGTGATGGAGGTGCTGGCTCGGAACGTAAAGGAGGGTTTACCGTGGGAGTTGTTGTATGCAGATGGTCTGGTGTTGATTGCAGAAAGTATGGATGGACTGAGGGAGAAGATGAACAAGTGGAAGGAATGTATGGAGACAAAAGGTCTGAAGGTGAATATCGGGAAAAACGAAGGCGATGGCAAGTGGTAAAGCATGTGGTGAGGTGGAAAGAACTGGGAAGTGGCCGTATGCTGTGTGCAGGAAGGGTGTCGGAGTGAATTCCATTCAATGTACAATGTGTGCTGATGATGGAGGAAATGTTGAGTTGGATCTTGGAGACGGCGTGAAGCTGGAAGGTGTGAAAACATTTTGCTACCTCGGAGACATGCTGAATGGAGAAGGTGGATCAGACTCGGCAACGGTTGCTCGAGTGAGATGTGCATGGAAGAAGTTTTGGGAACTGGGTGGCGTGCTGATGATGAGGGGAGTGTCGTTGAAGCTGAAGGGAAAGGTGTATGCTGCATGTGTGAGAAGTGTTATGATTTATGGGAGCGAGACATGGGTAATGAACGTAGAGCAGCAACGAATGTTGGAAAGGGTGGAAATGCGAATGGTTCGGTGGATGTGTGGAGTATCGTTGAGAGAGAGGAAGACAAATGATGAATTGCGAAAGATGATGGGAATAGAGCCTGTGATTGATGCTGTGAAGAGGAACAGGTTGAGATGGTTTGGTCATGTGTTGAGGAAGGATGAAAGTGACTGGTTGAGAAGAGTGATGGAAATGAATGTAGAAGGAAGCAGAGGACGGGGAAGACCGAAAAAGACTTGGCTGAAGATGGTGGAAGAAGAAATGCGGGCAAGGGGGTTAACAAGGAGAGATGCAGAAAATAGGGCAAAATGGAGAAGATTGTCATGGGGACCGCAAGGCTAACCCCCGCTCTAGCAGGGAAAATGGCCTTTAAAATGCATGTTGTTGTTGTTGTACAATGTGTGATGAGTGGGTTCATCAAAAATGTAGTGGTTTGAGATGGTCATTAACCAGTGTGGCAGCTACATTCAAGTGGAAGGTGCACACAGAGGGAACTGCAGATGGAGGAAATGTTGAGTTGGATCTTGGAGACGGCGTGAAGCTGGAAGGTGTGAAAACATTTTGTTACCTCGGAGACATGCTGAATGGAGAAGGTGGATCAGACTCGGCAACGGTTGCTGGAGTGAGATGCGCATGGAAGAAGTTTCAGGAACTGAGTGGCGTGCTCATGAGGAGGGGTGTCGTTGAAGCTGAAGGGAAAGGTGTATGCTGCATTTGTGAGAAATGTTATGATTTATGGGAGCGAGACATGGGTAATGAATGTAGAGCAGCAACGATGGCTGGAAAGGGTGGAAATGCGAATGGTTCGGTGGATTTGTGGAGTATTGTTGAGAGAGAGGAAGACAAATGATGAATTGCGAAAGATGATGGGAATAGAGCCTGTGATGGATGCTGTGAAGAGAAACAGTTTGAGATGGTTTGGTCATGTGTTGAGGAAGGATGAAAGTGACTGGTTGAGAAGAGTGATGGAAATGAATGTCGAAAGAAGTAGAGGATGGGGAAGACCGAGAAAGACTTGGCTAAAGATGGTCGAAGAAGAAATGCGGGCAAGGGGGTTAACAATGGGAGATGCAGAAAATAGGGAAAAATGGAGAAGATTGTCATGGGGACAGCAAGGCAAACCTCCGCTCTCGCAGGGAAAATGGCCTTAAAATGCCTGTTGTTGTTGTTGTTTCTTGTTGAAGTGTGCGGCATCACCATGCCGAGATCAAAAGAGCTCTCTGAGGCCTTCAGAAAGAAGGTTATAGATGCCTACAAGTCTGGGAAGGGATTTAAAAAGATCTCCAAACAATTTGAAATCAATCATTCGACTGTCCGGAAGATCATCTGCAAGTGGAGAAGATTCCAAACAACTGCCAACGTGTTCAGGCCAGGCCGCCCCAGCAAGTTCAGCCCGAGAACAGACCGCGAGATGCTGAAAGAAGTCTCTAAGAACCCAGAATGTCATCACGGGACAAACAGGTAGCTCTTGCCACTGTTGATGTCAAAGTGCACGAGTCTACCATTAGAAAGAGGCTGCACAAATTTGATCTTCATGGGAGGTGTGCCAGGAGGAAACCTTTGCTATCCAGGACGAACATCAGGGCAAGACTAAAGTTTGCCAATGAACACCCAGGCAAAGACCAGCACTTCTCGAACAATGTGCTCTGGACAGATGAGTCAAAGGTAGAGCTATTTGGCCACAGTACCAGAAGACATGTTTGGTGAAAACCAAAGACAGCATTTGACCACAAGAAACTGACACCAACTGTAAAGCATGGTGGTGGAAATATTATGGTTTGGGGCAGCTTTGCTGCATCAGGGCCTGGGCAGCTCACCATCATAGAATCCACTATGAATTCTTCATTGTACCAGAGGGTGCTTGAGGATAATGTGAGGCCATCTGTCGGAAAGTTGAAGCTCAACCGAAGGTGGACCTTGCAACATGATAATGACCCTAAACATACCAGTAAATTCACCAAGGAATGGCTGAAAATAAAGAAATGGAGGGTTCTGGAATGGCTAAGTCAAAGCCCGGATCTAAATCACATCGAGTTGTTGTGGGGGGATTTGAAACGAGCTGTGCATGCAAGAAACCCCTCAAACATCGCACAGCTGAAATAATTCTGCATGGAGGAGTGGACAAAACTTTCTCGCAGTCAATGTCAGAGACTGGCAGACAGTTATAAGAAATGCCTACTTGAGGTTGTTTCTGCCAAAGAAATAATACCACCTATTAGAACCAAGGGCAGGGGTCGGCAACCTTAGGCACGCGTGCCACCATTGCCACGCGGCAGCATAGTCATTGGCACACTGGCGGAAGCAGTGCCCTCTCAGCTGCATGCCAAATCACCTCTTGAACAGCCATTGGCTGTTGCTCGGCCTGTCTTATTTCGTTTGATTGACAGTACGGCCTCCCGCTCACATTTCCCACAGGAATTGCAGTGAAGCGGTTCAGGTTCGGTATATTTATGGCAACCCCACTAGCTAAGAAAGCTAAAGTAAAGGTTCGGGCATTCCAGCCCTCATGGACAGAAGAGTGGGGTTTTCTTTTTCAGAAGGACCGTGCTGTGTGTACTTTATGTTTTGAAAATGTTGTTTGTCGAATGTCGAGTGTTAAGCGCTATTTTGAGACAAAGCACAAGAAAACTTTCAAAGATCAGGCAGACAAGGCAGAATACATCAAACGTGCCATGTCCAGGTATGGGAAGCAAGCCAACACCCTCAAAATCTTTGCCACTGCTAAAAACCATGCGACTGAAGCAAACTATCGCATTGCTCATTGCATTGCGAAACGTGGAAAGCCATTCACGGATGGCGAATATATTAAGGAGGCTTTTCTCTGCAGCTCAGAGGTTCTGTTTGAAGGTTTACCAAACAAAGAGACAATCAAATCAAGAATAAAAGATATTCCCATGTCATAGTCAGGTTCAGTATGTCCAGATTTAAAGTTTCGTTGGATTTTTTGGGGGATTTGGAAAACTATATATTTTTGGAAACTATATTGTATAGTCAGTCAGAAAACCAATGTTGCTATTTGCACAGACTCCTGTATGGCGGCCATCTTGGATTTTCAAAATTGCCGCCGTAGAACTAATTTTTCTCAATATCTCAGCCTCTAAATAACATAGAGCTTTGATTCTAACGGCTAAACATACATTTTCAAGGGCCCCGAATCCAATGGTAACAAGTTCGATAAGCTAGACATGACCATAGAGCTCCTATGTGGCGGCCATTTTGGATTTTTCAAACTGGCCGCCGTAAAATTTATGTTTCTCAGGGTCTCATCTTCTAAATAAGACGGAGCTTTGATTTTTCTAAATCCCAAAAACAATCCAACGAAATCTAAAATCTGGACATGCTGAACCTGACTGTGTCGACTGTAATGAGAAATACTATTCTACTGCGAGTGTTTTGCCTACTGCGAGATGTCTATGGTCCAGCCATGACGCGGCAAATCCTGAAATGTACACACTACAAGCGGTCTCTCCGTGCCCATATATATTCATATGTAGCACTTTATGAAATGGTTCTGGAGGAGTTCTTGAAGGACAACCCACAAGTAAAGGATGTGTGTTTCGAGGCAACAGAGGGAGTAGAAGCTGCCTGTGCTGAGACGAACAAGTGCACGAAAGCTGAATCTGTAAAACAAGCAAACACCAAACTCCTTCAAGTCTTGACATCTGATGGGGTGGTGACGGCACTCGAGGAGTGGGAAGCACGGAGATCCAAGAATGCATTGTTCAAGTCAATGATGAACTATCTACATCGGGTGGAGACAATCCTGTTATTCGTGGCAGCATCACGGAGTGCTGACCTGGTGCTTCACCTCCAAGCTGGAGAAGAACTGAGCAAGTTATTCTTTGCCATGGACCGGATCAAATACAAGCGGCTCTGGCCCCGATACATCGCAGACATGTATGACCTAAGAACCAATCACCCTAGGACCTGGGAAGAACTAGGAGCTGGCAATCTATCAGTAACCAAGAATGACATCCCGTTTGTATCCATTGGACCAGATCATGCATGAGAACATCTGAACAAGCTGATGAAGATTCACTCTGGACTGATTGGCATCTATCTATAATTCCAGTAATCTCTGTCTGTACGTTTGTACGTTTGTACGTTTGTCTGTCTGTGACCGCTGTTTCTCGACAACCACGGGTCCGATATACTTTTAACTTGCCAGGTATATTGCTGGGGACCCGAGGATGTGCCTTTTCAAGGTTTCATATTAATCGGACAATTACTTACCGAGCTATGTCCAAAAAACGATTCAACCAATCAGAGAGCAGCGAACGATCGCGTGTGCCGGCGTTGCGAATGGACCAAACCATTCCATGTAAATAGAGGGGGGGGTTCTGTGGTCGTTGCGAATGGACGAAACCATTTCATGTAAATAGAGGGGGGGGATTGTCACTGTACTCGCAAGCCGTTCGCCGTTCGCTTTGGCGTTGCGAATGGACCAAACCATTTCATGTAAATAGAGGGGGGGGGATATAATTTTAGATAGATATATAGTACGGGCATATATATAGTACGGGCATGCCCTAGTCTCTAACAATGCCAATTAAATGCTAGACAGAGATTCTTCATGGTTACACCAGAATTATCACGCCTGTCAAAAGACTTCAAGAGTCAGTTTGGCCTGGAAGGTGACAAGATCACAGAACATCATGACCTTGGTCCAAGTGCAGTCAAGAGGGAGCATGAAGCAATCAACAAGATCAAGGCTGCGATACTGAGTCACGGGAATCTAATTGACACTGAAGGTGACAAGCTGCACAATGTGATAACGAATGCTTACATCCCAGACGAGTATGTACCACAGATCTTGAACATTGATGTCACTGGTCAGAAGTTGTATGAAGACTACGTGTCGGAGCGTATCAATGGAGATGTTAGTCTCTGGGCACCAGTCAAGAAGGAGAACAACAAGATGTTCACGTCTGGGAACAAGAGAACCACAGTGAAACTCAGAGACAGGACTGTGGATCTGAAGGAGACTAAGGAACTGTACGGAAGGCTCATGGTCCTTGCCAAGTCAAACAGAGACGTCAACCAGAAATATGCCATCGGAAATTACGAGTTCACTGTGACACCAAGAGCACTGTTCGCTCCAGATGGGACAATTCTTCCATGCACTGACAAGTCGAAGTTAATTCATCTCCTCGACAAGTTAGCAAGAGCTGAAATTCACCCCGAAGATCAGCAGCAGACACCAGCTGCAAGTGTTCTACAAGAAGATCCAATGGACACAAGAACTATGGCATCCACATCTAGTAAACCTACAAGTCGGAATATTGCACTGGTGGATGGGATGGTACTTGTGCATAAGCTGACAAAGAAACCAGCCACTGTAGTGAAAGTCGACGATCTGGGTGAATGCTTCAATGACAGACTCATGTCTCTAACAAAAGATTGTGATGAGATCATACTGGTCTTTGACACGTACAAAAACGATTCTCTGAAGAGTGCTACCAGGGCTAAAAGAAGGCAAGGAAAGGATGCAGTACAGTATCAAGTCAGAGATGACACCAACATCAAACACATCCCAATGAGCAGATTCCTTTCTCATGACAAAACAAAGCCTGATCTGACTGACTATCTGGCAGCGAAAACTCTAGAATACAACAGTCACTTATCCAAGTTGATCATCACGTCTGCTTCAGGGCGTACTAGGAGCAACAGTGACCTGCTCTTCGAGGACAACAACCATGAAGAAGCTGACACCCTGTTGATCCACCAGGCCGTGCTGGCATCCCAGCGAAACCCACATGATGCGCAGTTGGTGTTCTTCTCTCCCGACACAGATGTCCTGGTACTAGTCATAGCAAACTATGACCTACTGCTGAGGAATACATCCATTTCCATGGCCTCTGGAATACTTCAAATAGAGCCACTGTGGACAACTCTAGGGGTCGAAAGAGCAAAGGCGTTGCCAGCCTTTCATGCTTTCACAGGGGCAGACAACACTGGGAGGTTCTCTCGAATAGGCAAAGCAACCTGGCTGCATGTCTACTTCAAAGCAAGTGAAGATGTCATAGACACCGTGCGAATGCTTTCAGATGCAACTGAAGTGACGGAGGACATGTTGTCCACACTAGCTAACTTTGTATGCGCTGCTTACTCTCCAAATGGCATCCACATCGACAGCATCCCCGAACTACGATGGTATCTCTTTTGCAAACACATGGCAGAAAGTGACAGGCTTCCTCCTACTCTTGGAGCTCTCAAGCAGCACATCCTTCGAGTCCATATCCAAGCCAGAGTCTGGGGTCAGGCAAGCATTGCTCAACAGGATCCACAGCTGAATCCCCTGCAAAACAGCTTTTACAAAGACATGGATGGACAAGTGAAACCAACCACAACTGAGGAGCCTCCAGCCCCCAAGGCCATCATTCAAATGGTTAGATGTCAGTGCAAAACAGACTGTTCTTCATCTAGATGTTCCTGCAGAACAAACAACTTGGCTTGTACAGACCTTTGTCAGTGTGACATCCAGTGCCAAAATGATGGACTCTCAAGATGTGATGAACGAAAGCGATGATGAGGATGATGATGACTTTACTCAATGATGAATCAAAGCTCTGTGCTCTTTAGAAGGTGAGTTACATCAGTTTTACGGCGGCCAGTTTGAAAAATCCAAGATGGCCGCCACATAGGAGCTCTATGGTCATGTCTAGCTTATCGAACTTGTTACCATTGGATTCGGGGCCCTTGAAAATGTATGTTTAGCCGTTAGAATCAAAGCTTTATGTTGTTTAGAAGCTGAGATATTGAGAAACATCAAGTTTACGGCGGCCAGTTTGAAAAATCCAAGATGGCCGCCACATAGGAGCTCTATGGTCATGTCTAGCTTATCGAACTTGTTACCATTGGATTTGGGGCCCTTGAAAATGTATGTTTAGCCGTTAGAATCAAAGCTTTATGTTGTTTAGAAGCCGAGATATTGAGAAACATCAAGTTCACGGCCGCCAGTTTGAAAAATCCAAGATGGCCGCCACATAGGAGCTCTATGGTCATGTCTAGCTTATCGAACTTGTTACCATTGGATTCGGGGCCCTTGAAAATGTATGTTTAGCCATTAGAATCAAAGCTCTATGTTATTTAGAAGCTGAGATATTGAGAAAAATTAGTTCTACGGCGGCAATTTTGAAAATCCAATATGGCCGCCATACAGGAGTCTGTGCAAATAGCAACATTGGTTTTCTCCCTGACTATACAATATAGTTTCCAAAAATATATCGTTTTCCAAATCCCCCAAAAATTCCAACGAAATTACATCGTGAACCTGACTATCAGCTAGAAGTGTTGAGCGACGCATCGAAGAAATGTCAGAAAATGTCAGCGCGCAGCAAATAGCTGGGTTAAAAGATGCTGTGGTATTTAGCATTGCACTTGACGAGAGGGTGGACGTGAATGACATACTACATTTGGCAGTCATTGGCATATGGCAGTCGGCAACCTAGCAATCTTTTCAACGATGTTGCGACCTCCACTTTCCACTACTTCAGACACGTAAGGGCGCTTTCCTCGCAACACAGCATCAGCACCGCTGAAATATGCAAATACATGAGTGAGCTTGAGTCGGAGTTCACAACACGATTTGGGGACTTTCAGAAGTATGGACCCATGTTCTCTTTCTTGATCAAGCCAGACAGCTTTGATGGACACGAATTGGATTTATCTCTGATAGACTGGTTGGATACACAGGACACTGCAACACTGTGGGTGACTAAATTTGCAGAGCTCCGGAAACAACTAGAAACCACGGCAGTGCAAGATCACGGAACCTGCATCTTCACCTGCTGGACATCCGTGCCGAAGAAGTTCAGCTGTCTCCGGAACGTTGCACTGGCTTTGGTGTCAGTCTTCGGGTCAACGTACCTCTGTGAGCAGATATTCTCACATATGAAGAACGTGCTCAGCCCCTCCGCAGTCGTTTGACAACCGACCACTCTGAAGCATGTGTGCAACTTAAAGTGACTAACTACAACCCCCAGATAATGGAGCTCAGCAAAGGAAAGCAGGGCCAGGGATCACACTGACTGGTAGGCATCTGTTTATTTGTAGTACACTTGGGTTTGCATATGTAGCTGTTTGTCCATCTCTTTTTTTCCAACTCAGATGTGGATGTTTTCATGAGGATGGCAGCATTCTTGTATAGCACTGGTATTTCTGTTTGACACACTTTATTCTCCCTTTTTGACAATTGTTCCCAATGCAATACTTTGTGAATGAGTTACTGAAAGAAGTGTTTTGAAATGGGGTCCATGCATATAATTTGTAACCTCATTGGGGACAAATTTTACAATGATAAAATGCTCATTACAATGTTCAGATTATGAGACATAAATGTTTCTTTAAAATGTTGTTGCTATGCATGTAGCCTATATGGATGGAATTTAAATTCCATGTCTGTTGGAAGTATTTTTTTGATGTGGTGTCATAATTAAACTTGATGTTTAACGTAATGTTGATATGGCACACAAATTAACAAGAACATTTCAAACTGGCACCATGTCAAAAAGGTTGCCGACCCCTGGCCTAGGGTGTACTTAGTTTTTCCACAGAAGGAAATGGCATCTCTGTTAATTTTTTGTTGAATAAATTATTGCAAAGTCAATTCTTCATTGTTTTTTGTTCAATTAGATCACTTTTATCTACAGATACTGTTTAAATGAAGATCAAATATTGATATGTCCACATATGTTAAAATGAAAAAAAAACATTTAATGTGGTGCACTTACTTTTTCCACATGCGAAATTTGCATTTATGTTTATTTAAATTTATACAATGGACAACAAAATGTAAATGTTTCGTGATATTTGTTATATTATATCACCTTTATCTATCAATATTGTTGAAATGAAGATCAAATAGCTGTATGTTGAAATATGTTGAAAAAGTCAAAACTTTACATGGGGTGTACTTACTTTTTCATGTGACTATATATATATATATATATATATATATATATATATATATATATATATATATATATATATATATATATATATATATATATGTGACTGTATATACATGTGACTGTATATATATGTGACTGTATATATATATGTGACTGTATATATATGTGACTATATATATACATTTTATTGTGTATATACATACTATATGTGTATATACATTTTAAAATGCATGTTGTTGTTGTATATATATGTGACTGTCTGTGTTTGTGCACGTGTGTGTGTGTGTGTTTGTGCACGTGTGCGTGTGCGTGTGCGTGTACATTTTACATGAGATGAAACCACATTTCAAACTGTATTTCCCATGTGCATGCACATGCATTCACATGTTATCAGAAGTAAATACATTGTGCAGATTACATTATTTGTGGATTTGATAAATTGGTGGTGTAGTGAAAATGGATCAAAGTTGAACCCAGGTGTGATGCTCACTTAAACCGCTGAGAGGCGTCTATAAGACCTCGGACGTCCGCGACGAGAGCGCCACTCCTGCGACATTAATCTATGACATATAGACTTGGATGGATGGTACGTACCCGCTGATGTTCTAGGCTAGCTTGCTTTGACCGATAACCGTTGCTTTCTATATGATGCCAAGATCCTGATGTACTCGTATATTGCATGAATGTATTTTTACAGGATGATGTCAGAGATCTGATTGAGATTAAACCTACCTATGGGACAAAGTTGTGGACTTGATTGATTTCACAACACTTAATCTCAATCACGGTCTTGCCGTCCACTCGATATGGCGGGACACCGGATGATCCAGGTGCCGCAATTCTCCGCTGATCCCCAAGCCGCGGACTCGGGCGCGGAGCTTACGCATTGGCTCACGATACTGGAAAATCAGTTTAAAGCTCAGGTCGCCCCTGTCACGGATGACACCAAGCTAGACGTACTTCAGAGCAAAGTACACCACAATGTCTACAGGGGTATCGAGCAGTGTACAACATATAACGCCGCTGTGACGGAGCTGAAACGCATCTACATTAAGAAACGAAATGTGGTATATGCAAGGTATCTGCTCTCATCGCGGAGTCAGCTGCCTAATGAATCGCTGGATCACTTCGCCCAAGAGCTGCGTCGACTCCACGCCGACAGTGCACCTGAGGTATGCACTCACGAGCAAGTCCAGGATTATCTTGTCCGCGATTCTTTTGTCTCTGGACTTATATCTTCAACGATCAGACAACGGCTCTTGGAGAGTGCTGAATTGACGTTCACGGAGGCTCTACGGCAGGCTCACGTGTACGATGAGGCTCGGTTACAATCTCGCGCTTATGATCACGCACGTGTCACTGCGGGGATTTCTCGTCAAGCCCGACCGGCGAGAGCTACCGCCGAAGACGCGGAAGCCGACATGACAGCACTGCTGGAATCCCCGGCCGCTCCCGAGGAGGAGGAATCAGATTCTGGCTTGGCGGCCGCTTCAGCGGCCGGACCGAAGCCTGGACGAAACGCTACCTGTTACTTCTGCGGAAATCGGCAACACCCCAGGTCAGCGTGTCCGGCTCGGGAAGCGATATGTCATTTGTGTTCGACTAAAGGACATTTTGCAAAAGTTTGCCGGAAAGCTGCGCAGGGCTCGCGAACGCGCGCTCGCGCGACCTTGAGTGGGCTTATCGCCGAGCCAATGGGCCGAGCACGGAGCGGGGTGCCTCACCCGGCTTTGATGAACGGCGCACCTCCTCGTGGGCCCCTGGCTGCACGCTCGACCTTGGTGAGATTCACCGGCCGCCAAAACAAATGGCGCAAACGCGACCGGACGCGGAGCGACCGTCCTTGGCCGAAATCCGAACGTCTCATGATGGCTTTGAGACTCATCGCGTGACACGAGCGCCATCCGATGGCTGCTCGTACAAACTACAAGCTCCTGCTTTGGCACGGCAACCGTCAGCCGTCAGAACTACGCGCATGACACGAGCGCCCTCCGAAGGCTGCTCGAACGGCCAGAGAACTGCAGCCGGCGTCGGATCTACTTGCGAGGCGCGATCATCTCGCGCGGATGGCTCAATACCTGCCGGTCCTTCCGGCCTCGCTCAGGCCATTATCCCTCTTATGATCGAAGGCATTTTTGCTCGAGCGTTAATCGACACGGGATCCACGGATAGTTTTATCGATCATCGACTGGTGCGGACACATGGCTGGCCGATCCTTGGGACAACCTGTCGGACCTTTATGGCCTCTCAAGGGCTTAGGCTCAGGACAAAAGGGGAATGCCGATTAAAGCTTGCGATAAAGGGACGCATATTTCCAGATGTACACCTGATGGTCTTACCTGCATTATGTGCTGATATCCTGTTAGGACACGATTTTCTTAAACGACATGGACGATTGGAAATGGAATTTGGTGGTACTGACACGCTGGCTGTGTGCGCTCTAACAGGAATGGATATCGAGCCACTGTCGCTGTTCCCCAATATGACCACGGACTGCACACCGGTGGCGGTCAAATCGCGACGTGACTCACGAGCTGACGCGCAATTCACTGTGCAAGAGACGGCCCAGCTCTTAAGGGAAGGTATCATAGAACCTAGCCGGTCGCCCTGGCGGGCCCAGGTTTTGGTGGTGCGAAGTGAAGCGCACCGCAAATGCATGGTAATTGACTATTCGCAGACAATTAATCGCTTTACACAGCTGGACGCCTACCCCCTTCCGGGGATGGACGCCCTTGTTCGACAGGTTGCCCAGTACTCAGTCGATAGCACTCTCGATCTTCGTAGTGCATATCATCAGATCCCCATCTCCGGGACAGACCGCATCTATACCGCCTTTGAATCAGGTCAAAGGTTATACCAGTTCACCCGACTACCTTTTGGGGTGACGAACGGGGTCGCCTGTTTTCAGAGGGCTATGGATGACCTCATCGCTAGGGAGAACTTGACCGATGTCTTTGTATATCTGGACAATCTTACGGTTTGCGGGCATGACCAGGGGCATCATGATGCGAATCTAAAGCGCTTCCTTGAGGTCGCGCAGAGGTATCGCCTAACCATGAATGAGGCTAAGTGTCGATACTCGATGCGCAAGATAGACCTTCTGGGGTACACTGTGACCCACGGCTCTGTCGCTCCAGATAAGGAGCGTCTGCGACCTTTGCTCGATATGGCCCCGCCCGGTGATCAAGCTTCGCTGAAGCGTGCTCTCGGGCTGTTCGCCCATTATTCCAAGTGGGTGCAAAATTTCTCTGCGAAACTCCACCCACTTGTGGACTGCGAAGCGTTCCCCATGAGCCCTGCCGCCTTGGCTGCCTTTCGGGGCCTAAAGTCCGACATCGCCAGCGCCGCTGTGGCAACGATCGACGAGAGCAAATCTTTCGTCTTAGAGAGTGATGCCTCGGATCATGCGATAGCGGCGACTCTCTCCCAGGGAGGGCGCCCTGTGGCTTTCTTTTCACGGACTCTCACCTCCGCTGAGCGGAGGCATTCGTCTGTCGAAAAGGAGGCGTATGCGATCGTCGAGTCGATTCGGCGATGACGTCCGTACTTGCTTGGACGATGCTTCCAAATCATCACAGACCAACAGAGCGTTGCGTTTATGTACGACACTTTGCATGCTCAACGCATTAAGAATGTGAAAATCACTCGCTGGCGTATCGAACTCGCCGACTTCTGCTACACCATCAAATATCGCCCGGGGAAGGATAACCTAGCCGCTGACGCCTTATAGCGGCCAGCTACGTGTGCAGGTCTCATAACTTTGGAGGGTCTGCGCACTTTGCACGACACTATGTGTCATCCTGGGGTGACGCGTTTCGCTCATTTTGTGCGTCATGGGAATCTGCCGTACTCGGTTGAGGACATCCGCCGGATCTGCCGCGACTGCGCTGTATGTGCCGAACTCAAACCGCGTTTTTACAACCCTCCCATGGGGACGCTGGTCAAGGCTACCAGACCGTGGGAGAGATTGGCGATGGATTTCAAAGGGCCATTGCCGGTGTCGAGTAACTCTCGTTATCTGCTCACCATCGTCGATGAGTACTCGCGATTCCCTTTTGCTTATACGTGCAAGGATATGTCGGCCGCCACAGTCATACAGTGCCTGCAGAATTTGTTCTCTATGTTTGGGTATCCGGCCTACGTGCATACAGATCGGGGTGCAGT
Organism: Myxine glutinosa; assembly: GCF_964187855.1. Lineage (NCBI taxonomy): Eukaryota > Metazoa > Chordata > Myxini > Myxiniformes > Myxinidae > Myxine > Myxine glutinosa. Next base: position 24,328,499 of record NC_136272.1, read on the forward strand.
GTTCCTGTCCCAGGAAGTGCGGAGCTTCTTGCTCCAAAATAATGTCGCTTCTAGCTACACCACTCCGTACAGGCCCTAAGCGAATGGGCAGGTCAAACGATTTAATGGGATTATATGGAGGGCCGTCATGCTATGCCTCCGGACCCTCGGCCGGGGCCTGGATAAATGGGCTTGGTCACTCCCTATGGCACTGAACTCGATCAGAGCCCTATTGTGTACGGCAACCAACCAGACTCCTCACGAAAGGCTGTTCCACCACCCGAGGAGCTCGGGGAGTATCCGATCTTTACCCAGCTGGCTCACTGAGCCGGGGCCGGCCTATCTCAAACGTGCGGTTCGCTCGAGCAAGTGCGATCCCTTAGTGGATAGGGTGCGGGTACTCCAGGCTAATCCCGAGCATGCTCGTGTGATGTTGGCCGATGGACGTGAGTCCACTGTCTCCGTACGCCATCTCGCCCCTTGTGGGGATATCGACCCTTATGGGGATATTGACGAACCGATTTACGAGACTGTGGACTCTCCCGATGCTCCGCCTATGGAGCATTTGCCACCTCTCCTGTCACCAGATACACCCCTGCCTGAAGGCACTGTGGTGCCCCCTTCGACACCTGCCTCCAGCGGCTACTCCGATGCTGGGGACTCCAGGCTTGGGGATGTTGCACCCGGTAGTTTCCGCACCCGGTAGTTTCCGGACCCGTGCTGGCAGGGCAATTCGCCACCCTGACCGTTACGAATGGACCGACTGAAAGGAATTGATATCACTAATCAATTAATGCTGACGCACGCTTGCTTCCTGCCTAGCGGTAGTGTAGTTCTAATGGCGGGGAGAATGTAGTGAAAATGGATCAAAGTTGAACCCAGGTGTGATGCTCACTTAAACCGCTGAGAGGCGTCTATAAGACCTCGGACGTCCGCGACGAGTGCGCCACTCCTGCGACATTAATCTATGACATATAGACTTGGATGGATGGTACGTACCCGCTGATGTTCTAGGCTAGCTTGCTTTGACCGATAACCGTTGCTTTCTATATGATGCCAAGATCCTGATGTATATTGCATGAATGTATTTTTACAGGATGATGTCAGAGATCTGATTGAGATTAAACCTACCTATGGGACAAAGTTGTGGACTTGATTGATTTCACAACAGGTGGTAACCATTTTGTGAAACTGAATGTGCAGGTGCAGCATCTAACTCAATATGTCGGAATGTCCCACGCGTCCATGCCCGTGCGATTCCCACGGGTGACCCCACGAGTATACATATATACTGTGAATAAAACACATACATACATATACATACACATATGCATATCAATGCAATCTACAAACACACATACACAGATATATTATGTACATGTAAGTGCTTGTAAAATGTATTGTGTTTGAAGTTATAACCTTAACTTATAAGCTATTGACTGATTTTCCAACTGCCCGGATCATCAGCTGGGCACCGATATTCATCGAGGTTTTGATCCTTTCAGCCCAGAATCTCTCCAAACGACAGATCCACAACCCTGGCCGCAGGTCCACATAAGCAGATTACCAATATCAATGGATCCACAACCTCCAAGTTGAGTCCAAACAGTCAATCAACACAGCAATGGAGAATCTTGTTTAATCTTATTTAATTATTACTTTCATTTAAAGTATTACCACATGTGAATAACTTGAATCATGCATCACTTTAAATGATAATATATTAAGCGACAAACACGTTACCTGATAGCCATGTCCATGACACAGCACCTCCATCTAACCATCCACTCAAACTTGTAATACACTCAAATATATCATATTGTAGTGGTTACCGGAAGCATACACAATCACCTTGCACTGGTCGATGACGCAACCGGCGAGCGGTTACTTGTCCGGACTCCCCCGGACGTGTCCAGACTTGCCTTTCCCGGGCGAACACTTGACTTGCATACCACACCCCGTTGAGAGGCGTGGCTTACCTATTTGCATACCACGCCCCGCCTGAGCGCCGTAGCTTTTGTGTGTTGAACTTTACTTATACAGACTTGGCATTTAATATGGAATATATTTTTTTTCTTGAATTGGGTTTCCTTTCTGAACTCAGAATATCAATCTGGTGAGTTTCTTTTACGCTTCGGTGATTTCTTTGTTGAAAGAACCATGTCACTGATTGTCTGTCGCAGCAAGAAGTCAATAACAAGATTATATCACAGGTGGCGTGACAAAATGTACGGACAGGTACATTTGACGATTGGCTTCACAATCGGGTATATAAGGGTTGTTGCGTTCTGTATTAGTGGAAAACAACTGCTGCACGTCCACAAAAGTTATTGCCGCTTCCTCTGGAGATGGTCCGTCAACTCGGCAATGCTGTTTGTCATGGAGTGGTGGCTTTACGAAATTCCGGCATGAAACAAGTGTGCTATTGCTCGGCAGTATGGCATCACTCAAGGTCAGGTATCAAAGATCCCAAAACGAAATGCTCAGAGGGGTGTCCCTCCTCCAATAGAGGCCAGGACGTCCCCACAGAACCACAAGGAGGGATGATCACCAGCTGCACCGGTTAGTCCGCAATGGCCGTACCAATTCAGCTAATCGGCTGAGGGCTGAGTGGCAGCAACTGACAAATGTGCCTGTATCCAGAAGGCTAGTCAACCAACAACTGGTTCAAGCAGGCTATCATGCCAGGCGTCCTCTGAGAAAGCCACGCCTGACAAGACAACACCGCCAGCGCCGATTGCAGTGGGCCAGAGAGCACCGTCAATGGCAGCCAGGACACTGAAATCACGTGATCTTCAGTGATGAGTCTTGATTTCTGGTCTATCGTCAAGATGGCCATGTCCGAGTGCGCAGACAAGTGCATGAAGCCTACAACGAAGATTGTATAGTGCCAAGAGTCCAAGCTGGAGGTGGTGGGGTGACCGTTTGGGCTGCTTTTCATGCAGGGGGCAAAACTGACCCCGTTGTTCTGAATGGAAACCTGAACCAGTTCAAGTACAGAGCCATTCTGGAAGAAACATTGCTTCCATTTGCTTGTGTAGCCTTCAAGGAAACTTTGTCTTCCAAGATGACAATGCATGGCCTCATCGTGCTCGCATGATCCAACACTTTCTTCCTGACCGTGCTGTAGAGCATGTGGAGTGGCCTGCCATGTCCCCGGATATGAATCCGATAGAGAACTTGTGGGCAGAATTAACGCGTCAAATCGACAACTTGGACCAGCAGCCTGCCTCTGTGCGTGAATTGCAGCAGGCTATTGTAACTGCATGGCAAGCGATTCCTGTCCAAACCTTGGCAAATCTCGTGAACAACATGCCTCAACGTGTACGTGCTCTCCTGAATGCTCGTGGGGGTTACACGAAGTACGGAACTGTAATTTTACTGTCCGTAATCCCAGTTGTAATTTAACTTTTGTTTTTGTTTAAAAAAAAAATTTGGCTAATGTGCAAAATAAAGAAATACTTCTGGAAAACGTACAGAAGTTTAACACAGTACTGTCCGTTAATTGAGTTCAATATCAGTTTACATCACTTTCAAGGATCAATTTATTTGCTTCGAAATGTCAAATGTGGTTTTTCTTTCTTTTAAAGGTCACATTAACAAAATCTAGAATAATTTCAACATAAGTCCAATGAACTTTTGGTTCTAAGTCAACGTGAAAACTAAGTTCACCCTCACAAAAAAAATATTCCATATTAAATGCCAAGTCTGTAAATTGCCGCCCGTTCGATCGGCTGATTCAATGCTTTTGAGTTCTTTCGAGTGAGCTGGAAATAAATAGCTCAGTGAAACTTCATTCCTGGCGTCGTCCATTTTGTCCGGTTTTATCGTGCGAGCATAGCTCCCACAATATTATATCATAGTGTAAGCTTTAGGGGGAGTTCGTGGCCATCGCAAAAGTACAAAGTCACGCATGATTTTATTGTTGTACATACCAAGACCTTTCAATAAAATTTGGGTGACAAGCCCAAATCTTTATAGATTTTGCTGCAGAGGGCGATTTCAAAATGGCCACCATAAGTATTACTTTTGACCATATCTTGGTCTGTGAGACTCATAGAGGCATGATATTGGTGCCTAAACCTATGTTTTCAGAGTCAAGGAACTCAAAAAGACCAATAAAAATTACATTGGCTCCTTCGTTTGCGGTAGCCATCTTGAATTTCAAAATGGCCACCTTTCAAAATCGCAGTTGTCCATATATCAGTCATCAAAACACATAGACACTTGATGTTGGTGGCTATACTCATGCATTTAAAGCCAAGGAATCCAATGATAAGAGTATAATAATACAGTGGTTCACTGAGACCAGCAAAAATCTTCTTGAGTATATTCAGGTAACCTATAAATCCAACGTGGCACCCATAACTATTATCACCCAAATCATGGGTGACTTTGTACTTTTGCGATGGCCACGAACTCCCCCTAGAGCCAGGAGTATATGGTGTCCATCACAAAATTGAAAATTTGCTGCTTTCTGGAATCATTACGTTTAAAGATCTTCATTTAACAAATCAACTCACTGTAATCCACTTCTCTTTTATTTCAGATAAATTCTGAAGACAAGCCCTACTACAAGACCTAATACAAGCCCTAATCCACAATCAGCAATGGAATTTGTACAGCTTTCGGGGACAGGAGTTGGTGTTTTGACCGGACAAAGTGTGTAATTTGTCAAGAGCCAATGCAGGGAAAACTGATCAGCACACCCAACGGCTGTAAACGGATACGGGAAGCTAGTGACATACGAAACGACTCTGTAACAAAACGCATAAAGTTGATGTCAGCCGAGAGTGACTTCTTCTAACATGTTTCCAACCAGTGCGACAAGAAGTACACCAATGCGAATCTGCTCAGACGCATCCAGGAAGGAGGGAAATCACAGAAAGCATCGCTATCCTCAGAAGAATCTGGCAGTCCACATGGGGTTGCCACTCATGCTCACTCCGCTGTACGTTCACCTCCAAATCCTACAGATGCATATAGTGTCGACTACTCGATGAACTGCATCATTTGTAACAAGAAGTCACACAAACGGGACTTCACGAAATATCGTATATCTGAGTCTAACCGTGCTACTTCACTTTTACAAGCAGCAAACTTCTTCCAGGATGACATTTTCAGTCGAATGTGTGACCTCAGCATGCAGTTTTTGGAGCTGACTTGTATTATCACAAACAGTGCATGACATCATAAATCCAAAAGTTTGAGAATGCCCAACGTTCAACTGGCGATACACCAGAGCTGAACCCCAAGCAGCGTGCATGGAGTGATATCGTTTCTGAGTTAGAAGAGGGACTGAAGAGTGGCAATGGCTATGAACTAAGTATAATCAGAGACCGATTGAATAGACTTGTGGAGGACGAGCATCAATTTCGCAATAGAGATGTGAAGGTATTTTTTTTGAGACACTTTGGTAGTAGCATTGATTTTACATATCCTGACCAGTTGCGAAAGTCTTTGATGGTTTATAGTGTGCCATGTAATAGAGCAGATGTTTCAGCAGAGCGTATTCGCTCCATTGATCCTGTACAGGTTTGCGCCAGTGTGCTACGGCAAAGTCTTGATAGTCATGATTTTAACCTAGATGATAGATTCTGTGATGCTCAAGATCCAAAACATGCATGCTCCAGTATGAGAATGCCAGAACCGATACTTAGGTTTTTAGGATATTTATACAATTTCAACCCCGAGACATATCCCAAGGCAACTGAAGCTGTAATGACGGAAACAGATCCTACAGCAGAAGATGTAGATGATGAAGAGTTAGATGACGATGCATGTAAAACAGAGAATAGTGAGGGTCGGACTAACAGTGATTCCAAACAGACTGCTGATGGTTGCCTCTCTGCTCAGCGTTGCAGGAAGATCCAAGCTCTGTTTCAGATTATGTACTATGTACATCATTGTGGCAGAAGGAGAACGCCAATGCATGTCATGAATGCTGAATCAGCTCACAGTCTCGGGCATGGAGGGAAAATCCTCACCATTATCTTGAATCATCAAGGGCTTGCACTAAGCTATGGAGAACTGCTACGATATCAATGCACATCGGATTTTTATGTGAAAAAATAAAAAATATTTTTTCACATAAAACGGCTTTTTTGCGCGCAAAAAAATTATTTTGCTATTTTCGGAGAAAAAAAGAATTTCGCCCTTTTTCGGGAAAAATAAAATAAAATGCCCTTTTTGGTCGAAAATGTCTGGCAACGCTAAAAAAATTAGGGAATTTTTCGAAATTTAAAACTGCGATCGAAATTTGTAACTGCGATCGAAATTTTTAACTGCGATCGATCTCAAAAACAAAACGTTGCGTCCACTTGCGTGCGTTGCGTCCCCAGCGTGTACAGCAGTGAGGCGGTGTACTACAGTGAGAGAGTACACAAAGTGTGAACAAGTCTCCTATCAAGATGAGTGCTGCTCTTCGTGACAAGTGGCTGAAGGAATTCAACGCTGGCGGCGATGGGGCCACCTTCAAGTACGTGTCGAGTGACACGGCTTTCTGTCGAGCTTGTGAAAAGACTTTCCAGGCGAAGCAGAAGTCTGAGCTGGCCCAACATGTCCGAGGAGACCGCCACAAGAGCAACTTGGCCTTGAAGAAGAAGAGGACGGTCACGCAAGCCACCATGGAGGACTTTGGTGGTGGAAAGAGGCACAAGTGCGACGTCGTGGCTCAGGAGCTGTGCCAGGCCATGCTGGCCGCTGGCATCCCATGGTTGAAATTGGAAAACCCTGCCCTCCGGTCGTTCCTGGAGAAGCACATCACTCTCCAGATCCCCGATGAAAGCTGGATTCGAAAGCACTACCTCGACAAGTGCTACGACGAGGCCTTGGCGGGGATCCGTGCCGACCTCGGACAGCAGCACATCTGGCTGTCCGTCGACGAGACGACCGATTCGGCAGGTCGATATGTGGCCAACATCATCGCGGGACGCTTGTCCAAGGAGGGGTACTTTCGTCCCCACCTCGTCCAGTGCATGTTTCTGGAGAAGACCAACTCCGGGGAGATCGTGCGTGCAGTCAATGACACGCTGCGCTATCTTTGGCCTGATTTCAAGCCGGAGTGCCTCAAGATCCTCGTCAGCGACGCCGCGGCCTATATGATCAAGGCCGGCCATGCCCTGAAGGAACTCTTCCCAGACTTGCTGCATGTGACTTGCGTTGCCCACGCGCTCCACCGTGTCTGCGAGACAGTCCGAGAAATGTTCAAGGACGTCAACGACCTGATTGCCACGACGAAGAAGGTGTTCGTCAAAGCCCCGTCGCGTGTTGTCTTTTGGAAGGAGCAGCAGCCCAATCTTTCTCTCCCCCCGGAGCCCATTCTGACTCGGTGGGGGACGTGGATCGACGCCGCGGTGTTTTACGCCGAGCACTTCGAGGCCGTCAAGGACATTGTGGACCAGCTGAACGATGACGACGCGATGACAATCCGGAGTGCCAAGGACCTGTTCGGAAAGGCGGACATCAAGCTCAGTTTGGTCTTCTTAAATGCCCACGTGTCGTTCATCCCGAAGATCCTTAAGCAGCTGGAGGAGGCCGGCATGGAGCTGGCCAAGGCCTTCCAGCTCCTTGATCAGGCCAAGGAGGAGCTCGAAAAGATCCGAGGCTGCCGTAAGGAGATCCTGCTCACCAAGTTCAAGGCGGTGCTGCAGCACAATCCCGACATTGGTGTGCTGAGGACAGTGGCTTTGATCCTGGATGGAGATCAGCACGGATCTGAGGTTGGTGTGCCGGCTGGAGTCAAGCTTGCTGACATCCCCCTCTTGAGGTACTGCCCCATCGTCAGCGTCGACGTGGAAAGGTCCTTCTCCGTCTGCAGAAACGTCCTCACCGACCGCCGACACCGCCTCACCAAGGAGAACATTACCAAGATAATTATTTCAAACACCTACTTTAACCGTTCCTAAAAGGGTCTTGTCAATTTCTTCTAGTCCTCTACTTATCAAACAATGCGGTTGCAATAAAGGTACCTGAACGTCATTTTTTACCTGTTTACTAGCCCAGAGTGCTTTATGTTGTGCAGGAAAAAGCTTACCATTTTTTGTTCTTTTTTTGACTGATTTCTGAAAAACTTGGTAATAATAAAAAATGAATAAAACGGGGGAAAAAAATATTTCGGGATTTTTTCACATAAAAAAAAAAAATTTCCGCTTTTCAAAACATAAAAGGCCTATTTTCTTAACATAAAAATCCGTAGTCTACATATCAATATGACATTGCAACCTACACTGCACAGCAGAATAGGCAGGATGTTGCACTACCAGCTCATTTTGATCCTGGAGAATTCACATCAGCAGCCGTTGACAACTGGGATCATGAAGGTGCTAATGTGTCTGAGCATGACACAGTCTGCGTTCTTTTCCAGGACAAACCTAGTTCCCAGAGATTTAAGCCCAAACGGTCCGATACACTGGTCAAACATGGCCCGCAGGCTTTTAAGGGAACGCTCCCATGCCAGATTCTTCAAGATTTCCATGCACCTGTGAAACGACCTGACCTTCCAAGTTCCTTCAAGGGTAATGATGAACTCTACGAATCTGATAACACAGAAGAAAAGAAGCTCACTGATATTGCGTGGTCAATTGGACGTCTTAATCTTGAGGTCAAAGGCAACCAGGTTGCTCGCATCATCTACCCTCAATTGCAGACCATGCCTTCTTGGAGTGCTAGTAATGCCGTCTGGACAGATGAAAAAGTTCCACTCAAGCAAGTAGCATTCCTACCTGTTCTGCCAAATCACGTCACATTGTATAGTGCTGTGTACACAAAGATGAAGAATCTGGTTGCAATTTGATCACAACTGGTCCAGGACAAGCTTCCCGTTTATGCAGATGAAAAGGTGTACTGTATGGCTAAGGAGATCCAGCTTCTGCGACCAGCGGAATTCAAGAGTCTCGTACTATGTCTTGGGACATTCCACACAGTCAAGACTTTGCTTAAATGCACTGGAAAGAGTTTACAAGGAAGTGGTGCAGAAAATGTGTGGCTAGAAGCTGGAGTGTATGGGCCAACGGTGATCCAGAACTCTATTCTCAATGCAGGACATTACAGTCGTTCACTGGATGCGCAAAAACTCCCAGCTGAATCAATACAACGCCTGCTGTACAAGGAGTTATTTGCGGATAAAGGAGTCGAAAACTATTCTCATGAACTAGACATTCTAGATCAGCTTAAGAAAAGCACAGCCAGTGGAAAGGTATCAGAGAGTCAGAAGCTCTTGGAGCAGTTCCAAATGTCCTCTTCAAAGCTAATCGATGATCTGAAGACTTTCATCAAGACAAGATCATCCACAAATGAGAACTTACAATTCTGGTGTCAGTTCCTGAAACGACATGAAATAGCTCTTGATCTGTTGCGAGCTGCCCGAGAAGGATTATGTGACTTACATCTTGATGCAATGCAATATGCCCTCTATGAGTTTGCTGCTTGTGACTCAAATAATTACCTTCGCTGGGGCACAGTGTACCCAGAACATGCAAGGAGTCTGCCTGAAACAGCACCATCTGTCTTCAGGAACTTCTCTGAGGGTCATTCCTTCTCAATTAAGGACAAGTCTGCTGGTCGCTTCACTGCAGTTGGCGGTGATCAGAAGCTTGAGCAGACTATCAACCTCTCATCAAATCGCAGTGATGGTAAATAATTATCATTGATTTAGAGTCATTTCAAGTATAGTGGTTAGGTTTTCGTGGCCATTTTGGACGCCAATGTGGATTTTTAGGTTACATGATAACTCAACAAAATGAACCACTGTATTATTATACTCTTATCATTGGATTCCTAGGCTTCAAATGCATGAGTATAACCACAAACATCAAGCGTCTATGTGTTTTGATGACTGATATATGGACAACTGCGATTTTGAATGGCGGCCATTTTGAAATTAAAGATGGCTGCCCCAAACGAAGTAGCCAATGTAATTGTTATTGGTCTTATTGAGTTCCTTGACCCTGAAAACATAGGTTTAGGCACCAATATCCTGTCTCTATGAGTCTCACAGACCAAGATATGGTCAAAAGTAATACTTATGGTGGCCATTTTGAAAAGCGCCCTCTGTCACAAAATCTATACAGATTTGAGCTTGTCACCCAAATTTTTTTGAAAGGTCTTGGTATAAAACCACCGTTTAGAGGCCATTTTTCCCCGCAAAGCGGGGGTTGTGCCTTTTCGGGGACCGTGGTAGTTGTTGTTTTTGGTCCCCTTTTTGAAGCAATGTTTTACGGCCGGATGCCCTTCCTGACGCCAACCCTTTTTTCCGCCTTCAACGACAAACAGGGAATTACCAGTGAACTGGTACTCAATTAGCCGACCTCGGAAGGATGACAGGCTGAGTCAACCCCCCTGGCGTTAATTCAGCGATCGACCGAGATTCGAACCCAGGATCCTAGGATCCTAAGCCGGCACCCTAGCCGCTAGCCCAACACCAGGGATCTGGGTATGTATGTACACCAGGGGTATGTACAACAATAAAATCATGCGTGAATAAAACTCCCCCCCCCGAGACCCAGGAGTATCATAATTTCTTCCTTACTTACTTACTTATCCTCTTCGGCCCAATGGGACACAAGGCTGTTACAAGCTTTCGTCATTTATCTCGATCCTGAGCGACATTGTGTGCCTCACATCATGATAGACCCAACTCCTCCAGATCAGTTGCCATAGTCCAACGCCAAGTTGTTTTTGGCCTGCCTGATTCCCTCCTTCCTGGCACTGTCCATCCGAAAGCAATATTGGGGATTCGGTCAGGGGACATTCTCAGCATGGAGCTAAGCCATTGGAGGAAGCGACACTGAATTTCAAGGGCAATTCTGTGGCAACTGGTTTTTTCATGCAAGTCTTTGTTTGATATCTTATTTCGCCAGAAGATGCGGCAGATTTTCCAAGGCATCCATTGTGGAAAGATTCCACCTTTCCCATATCTGACTTCATTACCCACCAGTACTCAGAGCTATACAGAAGAACAGACTTGACATTGCTGTTATAAAATCTTATCTTTGTCTTCAGGCTGTGATGCTTCGACTTCCAGACAGAATGGAGTTGACCGATTGCATCACAAGCTTTGTGGATTCTTACTTGTCTTTCTTGGCTCCATTGTCTTTGCCGATTAGACTGCCGAGGTATGTAAACTCATCTGCAGTCTCCCGGGCTTCTCCAATTGCAGTAATACAGACTTGGCATTTAATATGGAATATTTTTTTTGTGGGGGTTAACTTACTTTTCAAGATGTCTTAGAACCAAAAGTTCATTGGAATTATGTTGAAATAATTCTAGATTTTGTTCATGTGACCTTTAAAAGAAACAAAAACCACATTTGACATTTCGAAACAAATAAATTGATCCTTGAAAGTGATGTAAACTGATATCGAACTCAATTCATGGACAGTAGTGTTATACTTCTGTACGTTTTCCAGAAGTATCCTTATTTTGCACATTAGCCCAAAAAATATTTAACAAAAACAAAAGTTAAATTACAACTGGGATTACGGACAGTAAAATTACAGTTCACTACTTCGTGTAACCCCCACGAGCATTCAGGAGAGCACATACACGTTGAGGCATGCTGTTCACGAGATTTGCCAAGGTTTGGACAGGAATCGCTTGCCATGCAGTGACAATAGCCTGCTGCAATTCACGCACAGAGGTCGGCTGCTGGTCGAAGTGGTCGATTTGACGCGTTAATTCTGCCCACAAGTTCTCTATCGGATTCATATCCGGGGACATGGCAGGCCACTCCATATGCTCTACACCACGGTCAGCAAGAAAGTGTTGGATCATGCGAGCACGATAAGGCCGTGCATTGTCATCTTGGAAGACAAAGTTTCCTCGAAAGGCTGCATGAGCAAATGGAAGCAATGTTTCTTCCAGAATGGCCCTGCACTTGAACTGGTTCAGGTTTCCATTCAGAACAACCAGGTCAGTTTTGCCCGCTGCATGAAAAGCAGCCCAAACGGTCACCCCAACACCTCCAGCTTGGACTCTTGGCACTATACAATCTTTGTTGTAGGCTTCATGCACTTGGCTGCGCACTCGGACGTGGCCATCTTGACGATAGACCAGAAATCTAGACTCGTCACTGAAGATCACGTGATTCCAGTGTCCTGGCTGCCATTGACGGTGCTCTCTGGCCCACTGCAATCGGCGCTGGCGGTGTTGTCTGGTCAGGCGTGGCTTTCTCAGGGGACGCCTGGCACGATAGCCTGCTTGAACCAGTCGTTGGTTGACTAGCCTTCTGGATACAGGCACATTTGTCAGTTGCTGCCACTCAGCCCGAAGCCGATTAGCTGACTTGGTACGGCCATTGCGGACTAACCGGTGCAGCTGGCGATCATCCCTCCTTGTGGTTCTGCGGGGACGTCCTGACCTCGGTATTGGAGTAGGGATACCCCTCTGAGCATTTCGTTTCAGGATCTTTGACACCTGACCTTGAGTGATGCCATACTGCCGAGCAATAGCACGCTGTTTCATGCCGTAATTTCGTAAAGCCACCACTCCATGACAAACAGCATTGTCGAGTTGACGGACCATCTCCAGAGGAAGCGGCAATAACTTTTGGAGACATGCAGCAGTTGTTTTCCACTCATACAGAATGCAACAACCCTTGTATACCCGACTGTGAAGCCAATCATCAAATGCACCTGTCTGTACATTTTGCCACGCCACCTGTGATATAATCCTGTTGTTGACTTCTTGCTGCGACAGACAATCAGTGACATGGTTCTTTTTACAAATAAATCACCAAAGTGTAAAAGAAACTCACCAGATTGATATACTGAGTTAAGAAAATAAACCCAAGTCAAGAAAAAAAAATATTCCATATTAAATGCCAAGTGATTTTTGTGATCCAATAACTTTCGTTCTCTGTATTCCCAGTCTTTTCACCCATAGCCTACTTCCTTGTGTAAATCTCAACTCAAAAAAAAAAAAAAAAAAAAAAAAAAAAAAAAAAATTCCCTTCTCTGTTATCATTCGTTTATTCATTCTTATTCGTTCGTTCGTTCTTCGACCACGTGTTTCTCCCCCATTTCCCCAGATAGTTTTCACTCATTAACCTTCAATGTTTACACTTTCCCCTCAAGTTATGTATTCCGTCATATTTTATAACACCTTTTTCTTCTTCTTCTTTAAAAGGCTGCTTTCGACTTGCTCACCAAATCAATTCATCCCAAAAAAAATATCCATCTCCTATAGTGCCTTTTTTCTACATTCCCTAAACTCTCCTGCACTCCATCCTCCATCCAGCGTCCTTAAACGTATTTTTAACTCGAAGGTCACAAGCAACTCATTTTGCAATAAATGTTCGTTTCCCATAAATCGTACACTTTCAAAAATCCAATCTCACACCTCCCCTCCAAATGTTCCCCATCACCCCTCCCCTCCAAATCTTCCCCATCACCCATCCCTTTCAAATCTCCCCCCTTGCCCCCTCCCTCCTAAACGACCCCCTCACCCCTCCCCGCCAAGACCCCCTCACCCCTCCCCGCCAAGACGCCCCCTCGCCCCTCCCCTCCTAGACTCCTGCCTCACCCCTCCCCTCCAAATCTCCCCCATATCCCATCCCTTTCAAATCCCTCCCCTTGCCCCTTCCCTCCCAAACTTCCCCCTCACCCCTCCCCTTCAAATCTCCCCACCCTCATTGCTTCTCAATTTCCCCCCTCTCACTCCCCCTCCTCAAAGCGTCCTCCCCGCTTCTTCCCCCTTCAAACTCTCACCTCCATCTCCCCCAACCTTCTGCCTCGCTCTTCCCCCTCCTCAAATAACACCTCATTGTGGCTCACCCAATCACCATCAAACCTTTTGTCCGCCCCATCCTTCCCTTTCTCCGAGCTATTCTGAAATCTCTGACACACCTTCAACAGCTCTCCCTACCTCTTCCACCTCTTCCACATCTTACCCTACCCCTCCTCCCCCCTGTTCTGTATCTGATGCTCCCCCTTCCTCTTCATTAACGGTATGGACCTCAAACATCCGGGGCCTTCGTTCAAACTTAACTGATCTCTCCATACAGGTTGCTTCTGTCAAACCAGACGTGATCTGCTTAACAGAAACTTTCCTCCTTTATGATGTCTCTGATTCCATAGTATCTCTCCCGGGCTACTCCCTCCTCCGGTATGATAGACCTGAGCCTCGTCCTGGAGGCGGGGTTGCTATCTTTATCAAAAACTCTCTTCCTCACTCGCCCTGCACTGCACTCTCTCCACCTCACCCCCAGGAATACCTCTGGCTACGGCTTCCCCTTCGCTCCCACCTCTTGTTCATATGTGTGTTGTACCGTCCACCAAACAGTGATGACTCCATCTACATCTCGCTGTCTGATGATATGGACCAACTTCTATCTACTCATCCCAACTCTCTCTTCCTCATATGTGGTGATTTCAACTGTCATCATGCCAGTTGGCTGGGTGTGGGTACCTCTCTCACCAGCTATGGCTCCTCAGCAAAGGACTTCTGCGACTCACTGGGACTGACACAATCTGTCAATTTCCCGACCCGGATCTCAGTCAACGGAACATCTTCTCTTCTGGACTTGGTTATGACTAACTTCCCTGAAAATGTCTGCTGCTCTTCTTCTGCTCCGATCGGATCATCTGATCATGTCCTTGTTAAAGTGGACATCTCTCTGACCATCCTCAGGGAGCCTGCTCAGCGTCGACGAGTCTGGCATTTCACTCAGGCCAACTGGCACGGTCTTCAAGCAGCCATCAATCATCTGGACTGGTCTCCCATTTCTACCGCCTCTGACATCAACTCATCCTGGGAGTTCTTCCGAGGTGAATTGCTCTCTCTCATGCACAGATTTATCCCATCTCGTCTTCAGTTGTCTTACTCTTCCTCCCGTCCATGGTACACGGAATCTTGTGGTGAGGCTGTTGCCCAGAAACAACTTGCCTTCGTCTCCTGGAAAGCAAATCCAACGGAAGGAAATCTCATTTCCTTTCACAAAGCCCGAAACAAGTGTGTGTCCACCCTCAGGAGAGCCAGGAAACAATATCTCTCCGTTCTCAAGACCGAACTCTCTTATCTGTCTCCCTCTTCCAAATCCTGGTGGCGTCTGGTCAAATCCGTTTCTGGTGTTTGTTCCCCCTCCATCCCCTCCCTTACCTCAAACGGCTACACAGCTGACTCCGCACGTGAAAAAGCTGAATGCCTCAACTCTGTGTTTGCCTCTAAATCTTGTGTCCCAAACCCATCCCTCTCTGTACCCACCATACCCAGTCGTACCCTGCTGCTCCTGGACTCCGTGTCCTTTCCTCCTGACAAGGTGGAAAAGTTTCTGTCAACCCTCGACTCTGATTCTGCAACTGGACCCGACGGCATCAGCCCACGGGTCCTAAAATCCTGCTCTGCTGCTCTATCTCACCCTCT
This sequence comes from Myxine glutinosa, assembly GCF_964187855.1. Classification (NCBI taxonomy): domain Eukaryota; kingdom Metazoa; phylum Chordata; class Myxini; order Myxiniformes; family Myxinidae; genus Myxine; species Myxine glutinosa. Next base: position 24,343,838 of record NC_136272.1, read on the forward strand.
CTCTGTTCTCTTCACCCTCTCTTTTGCTCAAGGTCAACTGCCATCTGCTTGGAAATCAGCCAACATCACCGCTTTGCACAAAAAAGGTGCAAAAACAGATCCTAGCAACTACAGACCAATCAGCCTTCTCCCAATTATCAGCAAAGTCATGGAATCCATCATTGCTTCGGATATGAAATCTTTCCTCTTCTCCAATGGCTTGATCTCTGATCATCAATTTGGTTTCAGACCAGGTCACTCTACTCTGGACATGCTGCTTCTGCTGTCTCAACAATGGATGGAGGTCCTCAATGCCAAACAGGAAATTAGAGCTGTCTCCCTCGACATATCACGTGCCTTCGACACGGTCTGGCACCCCGCTCTGCTCACCAAACTCTCCTCCTTTGGTATCCATGGAAATCTCCACGCATGGCTGGCGGACTTCCTCTCTAGTCGTCGTCAACGTGTGGCCCTGAATGGGTTTCTCTCATCTCCTCTTCCTGTTCAGGCTGGAGTTCCCCAAGGCAGTGTTCTGGGCCCCGTGCTTTTTCTGGTCTTCATCAATGATCTCTCTGACTCTCTCGAAAATCCTCTCTATCTCTTTGCTGATGACTCCACTCTCTGCCGCTCCATTCCTCTTCCCTCAGATCGGCAGTCTGCTGCCTCCTCACTCTCTGAAGACCTGGACAAAATCACAGACTGGTCAAACAAGTGGAACATGTCTTTCAATCCTGACAAATCTCACACTCTTACTATGTCTCTCCGAAAAGATCGACTGGACAACCCTCCCATCTACTTTCTCAACAATCCTCTCCAAGAAGTTCTGTTGCTCAAGATTTTGGGTCTCACTATCTGCCATGATCTTTCTTGGGAAAACCACATTTCCAAGCTGGCCTCCAAAGCCAGTCGCCGACTGGGCATCCTCCGTCGTGCGAAGTCCTTCCTCGGCATACCTGAGCTCCTCACCACATACAAGGCTTTCATCCGCAGCTCAATGGAATACTGTTCTCCCCTATGGGCCGGTGCTCCTGCCTCACACCTAGCTCGGCTTCACGCTGTTGAAACCAAAGCTTTAAGAATTATTGGAATCTCCCGCGATGAAGCTATCTCTGAGGGCCTTTCACTCACTCACCGCAGGCAGGTAGGTGGTCTTTCTGTCTTCTACCGACTCCTCTCCGGCCTTGCACCCCCAGCTCTCTCTGTGCTCTGTCCCCCAAATATTCCTACAGGTCGCACAAGATCTGCCAGCAACCCTCTGATGGTTAAACTGCCGAAATCTCGGCTCTCTGCTCACCTTCACTCTTTCATTCCTCTTTTCTCCCGCCTCTGGAACAAACTCCCTCACTCCCTTCAATCCCACTCCTCCCTCCAGGTCTTTAAAACAGCTGTTCACCACCATCTCTTATCTTCCCCCATCCAAAACCTTGATCTTTTCTACCCCCGCTAATTCACCCCAGATCCACCTTGTTTGAAATTCCAACTTCTTTCCTGGAAGTCCTGGCAGTGTCCATATGTTTTATACCTCTCCCACCGCCCCCTTCCCACGCCCCCCCCCCCCCCAAAACCCTCGCCCTCTCTCAGATCTCTCGATGTCTCCATGTCTCTCGGTCCCTGCTCTCAAATGTTGTGTTTGTGTCCTTCCCCCTCTCTCCCCATCTTGTCTACCGTCTACCGCTCCCTATGTTATATGTTTTATGTGTCGGTTTGTCTTTCTGTGTGATTAATGTTCGCTCTTTCACGAGCCTCGACCTTGTATACAAAAAAAAAAAAAAAAAAAAGTCTGTAGAGGCAGGAGGTACGGTGTTGATGTTCATCACCTTGGTCTTGGTGGTATTGATATTAAGATCTGTCCTTCTTCTGGAAAGCCAGCCTGTCAGTTTGTCCATGCAAATGTGTATCCCTTGATGACAAAATAGCTAAATCGTCAGCAAAGTCCAGATCTTCAAGTTGGGTGGAAAAGGTCCACTGGATGCCTCCAGGTCTATATGATGTGATGTTCCTCATGATCCAGTCGATTGTAATCAGAAAGTGGACAGGTGATATAATTCAACCATGGCAAACTCCAGACTCCACCGAGAACCACTGTGATAAGGAGGTGTTCAGAATGACACTGCATTCAAAGTGGTTGTGGAATTTGCTTATGAGAGTGATCATCTTCTGTGGAATTCCAGAAGATCTCAGTATTTTCCACAGTACTATGTGATTCTCGCACACTCTGGTACTATGTGAACATGATCAAATTCCTTCTGGAAGTCAATGAAATTGACATTAAGAGGTGCATTTCATTCTAATCATTCATGTTATTATTACATAAATATATTATATTGCAATCAAACTTCAATACGTTTGAGTGAAATTCATACTTACCAAGGTTTGGGTGACAACACGTCACCATGATGCAAGCTTCGTGGCAGAGCACCTAAAAATAAAAATAAAAGGAGAAAACAGAAAGAGAAAATTATCCACATTCCTTCAATAAGCTGGATTCAGGTTGAGTCACCCCATCACAATAACCACAAGATTGTAGCTCCCACACAGAGACGCACGGCCTCAGGAGCCAAGAGACAGAATGTATCACAGACAAAGATTCTACCAGGACAGTTCAGAGGTAAGTTAAACTGTGTTGTTAGTTCAACAGATAAAAACACCACCATCTCAATATCAACACAAACTTACCCTGTTTGCATCCCCCGATTTTGCGAACTTCAAAGTAACCTGAAAGTGGCGACAAGAGATCGTATTGCAACATCTCAGTTACAACATGGGAAAATGAGTAAAATACAGTCACGTGAAAAAGTAAGTACACCCCATGTAAAGTTTTGACTTTTTCAACATATTTCAACACACAGCTATTTGATCTTCATTTCAACAATATTGATAGATAAAGGTGATATAATATAACAAATATCATGAAACATTTACATTTTGTCGTCCATTGTATCATTTAAAGAAACATAAATGCAAATTTCGCATGTGGAAAAAGTAAGTACACCCTTTGCTCTAAAAGGTGGTATTGTCCCCTTTGGCAGAAACAACCTCAAGGAGGAGTTTCTTATAACTGTCTACCAGTCTGACATCGACTGGGAGAAATTTTTCCCACTCCTCCATGCAGAATGCTTTCAGCTGTGCGATGTTTGCAGGGTTTCTTTCTTGCATGCACAGCTCGTTTCAAATCCCCCCACAACATCTCGATCGGATTTAGATCCGGGCTTTGACTTGGCCATTCCAGAACCCTCCATTTCTTTCTTTTCAGCCATTCCTTGGTGGATTTACTGGTATGTTTCGAGTCATTGTCATGTTGCAAGGTCTACCTTCGGTTGAGCTTCAACTTTCCGACAGATGGCCTCACATTATCCTCATGCACACTCTGGTACAATAAAGAATTAATAGTGGATTCTATGATGGTGAGATGCCTAGGCCCTGATGCAGCAAAGCTGATGCAGCCTGGCAGTTGTTTGGAATCTTCTCCACTTGTAGATGATCTTCCGGACAGTCGAATGATTGATTTCAAATTGTTTGAAGATCTTTTAAAATCCCTTCCCAGACTCGTGGGCATCTATAACCTTCTTTCTGAAGGCCTCAGAGAGCTCTTTTGATCTAGGCATGGTGACGCCGCACACTTCAACAACAAAGAGCAAACCAAACGAAATGTCTGAGGTTTAAATACGACAGGTTCCTCCAAGATCCTCTCTAACGATGTTCTAATCATTTGCACCTGAGCTGGTGCACCTGATTCTAATTTTAGGTATTTGAAGTAGTGATAAATGTAGGGGTGTACTTACTTTTTCCACATGCGAAATTTGCATTTATGTTTATTTAAATTATACAATGGACTACAAAATGTAAATGTTTCATGATATTTGTTATATTATACCACCTTTATCTGTGAATATTGTTGAAATGAAGATCAAATAGCTGTATGTTGAAATATGTTGAAAAAGTCAAAACTTTACATGGGGTGTACTTACTTTTTCACTTGACTGTATATGATATTGGTGTGTGGTGATGTACAATTATTTCATCTGTTTGTACTAAAGTCAACGTCGGAGATAAATGACAGAAAGGAACAATTTCACACAGACGGACAATAAAAAGGAGATTAGGGAAACGATTACATCAATACACCACAAGTGAATATATTTGAGTGTTAAGAATTGGAAGAAGGACAAAACATTGAGGTACAAGCGATGAGGGGTTTGGAGGGGGTTCGGGGGGGGGGGGGCAGTTATGGGCATCAAAGTGTTAATTTCGGGAAAAAAAGAAAAGAAAAATCACTGGTAGGAATGAAAAAAATCCCTCAACTTTGCATCAAGGGGTTTTCCACATTATTTTTGGTGATATTTTTGACACACAACCATCATCTGTCACAGATTACACATTATTTGTTCATTCCAATCACATCTCTGATGTAATTTTTGCAGTGGTAATGCGAGGCCTCCAAGTCAAAAGAAAAAGCATCGTTCATCTCATCAGAAATAGAGAAGATAAATTCAGATACAGGAGAATTTCCCGATCCCTTTGCTCTCATCCTTCTTCCATGTGTCTCCCGTCGTGTCCCTCTACAATGCTTGCTTTCTGTATTTTCCACCGTGTTCAGTTCTGCGTTCTATCTCGCTCTCCCACGAACTGTTCCATCTCCCAGAAAGTGAAATGAAGACATCGCAAGTATATCACACAGCTTGTACCTCTTCTGCAGATTTGACATTCTTTCCTTTGTAAATGAATCCAGCACGTCCTTCTCCGATTTTGGAGATGACCTCCCACTTCCCGAACTGAAAACAAAGGCACAAACAGAGCTTAACAACATTGCTTCTGAAATAAATTAGAATTAAGAAAGAGAAATCAGAGATTGCAGACCCTCGCCAGGACGCATTTTTGGTGGTTTTTAAGGCTTTTGTGTGAAAACAAATATGGCGGCCGAACTACAAGACCGATGACATCATTTTTTCTCCACCAATTTATCCCGAGTTTGAGCTCATAAAATTTCAATTTGATCGGATTAAGTTTTGTACTTATCGAATTACGACGTCATAATGGAGGCACCCGTGACATCATTATTAACATATGTTATTCCCCGTGGAGAGCTCTTTACAATAAGCAATGTCTCAATTTTTATTATGCAGCGCTTTCGGAGATTACAGAGGTGCAAAGTTTTTCGGTTTTTCCAAGATGGCGCCCATACCACGTGGCCGATGATGTCGTAATTATCTTTTTTTAAATCTGCAAAAGAAGTAAAATTTTCCTGTAAAATGTCGATGGTGAAAATTTCCTGCCAATTGGACCCACGCTTGCAGAGAAAATCATATATATTCTGTGAAGACAAACAAACGGACAGACAGTCATCTGACAGACATACAGACAAATGAAAAATCACTCATGCAGGGACACTTGGCAAAACAGAACAAAGTAGAATGGCACTTAGTAGAGCATCGTTTTGACCTCAAAAATAATTAGTGGTTGAATTCAGTGACCTGACATGCAAATCTTCTTCAAATTTTAAGTTTAAATTAATTGGATGAAAATTGACAATTTTAGAAATTTGGCCTCTGGTGACCTTTTGGCCTCTGGTGACCTTTTGGCCTATGTTGACCTCAAAACTAGTTGGTGGTTGGTTTCAGTTCGCTCATGAAAATTCTATTCAAATTTCAAGTCAATCGGATAAAAAGTGAGGATTTTAGAGATTTGAAAAAAAAGTGGTTGACCAAAAAGGGCCTTTTGACTTCAAACATAGAAAGGATTTTGTCGGACCACAAACTCTACCATTTGGTGAAGTTTCGTGAAGATCAGTTTAAAATTGGGACCTGTAAGCAAATTTCAGTCAGTGGACAGCCAAACAAACACACACACACACACACACACACACACACACACACACACACACACACACACACACACACACACACACACACACACACACACACACACACACACACACGTACCATACCCTCGGCAGAGCAGATATTTGGCCACAATGCTGGTCAAGTCGCCACTCCGGCACAGGAAGTGAGGAAAGGAAATTGAAATGTGTGCAGGGTGCCAGCGATAATTTGCCTCCATTTTGTGAAGAACACCATGGGATCTTTAATGTGCGACAACTAATTCCGCCATACGGATGACCAGTTTAACATCGATCCGAGGGACGGCCCACACATTGATGAATCACCCTGCCCATGAAGCACAGGAATGACAGTTTATAGCTGGGCTGGGATTCAAACCCAGGCAAGGCAGCTCACATCAACGACTGTAAGACATCTCATGGGAACTAAAAAGGAGGAAATAATTGATATCATAAATAAATAGAGGAAGACCACCCATGATGTCACGCAATTATAGCAATACCCTACTCGTGTCGGTCCAACTCACTCTTACGTCGCTTTCTTAGCCACACCTTTGATTCTCGAACGTTTTCAGAACTTACAAGACTGATATCAATGCCATAATACATCGCAAAGTACCAAATTGGAAGATTGCAAAATCGTCGACAGAACTACTGTACGTTTGTGTACTTGAATATAGCTGTCATTTCTCAAAAACAGAGGAATATCATCAGTAAAAAGTCAAATTCAATCCTTGAAGTGGCGACATAAGGAACGCATCACAAGCATATCCTATTAATGCTAATGAGAACGAGAACGACACTCTTCGACGTTATGACATCGACCAATACGCCCACATTATTACATCATGACACATACAGGACTTGAGCCATGTTTGATATAAATCCATTCAGCTGTTCTCAAGTATCACCTTTTTACCTGACGTTAAATATGACCTTACCAAAATCACATAATCACCTCATTTCTCACATTTGATGCCAAAATTTAATCAGTTCATTATATTTACTTCAATCAAGTTTGGGAAAAATCCCATCACCGATTTGCAAGTTCGAACAGTGACAGATTTATTTACTTAACAGAACCTCTGACCTTTGACCCCAAAATGTAATCAGTTCTTGTTTACATCATCATAATACCTGTACCAAGTTTGAATTGGATCGCTTCAGTCGTTCTCAAGTTATACACCTATCAAACACTTTGACCTTTGACCTCTTGACGGCAAAATCAAATAAGTTTATCTTTGCATCACAAAACGTGCCGGTGTGTACCCCGGTTGCCGGTGTGTATCCCGGTTTAGAATAGGCACACCGTATCCCTGCGTGTCGTCGTAAGAGGCGACTAAAAGGGTTGGCGTCAGGAAGGGCATCCAGCCATAAAAACATTCCCTCATAAAAGAGAACCATGACAATTACAACTACATATGGGCAGGGTACAGCGCGAAGTACCCTGTGGGGGACCCCACTCCCGCTCGTCAAAACTCAAGGTGGGGAACCCGATCGAAGCAAGGGTGGAAATCACTCCATTTATGACGACGAAACATCTGATGCCCGACGTGGAGATCGGTTTCTGAGGTTTGGGACATGGAATGTAGGGACAATGACAGGGAGATCAGCAGAAGTGGTGGAAGTATTGGTCAGAAGAAGAGTGGACATATGTTGTGCGCAGGAGACGAGATGGAAGGGAAGTGGTGTGAGAATGGTGAAGGGTAGGCAGGGACAGAAATACAAGTTTGTGTGGCAAGGGTGCCCAGAAAGTGTGAATAGTGTTGGTGTCCTGTTTCCTGAGGAGTTTGTAGACAGTGTGGTGAGTGTGACGAGAGTGAGTGATAGGTTAATGATGGTGAAAATGATGATTGGAAAGCTCTTGTTGAACGTCATCTCGGGATATGCTCCGCAGGTTGGTCGAAGCGATGAAGAGAAGGACAAGTTCTGGTGTGCGATAGAGAAGCTGATGGAAAACGTGAAAGATGAGGAAGTTGTTGTGGTAGGAGGAGACCTAAATGGACATGTGGGAAGGAATATGGACGGTTTTGAGGGAGTTCATGGGGGTTATGGATATGGTGTGAGAAATGGAGAAGGTGAAAGGATTTTGGAGTTTGCTGATGGAGCTGATTTGTTGATTTTCAATACTCAGTTCCAGAAAGAGGACAATTAGCTTGTTACATGCACATCAGGTGGGTCGACGACAACCGTTGACTACCTGCTGTTGCGTAGGCGAGATAGGGAGCACCTCCGGGACACAAAGGTGATCCCGGGGGAGGAGGCTGTTTCACAGCACCACTTGGTTGTCTGCGACATAAGGGTGAAAGGTGCGAGGAGAGCTCGGCGGGTGAAGTACGAACCGAGAATGAAGGTGTGGAGGTTGACAGAGGTGACAGGAAGGGAGGCATTAAAAGAGAGGCTGAGTATGGTGGAGGATGATGTGGTTGAGCTTGAAAGTGGTTGGATGTCAATGAAGGATAGTCTGTTGAGAGCCGTTGGCGAGGTATGTGAATGGACAAAAGGACCACCGAGGCACTCGGAAACATGGTGGTGGGATGATGAAGTTGGAAAGAAGATTGACGAGAAGAGGAAGAAGTTCAAGGAGTGGCAGAAAGCGAAGGGTATGGGGGTAGAAAAGGCAGCGCATGAAAGTTATAAGGCAGCCAAGAAGGCTGCAAAGAAAGAGGTAGCAAAGGCACAGGAGCCATGTAGGAAAATGTTCGGAAAACGCTAGGATTTGGAAGAGGGTCAGAGAGCGGTATTCAGGATTGCAAAGCAGATAGCGAAAGAGAGGTGTGATGTGATGGGGGTGAGTTGTTTGAAGGTTGAAGAGGGACAAATCATTGTGGACCCAGATGGAATTAAAGGAAGATGGAAGAAATGTATGGAAATACTGTTGAATGCAGAGAATGAAAGGGATGGCAACATCGAGAGTAACCCAGTTTTAGGACCAGCAGAGAAGATAACCGAGAAGGAAGTTGAGGAACTCAATTTGCCGACCTCGGAAGGATGACAGGCTGAGTCAACCCCCCTGGCGTTAATTCAGCGATCGGCCGGGATTCGAACCCAGGATCCGAGGATCCCAAGCCGGCACCCTAACCGCTAAGCCAACGCCAGGCTGGAAGCGACAAAAGCAATGAAGAGTAGAAAAGCGGGAGGGCCGATAGGAGTTGTGGGAGATATGTTGAAGGCAGCGGGAAATTGGGGTGTGAAGAGAATGACAGAGATCTGTAATCTGGTGGTGAAAGAAGGCCGCATTCCAGTGTATTGGGAACCGAGTACCCTCGTCCCTCCGTACAAGGGGAAAGGTGACCCTCTGGACTGTGGCTCATATCGAGCGATACAGTTATTGGAGCATGGAATGAAGGTATTGGAAAGGGTGTTCGAGAGGAGGATAAAGAAGAAAGTGAAGATTGATGAAATGCAGTTTGGATTTATGCCAGGAAGAGGAACGAGAGACGTGCTTTTTATTGTGAGGCAGTTGCAGGAGAAGTACATGGAGAAGAGGAAGAAGTTGTTTCTTGGGTTTGTTGATCTGGAGAAAGCATTCGATAGGGTTCCACATGAAGTAGTGACATGGGCATTGAGGAAGTTAGGAGTGGAGGAATGGTTGATCAGAGTAGTGATGGCAATGTACAAAGAGCGTGCACAGCTGTAAGGACGAAGGACGGGAACAGTGGTGAGTTTGAGGTGAAGGTGGGAGTGCATCAGGGGTCGGTACTAAGTCCACTACTATTTGTAGCTGAGATGGATGTGCTGGCTTGGAACGTAAAGAAGGGTTTACCGTGGGAGTTGTTGTATGCAGATGATCTGGTGTTGAATGCAGAAAGTATGGATGGACTGAAGGAGAAGATGATCAAGTGGAAGGAATGTATGGAGACAAAAGGTCTGAAGGTGAATATCAGAAAGACGAAGATGATGGCAAGTGGTAAAGCATCTGGTGAGGTGGAAAGAACTGGGAAGTGTGCAGGAAGGGTGTCGGAGTGAACTCCATTCAATGTACAATGTGCGCTGAGTGGGTTCATCAAAAATGTAGTGGTCTGAGAGGGTCATTAACCAGTGTGGCAGCTACATTCAAATGCAAGGTGTGCACAGAGGGAGCTGCAGATGGAGGATATGTTGAGTTGGATCTTGGAGACGGCGTGAAGCTGGAAGGTGTGAAAATATTTTGCTACCTCGGAGACGTGCTGAATGGAGAAGATGGATCAGACTCAGCAACGGATGCTGGAGTGAGATGTGCATGGAAGAAGTTTCGGGAACTGAGTGGCGTGCTGATGAGGAGGGGAGTGTCGTTGAAGACGAAGGGAAAGGTGTATGTGTGCTGCATGTGTGAGAAGTGTTATGATTTATGGGAGTGAGACATGGGTAATGAACGTTGAGCAGCAACGAAGGCTGGAAAGGGTGGAAATGCGAATGGTTCGGTGGATGTGTGGAGTATCGTTGAGAGAGAGGAAGACAAATGATGAATTGCGAAAGATGATGGTATTAGAGCCTGTGATTGATGCTGTGAAGAGAAACAGGTTGAGATGGTTTGGTCATGTGTTGAGGAAGGATGAAAGTGACTGGTTGAGAAGAGTGATGGAAATGAATGTAGCAGGAAGTAGAGGACGGGGAAGACCGAGAAAGACTTGGCTAAAGATGGTGGAAGAAGAAATGCGGGCAAGGGGATCAACAAGGGGAGATGCAGAAAATAGGGCAAAATGGAGAAGATTGTCATGGGGACCGCAAGGATAACCCCGGCTCTGGCAGGGAAAATGGCCTTAAAATGCATGTTGTTGTTGTTGTATACATACCTGCACCAAGTTTGACTAAGATCCCTTCAGCCCTTCTCAAGTTAACACGGTAACAAAATGCTATCACGGACGGATCCACAGAGGTACGTATGGTCACACGGACAGAAGGACATCTGGACGGACAACCGGAAAACATCATGTCTCTGGCGACTTCGTCGGTGGAGGCATAAAAATTGTTTTTAATTTCCCTCATTTTGATATTCGTCGCACATTTCAGGAAAACATCCCCGGCACAAACCGAGCAATTACTGGAAAAAGGTAATCAAATGTCTTGCTTACCACGACCTGCCCCACATCGAACTCTTTATCCTCATGACTTGAAGTAATCTCATCATCTTCACCATGACGGAGAGAAGATCCTGGAAAGAAGAGGCAAAATGAACATAAAAGAGATATTGTGATGGAAAAAGATCAATGGACAAAATATCACCATGTCCAGATGTGTATGTATTGTGCAAATGAGATCAATTTCATCAATTAGTCTTTGTCTTCTTCTTTGCCAGCCAGAAGTTCGCATTCCATATCCCTTCGTAAGAGGTCAAGGGCTCAGGTCATGCAGAATTGACCCAAGTTTTTCAGGAACTGGTTGGCGAGGCTTGTCATGATTGCAGTGGGTAAAGGCAGGAATTTGTCATTTGCTCAGGGTGCCGGCGATGACTTGCCAACTCTTCATGAAAGACACCGAGAGAAGTTTAATGCCTCCAAACTAATGCTACCACACAGAATGCCCAGCACAAGTTCCATCAGAGGGACTGTGAAGCACCATTTGATTTATGGAACAGATGGAATCGCCAGGAAGGACATTGATCAGGCCATGCTTTCCACAGTTGGAAGCGAGGGGAAGCTGACATTCGTGCATCAACCCTTCATCGGACCAAAAAAGCCTAAAACAGTCCGACACAGGGCTTCACGAGGAAGACTAGCTCTTTATTGGACAGTGCACGGTCAGTATGAGAAGCAAAGCAGACCGCACAGTTCAGAGGTAAATTCAGCACGTCTGTACAGCCCTGTTGGACACAGTACAATTCATAAATGGGGGATTCTCTCCAGGAAAAGGATACAGGAATAATGGTGGAAAAAACACACACAAATGCATGTGAATCAGTGTTGCACAACAACAAAGAAGGCAAATTTACGTTTGAGGATGGATATTAATGTGATGTATATTTTAGAATTAGACAAAGCAGTCTTCTTCCATGTTCATATTTAGCACAAACAAGACTGTGGAGCACCAAGCATCAATGGCTGAGAAAGCAGATGTACTGATGCAGTGACCTCTGCTGGTTCGGGGAGGAATTTGGAATTTGCCCAGGGTGCCAGTGATGGCTCCCCTACTCTTTGCGAAGTACACCATGTGATCTTTAACACTCACCACTTCATGCCGGCAGACGGAAGTTGTTTGTGACACTGTCATGAGGAACAAGCAGCCACCAGCAGCAAATTGAAAAAAAACAAATCAACAACAAACATTTTCAGGTCTCTCTTGTTGTACTTGTAAATGAGACGATAATTCATTTTGTGAAAAGATCAATTCTCAAAACTCACCAGTTAGCAACTCTTCATCAACAGATTCATTTATCACTTCAGGTTCAGCATTCCTGCAGAAAATAAAGATTTCATTAAGCTGTCATCAAAAAATGTCACAAAACAGAAAGAATCTATATAATAATAGCGTAAGGACTCAACTTTGTTATTCCTTTTATGCCGCACCCAGTGACCCGATGCCCACAGCACGAATAGATTTACGATCTACGAACCGCGCTCTTTGTTTATCACGTACAGCCATACTCGAAAAATCTGAATTAGCCGACGTTGGGGCCCAAAAGCATCAGATGAACTGCCGATACGACGCCATCTTACGACGCCATCGTATTGCCGTCTGCTGGGTGAAGGCGAAGCGAGCCGTCCGCTGATTGGACAGTCGAGTGGTGTGAACATGGGTGGTGTGAACCAAATGGTCTTTTTATTCCCTTGAACATTTTAAATTAGGATATATAAGGAAACGTCTTTATCGTCATTTTAATAAAGTTAAATGGAGTGACGTTGCGATACTCGGGGTGCGTTGCATAAATCCTCGTAACTCAGAGAGGTGTAGCAGGTGGCAAGACGTAAGGAAGCTTAAAGATAACGAGCTGAAAACAGACGAACGATATGTCAATCTCTTTCTACACCGAACGGAAATAAAAGTATGAGAGCGGGAAGGCATGGCCTGAGCACTTCGAGCAGAGAGGACTGATTGGACTTAACTTAAAGAGAAAAAATTGGAGCTTAACGGAAGAAGAAGATCCCATGAGCGCTCCCCTATGCCATCCATAATGGTACACTATCCATACACCACATCCTCCCTTCCGTGGATGTTCCACGGGTTTCGGCTAGTCTATATAATAATAGCGTAAGGACTCGACTTTGTTATCCCTGTTACGCCGCACCCAGTGACCCGATGCCCACGGCACTAATGGATTTACGATCTATGAACCGCGCTCTTTGTTTATCACGTACAGCCATACTCTAAAAATCTGAATTAGCCGACTTTGGGGCCCAAAAGCATCCGATTAACTGCCGATACGACGCCATCTTACGACGCCATCGTATTGGCGTCTGCTGGGCGAAGGCGAAGCAAGCCGTCCGCTGATTGGACAGGCGAAGGCGAAAGCAAGCCGTCCACCGAGTGGACAAACCAGAGCATGCAATTGTGCCGTTGTCGGCGATCGTTGTTCATATACGCACTCTTCATTCTCATCTTTCTTCCTAACTCTTACTCGGACAAGCAAATCCCCTATGCCATCCATAATGGTACACTCTATCCATACACCACATCCTCCCTTCCGTGGATGTTCCACGGGTTTCGGCTAGTGTTAGAATAAAACTGCAGTCAGGCACGGAAATTCAGACTGCATCGGGTCTTTGCATTTTCTACATTCAGACAGAAAACAACACCACTACACTGTGCTACCCTTCCAATTATCTTCAAACACAGTTGACAATGAAGCCAAGAAATGTCAAGTGGTAAAGAGGTGAAGATCACCAAAGTGTTTTTTTCAACCACACTTTTTTCTTTCCCCTTCGTGTCGGAAGCTCCTGCACTCACCTCTGAGATGTCTAGCCTGGGATAGAATCCCTGCTCAGCAATATGCTGCCATCCTGGTAATTCACAGAAAGGATGATTCATCAATGTGTGTGCCATCCTTCGGATGGACGTTAAACCTGCCTGCAAATGATGCTTTCCACAGCCACGTGCATTGTACCGAAGAAGATTTATCTGCATCTCAAAGAAGGAAGTGCTTTAATGGGGAGTCGAAGCAGCCCAACATTTCATCAAAATGCAAATTTCAAATGCAGTACTCACTTCCAGCAATCCTCCACATTAGCGAGCGCTGACTTTGAAAGTTCAAGATTGGATGGACAAGGAAAGTGTAATGCATGTCCTGCATCTGAACTTTCAGAAGTTTAAACTAAGAACTATGTCGTCGATGTCATCGGTCACGTGGTTTGGCAGCATCTTGGATAGAAAAACGTGGCATGGCAGCCATTGTGGGACTATGCAGAGGCATATTGGTGATGGTCACATTGCTCTCATTATATGTCGTCTTCAAAAACTAAAAGAAATTCTCAAAGTTTGCATGTTGCCGAAGTGTACCCCAAGTATGGTTTCGGTGTGGGTATCATATCTGTGTCAGTGGATTCGGAGTGGGCAGGAGACCCCAATTCTCTCTCCGTAAATGTTTAGTCCCACCCAGTGGTATTGGTATCCGGTATGACAATTAATCTTCTTCTTGTATAAAGAAAGTTCAAACAACTTGAAAATGTGCATTCTCGTGATTCCCACTTCCCACTCCCATCGCTTCCTTTTCTCCACCAAAAATGGTTTTCATTGCAGTGTTATGCAGAACATATCACAGTCCACACTGGTGTAGTTGGTTACCTTTATATCCCTGTGCACAATTTCCTTGGAGTGCATGTATTCAACAAAAACAGCAACAGCAAACGATCAATGAACGACACAAGATCTCCACATTTCTTTTCAGAGCCAAGCACCACACAATACACTCCACGACAGCACACGTCTCACTTGCACCATGCATCCACCTGCATCGACACCTCATTGAGCCCTACGGGGCCAAGCCTGTTTGCATGAGGTTGAGGAACGAGTCACCAACACAAGGTTTCCACGAATGGGTTGACCAATTGTTTTGTTGACTGTCAGGAATTTGTCATTTGTTCAGGGTACCGGCGATAATTTGTCAACTCTTTACAAGAGACATGTCGACCCAGGTTAAACAACTCAGTGGAATCCCTCAGCCCTGAAACCTCCAACCAATGGTACAGAAAATATTTAAAGAACAACATGTGATCAAGATACGACAGGGAGAGCTTGAATTTCCTTAAAGGAATACCATTTCTATTGAAAGCACATTTCATGTCAGGTCATTCCAAAGGGATGTTTACTCTTACTTACCCGTCATGTGCAATGTCACCACAACACTTCTTCTTATCATGTGTGGTAAACTTTTGCCTAGGTTGAAAAAGATTGAAAAGTCAGTTTCTTCGACATTTGTTGCAGTCGATATATCCTAAAACAAGTTTAAAAAGTCAAGAGGAGGAAAATAAAATTATTTACTTCAAACGCTTCCAACAACTGATTTTCTTTGTCTTCGATGGTAAAGACTTGTTCATCTTTCGTTCCCTGCAAAAGAACAGAACTCTTCATCCAAAACCGAGTACAAATGTGCTAAATCGGATATCATACACAGTCACGTGAAAAAGTAAGTACAACCCCATGTAAAGTTTTGACTTTTTCAACATATTTGAACATACAGCTATTTGATCTTCATTTCAACAATATTGATAGATAAAGGTGATATAATGCAACAAATATCATGAAACATTTACATTTTGTAGTCCATTGTATAATTGAAATAAACATAAATGCAAATTTCGCATGTGGAAAAAGTAAGTACACCCCTACATTTATCACTACTTCAAATACCTAAAATTAGAATTAGGTGCACCAGCTCAGGTGCAAATGATTAGAACATTGTTAGAGAGGATCTTGGAGGAACCTGTCTTATTTAAACCTCAGACATTTAGTTTGGTTTGCTCTTTGTTGTTGAAGTGTGCGGTGTCACCATGCCCAGATCAAAAGAGCTCTCTGAGGCCTTCAGAAAGAAGGTTTTCGATGCCTGCGAGTCTGGGAAAGGATTTAAAAAGACCTCCAAACAATTTGAAATTAATCATTCGACTGTCCGGAAGATCATCTACAAGTGGAGAAGATTCCAAACAACTGCCAACTTGTTCAGGACAGACAGCGCCAGCAAGTTCAGCCCGAGAGCAGACCGCAAGATGCTGAAAGAAGTCTCTGAGAACCCCAGAATGTCATCACTGATTAGCCGTTGATGTCAAAGTGCACTAGTCTTCCATGAGAAAGAGGCTGCACAAATCTGATCTCCATGGGAGGTGTGCCAGGAGGAAACCTTTGCTGTCCAGAAAGAACATCAGAGCAAGACTAAAGTTTGCCAATTAACACCTCGGCAAAGACCAGCACTTCTGGAACAATGTGCTCTGGACAGATGAGTCAAAGGTAGAGCTATTTGGCCACAGTACCAGAAGACATGTTTGGCAAAAACCAAAGACAGCATTTGACCACAGGAACCTGATACCAACTGTAAAGCATGGTGGTAGAAATATTATGGTTTGGGGCAGCTTTGCTGTATCAGGGCCTGGGCAGCTCACCATCATATAATCCACTATGAATTCTTCATTGTACCAGAGGGTGTTTGAGGATAATGTGAGGCCATCTGTCGGAAAGTTGAAGCTCAACCGAAGGTGGACCTTGCAACATGACAATGACCCAAAACATACCAGTAAATCCACCAAGGAATGGCTGAAAAGAAAGAAATGGAGGGTTCTGGAATGGCCAAGTCAAAGCCCGGATCTAAATCCCATCGAGATGTTGTGGGGGGATTTGAAACGAGCTGCGCATGCAAGAAACCCCTCAAACATCGCACAGCTGAAAGAATTCTGCATGGAGGAGTGGGCAAAAATTTCTCCCAGTCGATGTCAGAGACTGGTAGACAGTTATAAGAAACGCCTACTTGAGGTTGTTTCTGCCAAAGGGGGAAATACCACCTATGAGAGCCAAGGGGATACTTACTTTTTCCACATGCGAAATTTGCATTTATGTTTATTTAAATTATACAATGGACTACAAAATGTAAATGTTTCAAGATATTTGTTATATTATATCACCTTTATCTATCAATATTGTTGAAATGAGGATCAAATAGTTGTATGTTGAAATAAATCAAAACTTTACATGGGGTGTACTTACTTTTTCACGTGATTGTACATTCTCCATTTCAACAACTTACAAAATAATATCCCCTCCAGTGAACATCACGTAAAATATAACAATGTGGGCAAAGGTGCACAAAAGAAAACATAAAAAACCCATGATTTGGTAAAGACGGACAGACGGACAAGTGAATGTGCAATTGATGCGTTTCAGATTTGGAAAAGACCCCGCTGAGTTACATCCAACACATAAAATAACCCTGGAGTTCAGATATTTCCACAGTGATTGCTTCTTGAGGTTACCAATCCTCACACCAGAGGAAAGGGAGATAGCTTTGTGATTGTGGTTCAAAGCTTCCCCATTGTTCTCTTCCTCATTCCCAAACCTCCATTTTTCCTCTCCGCATTCGAACCTCATTTTCAATCTCGAATTTACGACACCTGCACTTGAACTGACCGCCATTTTCAAGCACCCATTCTCAAACCCTTATTTCCTGACACCCGGATTTGAACCCCCCTTCTCAAATCACATCACCTCATCATCGTTTCCACCTCCTAACATCTGGGTAAAGGAAAGGCTCCTCACATTCTGGAAACCCAAAAGGTGCCACACGCAGTGCTCCCCAAACTGCCAAACAGAACAGGCAATGACCTCATCCAGGTAATAATGACGTCTTACATATATTTTGCACACGGACCACATAACCTTGCATTTTTCATCGCATACACCTTGGGGCTCGCCTGTTGTGCAGCATCAATGAACGACATCAATGAACGACCTCCAACATTTCTTTTCAGAGCTAAGCACCACACAATACACTCCACGACAGCACACCTCTCACTTGCAACACGCATCCACCTGTATCGACACCTCGGTAAGCCCTACGGAGCCAAGCCTGTTTAAGTTAGTGAGGAACGGGTCACCAACACGCACCAACTTCTTCCTTTATGTCCCCTTTTCTTTCTAATTTCCCCGGAGGAAGGTGGAGCCTAACTGTATTTTGTTTAAAGCCGGTTGTTCAAGGGGTTTCATTGAATGCGAGGAATAGGACTGTTTCTTTTGTGACACTGCATTCTCTTGTGAATACGTGCCTGTTTAATGCAAGATTTGTTGTTTCCAAACCTGCTCGATTGTCTCTTTCCTTCTTTGGTTAGACGTGGCGTACAATAAATAGAAGGTAAATTGCACCCTCACTGATTCACGATGCTCGTCCAGGCGGCATCTCACCTCCGGTTTCGCTCGGCCGTATGTAATAAAAAGATAAAGGTGGGAGCCCAAGAGCATAGTCCCAATCTGACAAAAATAATTAGTCACTGGGAAAGTAAAGTGAAAGTTATCCGCAGGAACTCTGCCAGATTTTAATCACCTTAGATGGCGGAGTTGTCGACAACTCATCGGCTTCAGCGTCTTACGTCAGGAAGCATTCCGAGAGAAGCCACCCCTTACCAAGCGATGTACCCATAACAGATGTTTGTTCATCCACTGGTGATGTTTCTGCCCCTCCTCCACAATGTTCTCATCTCCATACACTCCAACACCACCCCAACACTACCTCAACACTCAACAACTTCTCCGTGATAAGTACATGAACTGATTAATTTAATTAATGTGGTGTTCATTGAGAGAAGACATTGAGGGAGAAATGGCCGCCTCAAAGTTCCTTGTATTGGTTGACAGTATTGGTGGTATTATTCTGAAATAATATTGCACAAAACAGTCGTTGCGTCCTTTGTTATGGATTAAATATTTGCAAACGAAGATTAATATTTTGATATGTCTGGTTGAAGTGGTATTCCGTGTATCACATCCCTCTCCTCAGATCAGGTGCCTCCTGACGCTTGTCATTTGCACTTCTCGATGGACATTCTTTCAACCTTAAACTTCATCTTCTTCTTCAGATACCTTTCCCTTATTTTGAAGTCTGGCTGTGGGAACAGGTGTGGCACAAGGTTTTCACGAATGGGTTGACCAATTGTTTTGTTGACTGGCAGGAATTTGTCATTTGTTCAGGGTACCGGCGATAATTTGTCAACTCTTTACAAGAGACAGGTCAACCCAGGTTAAACAACTCAGTGGAATCACTCAGCCCTGAAACCTCCAAACAATGGTACAGAAAATATTTAAAGAGCAAAATGTGATCGAGATACGACAGGGAGAGCTTGAATTTCCTTAAAGGAACACCATTTCTATTGCAAGCACGTTTCACGTCAGGTCATTCCAAAGGGATGTTTTCTCTTACTTACCCGTCAGGTGCAATGTCACCACAACACTTGTTCTTCTTATCATGTGTGGTAAACTTTTGCCTAGGTTGAAAAATATTGCAAAGTCAGTTTCTTCTACATTTGTTGCAGTCGATATGTCCCAACAACAAGTTTAAAAAGTCAAGAGGAGGAAAATGAAATTATTTACTTCAGACGCTTCCAACAACTGCTTTTCTTTGTCTTCGATGGTAAAGACTTGTTCATCTTTGGTTCCCTGCAAAAGAACAGAACTCTTCATCCACAACTGAGTGCAAATGTGCTAAATCGGATATCATATACATTCTTCATTTCAACAACTTACAACATAATGTCCCCTCCAGTGAACATCACGTAAAATATAACAATGTGGACAAAGGTGCACAAAAGAAGACAGATAAAAACCCATGATTTGGTAAAGACGGGCAGACGGACAAGTGAATGAGTAATCGATGTGTTTCAGATTTGGAAAAGAGCAAAAGACCCCGCTGAGTTACATCCAACACATAAAATAACCCTGGAGTTCAGATATTTCCAGTGATTGCTTCGTTAGGTGACCAATCCTCGGAGCAGAGGAAAGGGAGATAGCTTTGTGATTGTGGTTTGAACCTTCCCCTTTGTTCTCTTCCTCATTCCAAAACCTTCATTTTTCCTCACCGCATTCGAAACTCATTTCCAATCTCGAATTTACCGACACCTGTATTTGAACTGACCGATATTTTCAAGCACCAATTCTCAAACCCTTATTTCCCGACACCCGGATTCGAACCCCCCTTATCAAATCACATCACCTCCTAATTGTTTCCACCTACTCACATCTGGGTAACGGAAAAGCTCCTCACATTCTGGAAACCCAAAAGGTGCCACACGCGGTCCTCCCCAAACTGCCTAGCAGAACAGGCAATGACCTCATCCAGGTAATGATGACATCTGACATATCTTTCGCACACGGACCACATAACTTTGCATTTTTCATCGCATACACTTCAGGGCTCGCCTGTTGTGGAGCATCAATGAACGACACAAGACCTCCAACATTTCTTTTTAGAGCTAAGGACCACACAATACAATCCACGACAGCACACCTCTCACTGGCAACACGCATCCACCTGCATCGACACCTCGTTAAGCCCTACGGAGCCAAGCCTGTTGACGTTAGTGAGGAACGGGTCACCAACACACACTTACTTCTTCCTTTTTGCCCCTTTTTTTCTAATTTCCCCGGAAGAACGTGGCACCTCACTGTATTTTATTTAAAGCCGGTTGTACAAGCGGTTTCATTGAATGCTGAGGATAGGACCGTTTCTTTTGTGACACTGCATTTCTCTTGTAAATATGTGCCTGTTTAATGCAAGATTTGTTGTTTCCAAACCTGCTTGATTGTCTCTTTCCTTCATTGGTCAGACGTAGCATACAATAAATAGAAGGTTAGTTGCACCCCACTGATTCACGACGCTAGTCCAGGCGGCATCTGACCTACGGTTTCGCTCGGCCATATGTAAAAAAAGATAAAGGTGGGAGCCCGAGAGCATTGTCCACATCTGACGGAACTAATTAGTCACTGGGAAAGTAAAGTGAAAGTTAGCCACAGGAACTCTGCCAGATTTTAATCACCTGAGATGGCGTAGTTGTCCACAACTCGTCGGCTTCAGCGTCTTACGTCGGGAAGCATTCCGACAGAAGCCACCCCTTACCAGGCGATGTGCCCAAAACAGATGTTTGTTCATCCAATGGTGATGTTTCTGCCCCTCCTCCACAATGTTCTCATCTCCATACACTCCAACACCACCCCAACACCCACTCAGTGGTAAGGACATGAACTGATTAATTTAATTAATATGGTGTTCATTGAGAGCAGCCATTGTGGGAGAAATGGCCTCCTCAAAGTTCCTTGTATTGGTTGACAGTATTGGTCGTATTATTCTGAAATAATATTGCACAAAGCAGTCGTTGCGTCCTTTTTTATGGATCAAATATTTGCAAACGAAGATTAATATTTTGATATGTCTGGTTGAAGTGGTATTCCGTGTTTCACATCCCTCTCCTCAGATCAGGTACCTTTTGACGCTTGTCATTTGCTCTTCTCGATGGACATTCTTACAACCTTAAACTTCATCTTCTTCTTCAGATACCTTGCCCTTATTTTGGAGTTTGACTGTGGGAACAGGTGTGGCACAAGGTTTTCACGAATGGGTTGACCAATTGTTTTTTTGACTGGCACGAATTTGTCATTTGTTCAGGGCACCGGCGATAATTTGTCAACTCTTTACAAGAGACATGTCAACCCAGGTTAAACAACTCCGTGGAATCACTCAGCCCTGAAACCTCCAAACAATGGTACAGAAAATATTTAAAGAGCAAAATGTGATCGAGATACGACAGGGAGAGCTTGAATTTCCTTAAAGGAACACCATTTCTATTGCGAGCACGTTTCACGTCAGGTCATTCTAAAGGGATGTTTTCTCTTACTTACCCGTCAGGTGCAATGTCACCACAACACTTGTTCTTCTTATCATGTGTGGTAAACTTTGGCCTAGGTTGAAAAAGATTGAAAAGTCAGTTTCTTCTGCATTTGTTGCAGTCGATATATCCCAAAAACAAGTTTAAAAAGTCAAGAGGAGGAAAATGAAATTATTTACTTCAGACGCTTCCAACAACTGATTTTCTTTGTCTTCGATGGTAAAGACTTGTTCATCTTTGGTTCCCTGCAAAAGAACAGAACTCTTCATCCAAAACCGAGTACAAATGTGCTAAATCGGATATCATACACAGTCACGTGAAAAAGTAAGTACAACCCCATGTGAAGTTTTGACTTTTTCAACATATTTCAACATACAGCTATTTGATCTTCATTTCAACAATATTGATAGATAAAGGTGATATAATGCAACAAATATCATGAAACATTTACATTTTGTAGTCCATTGTATAATTGAAATAAACATAAATGCAAATTTCGCATGTGGAAAAAGTAAGTACACCCCTACATTTATCACTACTTCAAATACCTAAAATTAGAATTAGGTGCACCAGCTCAGGTGCAAATGATTAGAACATTGTTAGAGAGGATCTTGGAGGAACCTGTCTTATTTAAACCTCAGACATTTAGTTTGGTTTGCTCTTTGTTGTTGAAGTGTGCGGTGTCACCATGCCCAGATCAAAAGAGCTCTCTGAGGCCTTCAGAAAGAAGGTTTTCGATGCCTGCGAGTCTGGGAAAGGATTTAAAAAGACCTCCAAACAATTTGAAATTAATCATTCGACTGTCCGGAAGATCATCTACAAGTGGAGAAGATTCCAAACAACTGCCAACTTGTTCAGGACAGACAGCGCCAGCAAGTTCAGCCCGAGAGCAGACCGCAAGATGCTGAAAGAAGTCTCTGAGAACCCCAGAATGTCATCACTGATTAGCCGTTGATGTCAAAGTGCACTAGTCTTCCATGAGAAAGAGGCTGCACAAATCTGATCTCCATGGGAGGTGTGCCAGGAGGAAACCTTTGCTGTCCAGAAAGAACATCAGAGCAAGACTAAAGTTTGCCAATTAACACCTCGGCAAAGACCAGCACTTCTGGAACAATGTGCTCTGGACAGATGAGTCAAAGGTAGAGCTATTTGGCCACAGTACCAGAAGACATGTTTGGCAAAAACCAAAGACAGCATTTGACCACAGGAACCTGATACCAACTGTAAAGCATGGTGGTAGAAATATTATGGTTTGGGGCAGCTTTGCTGTATCAGGGCCTGGACAGCTCACCATCATATAATCCACTATGAATTCTTCATTGTACCAGAGGGTGTTTGAGGATAATGTGAGGCCATCTGTCGGAAAGTTGAAGCTCAACCGAAGGTGGACCTTGCAACATGACAATGACCCAAAACATACCAGTAAATCCACCAAGGAATGGCTGAAAAGAAAGAAATGGAGGGTTCTGGAATGGCCAAGTCAAAGCCCGGATCTAAATCCCATCGAGATGTTGTGGGGGGATTTGAAACGTGCTGCGCATGCAAGAAACCCCTCAAACATCGCACAGCTGAAAGAATTCTGCATGGAGGAGTGGGCAAAAATTTCTCCCAGTCGATGTCAGAGACTGGTAGACAGTTATAAGAAACGCCTACTTGAGGTTGTTTCTGCCAAAGGGGGAAATACCACCTATGAGAGCCAAGGGGATACTTACTTTTTCCACATGCGAAATTTGCATTTATGTTTATTTAAATTATACAATGGACTACAAAATGTAAATGTTTCAAGATATTTGTTATATTATATCACCTTTATCTATCAATATTGTTGAAATGAGGATCAAATAGTTGTATGTTGAAATAAATCAAAACTTTACATGGGGTGTACTTACTTTTTCACGTGATTGTACATTCTCCATTTCAACAACTTACAAAATAATATCCCCTCCAGTGAACATCACGTAAAATATAACAATGTGGGCAAAGGTGCACAAAAGAAAACATAAAAAACCCATGATTTGGTAAAGACGGACAGACGGACAAGTGAATGTGCAATTGATGCGTTTCAGATTTGGAAAAGACCCCGCTGAGTTACATCCAACACATAAAATAACCCTGGAGTTCAGATATTTCCACAGTGATTGCTTCTTGAGGTTACCAATCCTCACACCAGAGGAAAGGGAGATAGCTTTGTGATTGTGGTTCAAAGCTTCCCCATTGTTCTCTTCCTCATTCCCAAACCTCCATTTTTCCTCTCCGCATTCGAACCTCATTTTCAATCTCGAATTTACGACACCTGCACTTGAACTGACCGCCATTTTCAAGCACCCATTCTCAAACCCTTATTTCCTGACACCCGGATTTGAACCCCCCTTCTCAAATCACATCACCTCATCATCGTTTCCACCTCCTAACATCTGGGTAAAGGAAAGGCTCCTCACATTCTGGAAACCCAAAAGGTGCCACACGCAGTGCTCCCCAAACTGCCAAACAGAACAGGCAATGACCTCATCCAGGTAATAATGACGTCTTACATATATTTTGCACACGGACCACATAACCTTGCATTTTTCATCGCATACACCTTGGGGCTCGCCTGTTGTGCAGCATCAATGAACGACATCAATGAACGACCTCCAACATTTCTTTTCAGAGCTAAGCACCACACAATACACTCCACGACAGCACACCTCTCACTTGCAACACGCATCCACCTGTATCGACACCTCGGTAAGCCCTACGGAGCCAAGCCTGTTTAAGTTAGTGAGGAACGGGTCACCAACACGCACCAACTTCTTCCTTTATGTCCCCTTTTCTTTCTAATTTCCCCGGAGGAAGGTGGAGCCTAACTGTATTTTGTTTAAAGCCGGTTGTTCAAGGGGTTTCATTGAATGCGAGGAATAGGACTGTTTCTTTTGTGACACTGCATTCTCTTGTGAATACGTGCCTGTTTAATGCAAGATTTGTTGTTTCCAAACCTGCTCGATTGTCTCTTTCCTTCTTTGGTTAGACGTGGCGTACAATAAATAGAAGGTAAATTGCACCCTCACTGATTCACGATGCTCGTCCAGGCGGCATCTCACCTCCGGTTTCGCTCGGCCGTATGTAATAAAAAGATAAAGGTGGGAGCCCAAGAGCATAGTCCCAATCTGACAAAAATAATTAGTCACTGGGAAAGTAAAGTGAAAGTTATCCGCAGGAACTCTGCCAGATTTTAATCACCTTAGATGGCGGAGTTGTCGACAACTCATCGGCTTCAGCGTCTTACGTCAGGAAGCATTCCGAGAGAAGCCACCCCTTACCAAGCGATGTACCCATAACAGATGTTTGTTCATCCACTGGTGATGTTTCTGCCCCTCCTCCACAATGTTCTCATCTCCATACACTCCAACACCACCCCAACACTACCTCAACACTCAACAACTTCTCCGTGATAAGTACATGAACTGATTAATTTAATTAATGTGGTGTTCATTGAGAGAAGACATTGAGGGAGAAATGGCCGCCTCAAAGTTCCTTGTATTGGTTGACAGTATTGGTGGTATTATTCTGAAATAATATTGCACAAAACAGTCGTTGCGTCCTTTGTTATGGATTAAATATTTGCAAACGAAGATTAATATTTTGATATGTCTGGTTGAAGTGGTATTCCGTGTATCACATCCCTCTCCTCAGATCAGGTGCCTCCTGACGCTTGTCATTTGCACTTCTCGATGGACATTCTTTCAACCTTAAACTTCATCTTCTTCTTCAGATACCTTTCCCTTATTTTGAAGTCTGGCTGTGGGAACAGGTGTGGCACAAGGTTTTCACGAATGGGTTGACCAATTGTTTTGTTGACTGGCAGGAATTTGTCATTTGTTCAGGGTACCGGCGATAATTTGTCAACTCTTTACAAGAGACAGGTCAACCCAGGTTAAACAACTCAGTGGAATCACTCAGCCCTGAAACCTCCAAACAATGGTACAGAAAATATTTAAAGAGCAAAATGTGATCGAGATACGACAGGGAGAGCTTGAATTTCCTTAAAGGAACACCATTTCTATTGCAAGCACGTTTCACGTCAGGTCATTCCAAAGGGATGTTTTCTCTTACTTACCCGTCAGGTGCAATGTCACCACAACACTTGTTCTTCTTATCATGTGTGGTAAACTTTTGCCTAGGTTGAAAAATATTGCAAAGTCAGTTTCTTCTACATTTGTTGCAGTCGATATGTCCCAACAACAAGTTTAAAAAGTCAAGAGGAGGAAAATGAAATTATTTACTTCAGACGCTTCCAACAACTGCTTTTCTTTGTCTTCGATGGTAAAGACTTGTTCATCTTTGGTTCCCTGCAAAAGAACAGAACTCTTCATCCACAACTGAGTGCAAATGTGCTAAATCGGATATCATATACATTCTTCATTTCAACAACTTACAACATAATGTCCCCTCCAGTGAACATCACGTAAAATATAACAATGTGGACAAAGGTGCACAAAAGAAGACAGATAAAAACCCATGATTTGGTAAAGACGGGCAGACGGACAAGTGAATGAGTAATCGATGTGTTTCAGATTTGGAAAAGAGCAAAAGACCCCGCTGAGTTACATCCAACACATAAAATAACCCTGGAGTTCAGATATTTCCAGTGATTGCTTCGTTAGGTGACCAATCCTCGGAGCAGAGGAAAGGGAGATAGCTTTGTGATTGTGGTTTGAACCTTCCCCTTTGTTCTCTTCCTCATTCCAAAACCTTCATTTTTCCTCACCGCATTCGAAACTCATTTCCAATCTCGAATTTACCGACACCTGTATTTGAACTGACCGATATTTTCAAGCACCAATTCTCAAACCCTTATTTCCCGACACCCGGATTCGAACCCCCCTTATCAAATCACATCACCTCCTAATTGTTTCCACCTACTCACATCTGGGTAACGGAAAAGCTCCTCACATTCTGGAAACCCAAAAGGTGCCACACGCGGTCCTCCCCAAACTGCCTAGCAGAACAGGCAATGACCTCATCCAGGTAATGATGACATCTGACATATCTTTCGCACACGGACCACATAACTTTGCATTTTTCATCGCATACACTTCAGGGCTCGCCTGTTGTGGAGCATCAATGAACGACACAAGACCTCCAACATTTCTTTTTAGAGCTAAGGACCACACAATACAATCCACGACAGCACACCTCTCACTGGCAACACGCATCCACCTGCATCGACACCTCGTTAAGCCCTACGGAGCCAAGCCTGTTGACGTTAGTGAGGAACGGGTCACCAACACACACTTACTTCTTCCTTTTTGCCCCTTTTTTTCTAATTTCCCCGGAAGAACGTGGCACCTCACTGTATTTTATTTAAAGCCGGTTGTACAAGCGGTTTCATTGAATGCTGAGGATAGGACCGTTTCTTTTGTGACACTGCATTTCTCTTGTAAATATGTGCCTGTTTAATGCAAGATTTGTTGTTTCCAAACCTGCTTGATTGTCTCTTTCCTTCATTGGTCAGACGTAGCATACAATAAATAGAAGGTTAGTTGCACCCCACTGATTCACGACGCTAGTCCAGGCGGCATCTGACCTACGGTTTCGCTCGGCCATATGTAAAAAAAGATAAAGGTGGGAGCCCGAGAGCATTGTCCACATCTGACGGAACTAATTAGTCACTGGGAAAGTAAAGTGAAAGTTAGCCACAGGAACTCTGCCAGATTTTAATCACCTGAGATGGCGTAGTTGTCCACAACTCGTCGGCTTCAGCGTCTTACGTCGGGAAGCATTCCGACAGAAGCCACCCCTTACCAGGCGATGTGCCCAAAACAGATGTTTGTTCATCCAATGGTGATGTTTCTGCCCCTCCTCCACAATGTTCTCATCTCCATACACTCCAACACCACCCCAACACCCACTCAGTGGTAAGGACATGAACTGATTAATTTAATTAATATGGTGTTCATTGAGAGCAGCCATTGTGGGAGAAATGGCCTCCTCAAAGTTCCTTGTATTGGTTGACAGTATTGGTCGTATTATTCTGAAATAATATTGCACAAAGCAGTCGTTGCGTCCTTTTTTATGGATCAAATATTTGCAAACGAAGATTAATATTTTGATATGTCTGGTTGAAGTGGTATTCCGTGTTTCACATCCCTCTCCTCAGATCAGGTACCTTTTGACGCTTGTCATTTGCTCTTCTCGATGGACATTCTTACAACCTTAAACTTCATCTTCTTCTTCAGATACCTTGCCCTTATTTTGGAGTTTGACTGTGGGAACAGGTGTGGCACAAGGTTTTCACGAATGGGTTGACCAATTGTTTTTTTGACTGGCACGAATTTGTCATTTGTTCAGGGCACCGGCGATAATTTGTCAACTCTTTACAAGAGACATGTCAACCCAGGTTAAACAACTCCGTGGAATCACTCAGCCCTGAAACCTCCAAACAATGGTACAGAAAATATTTAAAGAGCAAAATGTGATCGAGATACGACAGGGAGAGCTTGAATTTCCTTAAAGGAACACCATTTCTATTGCGAGCACGTTTCACGTCAGGTCATTCTAAAGGGATGTTTTCTCTTACTTACCCGTCAGGTGCAATGTCACCACAACACTTGTTCTTCTTATCATGTGTGGTAAACTTTGGCCTAGGTTGAAAAAGATTGAAAAGTCAGTTTCTTCTGCATTTGTTGCAGTCGATATATCCCAAAAACAAGTTTAAAAAGTCAAGAGGAGGAAAATGAAATTATTTACTTCAGACGCTTCCAACAACTGATTTTCTTTGTCTTCGATGGTAAAGACTTGTTCATCTTTGGTTCCCTGCAAAAGAACAGAACTCTTCATCCAAAACCGAGTACAAATGTGCTAAATCGGATATCATACACAGTCACGTGAAAAAGTAAGTACAACCCCATGTGAAGTTTTGACTTTTTCAACATATTTCAACATACAGCTATTTGATCTTCATTTCAACAATATTGATAGATAAAGGTGTATATAATATAACAAATATCATGAAACATTTACATTTTGTAGTCCATTGTATAATTTAAATAAACATGAATGCAAATTTCACATGTGGAAAAAGTAAGTACACCCTTGGCTCTAATAGGTGGTATTGCCCCCTTTGGCAGAAACAACCTCAAGTAGGCGTTTCTTATAACTGTCTTCCAGTCTCTGGCATCGACTGGGAGAAGTTTTTGCCCACTCCTCCATGCAGAATTCTTTCAGCCGTGCGAGGTTTGAGGGGTTTCTTGCATGCACCGCTCGTTTCAAATCCCCCCACAACATCTCGATGGGATTTAGATCCGGGCTTTGACTTGGCCATTCCAGAACCCTCCATTTCTTTCTTTTCAGCCATTCCTTGGTGGATTTACTGGTATGTGTAGGGTCATTGTCATGTTGCAAGGTCCACCTTCGGTTGAGCTTCAACTTTCCGACAAATGGCCTCACATTATCCTCAAGCACCCTCTGGTACAATGAACAATTCATCGTGGATTCTATGATGGTGAACTGCCCAGGTCCTGATGCAGCAAAGCTGCCCAAAACCATAATATTTCCACCACCATGCTTTCCAGTTGGTATCAGGTTCTTGTGGTCAAATGCTGTCTTTGGTTTTTGCCAAACATGTCTTCTGGTACTGTGGCCAAATAGCTCTACCTTTGACTCATCTGTCCAGAGCACATTGTTCCAGAAGTGCTGGTCTTTGCCGAGGTGTTCATCGGCAAACTTTAGACTTGCCCTGATGTTCTTTCCAGACAGCAAAGGTTTCCTCCTGGCACACCTCCCATATAGATCAAATTTGTGCAGCCTCTTTCTCATGGTAGACTCATGCACTTTGACATCAACAGTGGCAAGAGCTACCTGCAGGTCCCGTGATGACATTCTGGGGTTCTTAGTGACTTCTTTCAGCATCTTGAGGTCTGCTCTCGGGCTGAACTTGCTGGGGCGGCCTGGCCTGAACAAGTTGGCAGTTGTTTGGAATCTTCTCCACTTGTAGATGATCTTCCGGACAGTCAAATGATTGATTTCAAATTGTTTGGAGATCTTTTTAAATCCCTTCCCAGACGCGTAGGCATCTATAACCTTCTTTCTGAAGGCCTGAGAGCTCTTTTGATCGAGGCATGGTGACGCCGCACACTTCAACAACAAAGAGCAAACCAAACTAAATGTCTGAGGTCTAAATAAGACAGGTTGATCCAAGATCCTCTCTGACGATGTTCTAATCATTTCTACCTGAGCTGGTGCACCCGATTCTAATTTTAGGTATTTTAGGTAGTGATAAATGTAGGGGTGTACTAACTTTTTCCACATGCAAAATTTGCATTTATGTTTATTTAAATTATACAATGGACAACAAAATGTAAATGTTTCATGATATTTGTTATATTATATCACCTTTATCCATCAATATTGTTGAAATGAAGATCAAACAGCTGTATGTTGAAATATGTTGAAAAAGTCAAAACTTTGCATGGGGTGAACTTACTTTTTCACGTGACTGTACATTCTCCATTTCAACAACTTACAAAATAATGTCCCCTCCAGTAAACATCACGTAAAATATAACAATGTGGGCAAAGGTGTACAAAAGAAGACATATAAAAACCCATGATTTGGTAAAGACAGGCGGACAGACAAGTGAATGAGTAATCGATGTGTTTCAGATTTGGAAAAGACCCCGCTGAGTTACATCCAACACATAAAATAACCCTGGAATTCAGATATTTCCTGTGATTGCTTCGTTAGGTTACAAATCCTCCGACCAGAGGTAAGGGAGATAGCTTTGTGATTGTGGTTCGAACCTTCCCCATTGTTCTCTTCCTCATTCCAAAACCTTCATTTTTCCTCTCCGCATTCGAACCTCATCACCAAACTCGAATTTACCGACACCTGTATTTGAACTGACCGCCATTTTCAAGCACCCATTCTCAAACCCTTATTTCCCGACAGCCGGATTTGAACCCACCTCCTCAAATCACATCACCTCATAATTGTTTCCACCTACTCAAATCTGGGTAACAGAAAAGCTCCTCACATTCTGGAAACCCAAAAGGTGCCACACGCGGTGCTCCCCAAACTGCCAAGCAGAACAGGCAATGACCTCATCCAGGTAATAATGACGTCTGACATATCTTTCGCACACGGACCACATAACCTTGCATTTTTCATCGCATACACCTCAGGGCTCGCCTGTTGTGGAGCATCAATGAACGACACAAGATCTCCAACATTTCTTTTCAAAGCTAAGCACCACACAATACACTCCACGACAGCACACCACTCACCTGCAACACGCATCCACTTGCATCGACACCTCATTAAGCCCTACGGAGCCAAGCCTGTTTACGTTAGTGAGGAACGGGTCACCAACACGCACCGACTTCTTCCGTTATGTCCCCTTTTCTTTCTCATTTCCCCGGAGGAACGTGGCCCCTCACTCTATTTTGTTTAAAGTCGGTTGTACAAGCGGTTTCATTGAATGTTAGGGAAAGCACTGTTTCTTTTGTGACACTGCATTCTCTTGTAAATACGTGCCTGTTTAATGCAAGATTTCCTGTTTCCAAATGTGCTCGATTGTCTCTTTCCTTCATTGGTCAGACGTAGCGTACAATAAATATAAGGTAAGTTGCACCCCACTGATTCACGATGCTAGTCCAGGCGGCATCTCACCGACGGTTTCGCTCGGCCGTATGTAATAAAAAGATAAAGGTAGGAGCCCGAGAGCATAGTCCCTATCTGACGGAACTAATTAGTCACTGGGAAAGTAAAGTGAAAGTTAGCCGCAGGAACTCTGCCAGATTTTAATCACCTGAGATGGCGGAGTTGTCGACAACTCGTCGGCTTCAGCATCTTACGTCAGGAAGAATTCTGAGAGAAGCCACCCCTTACCAATCGATGTACCCATAACAGATGTTTGTTCATCCACTGGTAATGTTTCTGCCCCTCCTCCACAATGTTCTTATCTCCATACACTCCAACACTACCCCAACACTACCTCAACACCCAACAACTTCTCCGTGATGAGTACATGAACTGATTAATTTAATTAATGTGGTGTTCATTGAGAGCAGACATTGAGGGAGAAATGGCCTCCTCAAAGTTCCTTGTATTGGTTGACAGTATTGGTTGTATTATTCTGAAATAATATTGCACAAAGCATTCGTTGCATCCTTTTTTATGGATCAAATATTTGCAAACGAAGATTAATATTTTGATATGTCTGGTTGAAGTGGTATTCCGTGTATCACATCCCTCTCCTCAGATCAGGTGCCTTCTGATGCTTGTCATTTGCTCTTCTCGATGGACATTCTAAGAACCTTAGACTTCATCTTCTTCTTCAGACACCTTTCCCTTATTTTGGAGTCTGGCTGTGGGAACAGGTGTGGCACAAGGTTTTCACGGATGGGTTGACCAATTGTTTTGTTGACTGGCAGGAATTTGTCATTTGTTCAGGGTACCGGCGATAATTTGTCAACTCTTTACAAGAGACATGTCATCCCAGGTTAAACAACACAGTGGAATCACTCAGCCCTGAAACCTCCAAACAATGGTACAGAAAATATTTAAAGAGCAAAATGTGATCGAGATACGACAGGGAGAGCTTGAATTTCCTTAAAGGAATACCATTTCTATTGCGAGCACGTTTCATGTCAGGTCATTCCAAAGGGATGTTTTCTCTTACTTACCCGTCAGGTGCAATGTCACCACAACACTTGTTCTTCTTATCATGTGTGGTAAACTTTTGCCTGGGTTGAAAAAGATTGAAAAGTCAGTTTCTTCTACATTTGTTGCAGTCGATATATCCTAAAACTATAGGTTCCAGGGAAACTGAACTCAACTGGTCTGTATCAATATGGTTAGAATATGCATAATAGAACCACAAACTATATAGTTTATATGTGCTAAAGAGGTACAGCAACGTTGAAGGTATCTCATGTTTAAACAGGAAACTCGAAAAAAAATTAAGTTGTAAGTGAGGCATGAAAAGTAAAACTACAATTACTTTTCTCAGATTTCAGACTTGAATTTATTTCGGAAGACTTGGTCAAACAATATACTTGTATGGTATTGAATCAAGATATGTTGAATATTTCAATAGATGTGTTCAACAGGGTTTAAGTATTCATTCATCAAATCCCCACCTCCTCACACACACACAGTCATTATTCATTGAATTGGACTGAATGAATGAATGAAGGAATGATCGTTTTAAGGCCATTTTCCCCTCGAGAGAGGGGGTTAGCCTTGTGGGCCCCATGACAATCATGGTTCCCTGTTTGAGGCAATGTTTTTTTTTTATGGCCGGATGCGCTTCCTGACGCCAACCCTTGGTCGCCTCTTACAATGCACAGGGATACGGTGTACCTATTCTGAATCTGGGTACACACCGTGATCATTCATCCCAGCAAGCTGGTACTCAAATTTGCCGACCTCGGAAGGATGACAAGCTGAGTCAACCCCCCTGGTGTTAATTCAGCGATCGACCGGGATTCGAACCCAGGATCCTAGGATCCCAACCCGGCACCCTAACTGCTAAGCCAACACCAGGGATAACACCAGCACACCAACACCGCACCAACCTACTCGGGACTCAAGTGCCAAAAATTGATTTTTCAATATGGCCGCCCTGCCGCGCCCATTTTTGGGCGTGCAACGCCCAAATGCAATCCCAAACTAGTTTATGTCGGAAAGATGCTGCATAACAAGTTTCATCAAACTTCATCAATATTTGTGACTTTTAGAGCGAAGACGTCGAATCGTTTAGACAGACAGACAGACGACGGACACTAGGTGTCGAAAAAACTCAGCTGGACATAGTCCAGGTGAGTTAACAAGTTAAAAAAGTCAAGAGGAGGAAAATGAAATTATTTACTTCAGACGCTTCCAACAACTGCTTTTCTTTGTCTTCGATGGTAAAGACTTGTTCATCTTTGGTTCCCTGCAAAAGAACAGAACTCTTCATCCACAACCGAGTACAAATGTGCTAAATCGGATATCATACACATTCGCCATTTCAACAACTTACAAAATAATGTGCCCTTCAGTAAACATCACGTAAAATATAACAATGTGGGCAAAGGTGTACAACAGAAGACATTAAAAAAACCCATGATTTGGTAAAGACGGGCGGACGGACAAGTGAATGAGTAATCGATGTGTTTCAGATTTGGAAAAGACCCGCTGAGTTTCATCCAACACATAAAATAACCCTGGAGTTCAGATATTTCCACAGTGATTGCTTCGTTAGGTGACCAATCCTCATACCAGGGGAAAGGGAGATGGCTTTGTGATTTGTGATTGTGATTAAAACCTTCCCCATTGTTCTCTCCCTCATTCCAAAACCTCCATTTTTCCTCTTCGCATTCGAACCTCATTTCCAAACTCGAATTTACCGACACCTGTACTTGAACTGACCGCCATTTTCAAGCACCCATTCTCAAACCCTTATTTCCCGACACCCGGATTCGAAACTCACTTTTCAAATCACATCACCTCATCATTGTTTCCACCTACTCACATCTGGGTGACGGAAAAACTCCTCACATTCTGTTAACCCAAAAGGTGCCACACGCGATGCTCCCCAAACTGCCAAGCAGAACAGGCAATGACCTCATCGAGGTAATAATGACGTCTTACATATCTTTCGCACACGGACCACAGAACCTTGCATTTTTCATCGCATGCACAACAGGGCTCGCCTGTTGTGGAGCATCAATGAATGACACAAGCCCTCCAACATTTCTTTTCTGACCTATGCACCACACAATACACTCCACAACAGCACACCCCTCACTTGCAACACGTATCCACCTGCATCGACACCTTGTTAAGCCCTACGGGGCCAAGCCTGTTTACGTAAGAGTGAGGAACGGGTCACCAACACGCTCCCGACTCCTTTCTTTACAGTATGTCCCTTTTTCTTTCTAATTTCCCGAGCTGAAGGCGGCGCCTGACTGTATTTTGCTTAAAGCCGGTTGTACTCACACTCGGCGACGGTTGCTCGAGTGAGATGTGCATGGAAGAAGTTTCAGAAACTGAGTGGCGTGCTGACGAGGAGGGGAGTGTCAAAGCTGAAGGGAAAGGTACATGCTGCATGTGTGAGAAGTGTTATGATTTATGGGAGCGAGACATGGGTAATGAAGGTAGAGCAGCAACGAAGGCTGGAAAGGATGGAAATGTGAATGGTTCGGTGGATGTGCGGAGTATCGTTGAGAGGAAGACAAATGATGAATTGCGAAAGATGATGGGAATAGAGTCTGTGATGGATGCTGTGAAGAGAAACAGGTTGAGATGGTTTGGTCATGTGTTGAGGAAGGATGAAAATGACTGGGTGAGAAGAGTGATAGAAATGAATATAGAAGGAAGTAGAGGATGGGGAAGACCGAGAAAGACTTGGCTAAAGGTGGTGGAAGAAGAAGTGCGGGCAAGGGGGTTAACAAAGGGAGATGTAGAAAATAGGGCAAAATGGAGAAGATTGTCATTGGGCCCGCAAGGCTAACCCCGGCTCTAGCAGGGAAAATGGCCTTAAGATGCGTGTTGTTGTACAAGGGGTTTCATTGAATGCTAGGGATAGGACTGTTTATGTGACACTGCATTTTCTTGTAAATGCCAGTTTGCCTATTTAATACAAGATTTATCGTTTCCAAACCTGCACCATTGTCTCTTTCCTTTCATTGGTTAGATGTAGGGTACAATAAATAGAAGGGAGGTTGTGCCCCACTAATTAACTACGCTAGTCCAGCCGGCATCCCACCTACGGTTTCGCTCGGCCGTATGTAATTAAAAGATAAAGGTGGGAACCATGAGCATAGTCCCTTTCTGATGTAACTAATAAGTCACCGAGAAAGTAAAGTGAAAGTTATCCGCAGGGACTCTTCCAGATTTTATTCACCTTAGATAGCGTCCGTGGTTCCTCAGCAAACCGTCCGGTCGCAGAGTTGTCCACCACTCGTCGGCTTCAGGGTCTTACGTCAGGAAGCAGTCTGAGAGAGGCCACCCGTTACCAGGCGATGTACCCTTAACAGATGTTTGTTCATCCCCTGGTGATGTTTCTGCACTTCCACAATGTTCTCTTCTCCATACACTCCAATGCCACCCCAACACCCAACACCTTCTCAGTGATAAGTACAGTGCATTCAGAAAGTATTCAGACCCCTTCACTTTTTTCACACTTTGTTATGTTGCAGCCTTATGCTGAAATCGTTTATATTCATTTTTTCCCTCATCAATCTACACTCAATACCCCATAATGACAAAGAGAAAACGGGATTTTAGAAAGTTTTGCAAATTTATTAAAAAGAAAAAACTGAAATATCACATTGACATAAGTATTCAGACCCTTTGCTATGACACTTGAAATTTAGCTCAGGTGCCTCCCATTTCTGTTGCTCATCTTTGAGATGTTTCTGCACCTTGATAGGAGTCCACCTGTGGTAAATTCAATTGTTTGGACATGATTTGGAAAGGCACACACCTGTCTATATAAGGTCTCACAGCTGACAATGCATATCAGAGCAAAAACCAAGCCATGAGGTCGAAGGAACTGCCTGCAGAGCTCAGAGACAGGATTGTGTCGAGGCACAGATCTGGGGAAGCGTACAAAAAAATCTCTGCTGTATTGAAGGTTCCCAAGAGCACAGTGGCCTCCATAATTCTTAAATGGAAGAAGTTTGGAACAACCAGGACTCTTCCGAGAGCTGGCCGCCCGGCCAAACTGAGCAATCGGGGGAGAAGGGCCTTAGTAAGAGAGGTGACCAAGAACCGGATGGTCACTCTGGCTGAGCTCCAGAGATCCTGTGTGGAGATGGGAGACACTTCCAGAAGGACAACAATCACTGAAACACTCCACCGATCTGCAAGCCTCTCCTCGGTGAAAGACACATGAAAGCCCGCTTGGAATTTGCAAAAAAGCACCTAAAGGACTCTTAGACTGTGAGAAACAAGATTCTGTGGTTTGATGAAACCGAGATTGAACTGTTTGGCTTCCGTCTGGCCACTCTGCCATGAAGCCCAGATCGGTGGAGTGTTGCAGTGATGGTTGTCTTTCTGGAAGTTTCTCCCATCTCCACACAGGATCTCTGGAGCTCAGCCAGAGTGAGAGGGTGTGGGAATGTGCGAGAGAAGGTGTGGCAATGTGCGAGCGGGGATGTGGGAATGTGTGAGCGGGGGTGTGGGAATGTGTGACCGGTGTGGGAATGTGTGAGTGGGGGTGTGGGAATGTGCAAGAGAAGTGTGGGAATGCACGAGGTGGGGTGTGGGAGTGTGCGAGATAGAGTGTGGGAATGTGTGAGATGGGGTCGGGAATGTGTGAGAGGGGGGAGAGGGGGGGAATGTGCGAGAGGTGTGGGAATGTGCGAGGTGTGGGAATGTGCGAAAGGAGGTGTGGGGATGTGCGAAAGGAGGTGTGGGGATGTGCGAAAGGAGGTGTGGGAATGTGTGAGGTGGGGTGTGGGAATGTGCGAGATTGGGTGTGGGAATGTGCGAGAGGAGGTGTGGGAATGTGTGAGGTGGGGTGTGGGAATGTGTGAGATGGGGTGTGGGAATGTGCGAGATGGGGTGTGGGAATGTGCGAGATGGGGTGTGGGAATGTGCGAGATGGGGTGTGGGAATGTGCGAGATGGGGTGTGGGAATGTGCGAGATGGAGTGTGGGAATGTGCGAGATGGGGTGTGGGAATGTGTGAGGTGGGGTGTTGGAATGTGTGAGGTGGTGTGTGGAAATGTGTGAGATTGGGTGTGGGAATGTGCGAGAGGGGGTGTGGGAATGTGCGAGAGGGGGTTTGGGAATGTGCGAGAGGAGGTGTGGAAATGTGCGAGATGGGGTGTGGGAATGTGTGAGATGGGGTGTGGGAATGTGTGAGGAGGGGTGTGGGAATGTGCGAGGTGGGGTGTGGGAATGTGCGAGAGGAGGTATGGGGATGTGTGAGAGGAGGTGTGGCAATGTTGGAGATGGGTAGGGGGGTGGGAATGTGTGAGAGGAGGTGTGGGAATGTGCGAGGAGGGGTGTGGGAATGTGTGAGGCGGGGTGTGGGAATGTGCGAGATTGGGTGTGGGAATGTGAGAGACGGGGTGTGGGTATGTGCAAGATGGGGTGTGGGAATGTGCAAGATGGGGTGTGGGAATGTGCGAAATGGTGTGTGGGAATGTGCGAGAGGGGGTGTGGGAATGTGCGAGTGGGGGTGTGGGAATGTGCAAGAGAAGTGTGGGAATGTGCAAGAGAAGTGTGGGAATGTGCAAATGGGGGTGTGTAAATGTGTGGGAGGGTATGGGAATGTGCGAGCAGGGGTGTGGGAATGTGCGAGCGGGGGTGTGGGAATGTGCGAGTGGGGGTGTGAGAATGTGCGAGCGGGGGTGTGGGAATGTGTGAGCGGGGGTGTGGGAATGTGCGAGCGGGGGTGTGGGAATGTGCGAGGTGGGGTGTGGGAATGTGTGAGGTGGGGTGTGGGTATGTGCCAGATGGGGTGTGGGTATGTGCCAGATGTGGTGTGGGAATGTGCGAGATGGGGTGTGGGAATGTGCGAGATGGGGTGTGGAAATGTGCGAGAGGGGGTGTGGGGACGTGCGAGAGGGGGTTTGGGAATGTGTGAGGTGTGGGAATGTGTGAGATGGGGTGTGGGAATGTGTGAGATAGGGTGTGGGAATGTGTGAGATGGGGGGGGGGGGGGGGAGAATGTGCGAGAGGAGGTGTGGGAATGTGCGAGAGTTGTGGGAATGTGCGAGAGGAGGTGTGGGAATGTGCGAGGTGGGGTGTGGGAATGTGTGAGATGGGGTGTGGGAATGTGCGAGACGGGGTGTGGGAATGTGTGAGACGGGGTGTGGGAATGTGCGAGATGGGGTGTGGGAATGTGTGAGATGGGGTGTGGGAATGTGTGAGATGGGGTGTGGGAATGTGTGAGATGGGGTGTGGGAATGTGCGAGGTTGGGTGGTGGTATGTGTCAGAGATTGGGTGTGGGTATGTGCCAGATGTGGTGTGGGAATGTGTGAGATGGGGTGTGGGAATGTGCGAGAGGGGGTGTGGGAATGTGTGAGGAGGGTTGTGGGAATGTGTGAGGTGGGGTGTGGGAATGTGCGAGATGGGGTGTGGGAATGTGTGAGGAGGGTTGTGGGAATGTGTGAGATGGGGTGTGGGAATGTGCGAGAGGAGGTGTGGGGATGTGTGAGAGGAGGTGTAGCAATGTTGGAGATGGGTAGGGGGGGTGGGAATGTGCGGGGAGGTGTGGGAATGCGCGAGGTGGGGTGTGGGAATGTGTGAGATAGGGTGTGGGAATGTGTGAGATGGGGTAGGGAATGTGCGAGATGAGGGGGGGGGGGGGGTTGGAATGTGCTAGAGGCGGTGTGGGAATGTGCGAGAGGTGTGGGAATGTGCGAGAGGAGGTGTGGGACTCCTTACCCTCCCCCTTACCCTTACCCTCCCCCTTCCACCCCCCCCCCCCGCCTATGTAGCGGACACTCTCATCATTAAACCACCATGTTCGCTTTCCCCGATTGGAATTACGAGGGTTCTGATGAGGGATTGAAAAATCGGATTATTCGATGGATTGTACTTTGTCGGGTTGGGAAACGGTTTTGTGCTTTATGGTGACGGTGAAGGGGTGAGGGGAGGAGGAGGGGGAGAGGGGGAGGGGGGAGGGGGAGTGGGAGGAGGGTGGGAGGGGGGGAGTGGGAGGAGGGCGGGAGGGGGGAAGGGGGAGGGGGCCCCTCCCCTCTCCCCCTCCCCTCCTGCCTCCCACCCCCTCCAAACCCTCCCCTCCCCCTTGCCTCTCCCTTCCCTCCATGTTCTTTCCTCCCCCCTTACCCTCATCCCTTCCTTCCCCCATTACCCTCCCCCTTCCACCCTTACCCTCCCCCTTCCACCCTTACCCTCCCCCTTCCCCCACCCCTCACCCCTTCACCGTCCCCCCTTCACCCTCCTCCCCTCTTCTCCTCCTCCCAACCTCCCCATCCCCCCCCTCTTCTCCCCCTCCCCCCCCTCTTGTCCCCCTTCCCCCCCCTCTTGTCCCCTCCCCCCCTCTTCTCCCCTCCCCCCCCTCTTCTCCCCTCCCCCCCTCTTCTCCCCTCCCCCCCTCTTCTCCCCTCCCCCCCCCCCTCTTCTCCCCTCCCCCCCGTTCCCCTCCCCTTTTCTCCCCCCTCTCCTCCTCTCCCCTCCCCCGCCCGGCAATGCCGCGTACTTTTGCTAGTCATTAATAAATAATTAACTACACGACGGAGGTAACGACGTCGGTTTCCTGAGGAGACGATTCCACACGTACATTGATTAGCACACGACACTCGACACAAGATAAAATTCACTTAATGTTGTGAAAACCCGTTTGTGGTACCTTCGTTGTGATGTCTTCTTCAGTACAGTACTGAGTGACAGTAGATGCGTCTTGAGAAATAAGGATCGAACGAGGAGGAAGGAAGGGAGAGGCAAGGTTGTTTGGAGAAAACTTGAATGAAAAATTGCAGAGCTCAAGAAAACACGTCAACAGACAACACGAATCTGCATCGATATGATTGTTTGTAAACAACACCTGATTGTTCCGATGTGGCCGTTGCATCGTTACCACGTGATACATTTGTGACGTCAGCCTTCCTCGCCCGAGCAACGGTACCCGCCCTATGGGCGGGGCTTCAATTGGGAAGCCCAAATGAAAAGGCAAAATATCAGAAATTGAAGGCTTTTTTATTTTAAACGATTCATATAAACATCCGTTAAATCACATCACATGCAAATCATCAAATCCCAGTGATGTGGTTTTTTAAAATTGAAATTCGAAAAATACTGTTTAGATTTTGATGATTTGCATGTGATATTTAACGGATGTTAAAATAAATTACGCCTCCCAATTAAAGCCCCGCCTTTAGACTGGTTAAAATTTTTCCTGTTTATCATCTTTTTTTCTTCAAAAAAGTGGGTAGGGAGGGAGGGAGGGTTTTTTTTTGGTTTTTTTCAGAGTGAAAGTTTAATGGATTATTCACCGCACAATATGTTTTTTTCTTAAATATACTTGATCGGGCATACATGATGAATCATGTTATGATTTCTAAACTAGTAAACCTTCGTATGTACGCACTGATACGATTCAAATAAAGAAAATAAAGAAACCTATGTCACATTGAGTTTTGTTTACTTTTAATATTTGCTGATACATATAACAACGGTGGACCAAAACTTCGGCTTTTAAGAATAATGTCCGGTTGCCACATATGTTTCTATCAGCAGCTATTGTCAAAGCATTCATACATATTTGCCGAGAATTCCACACCAAGAAATATCACTTTACAGTGCATGCATATTGAGCAGTTTGGTAGACATGGAAGAGGACATAAACCACATCAAAAGGATGTCTGATTCACGTTTATACATCTATCTATCAGCAGCTACTGCTATTACAGCACTCATAGATGTATCTATCTATCAGCAGCGACTGCTATTATAGCACTCATTGATGTATCTATCTATCAGCAGCTACTGCTATTACAGCACTCATAGATGTATCTATCTATCACCAGCTACTGCTATTACAGCACTCATAGATGTATCTATCAATCAGCAGCTACTGCTATTATAGCACTCATAGATGTATCTATCAATCAGTAGCTACTGCTATTATCGCACTCATAGATGTATCTATCAATCAGCAGCTACTCCTATTATAGCACTCATAGATGTATCTATCAATCAGCAGCTACTGCTATTATAGCACTCATAGATGTATCTATCAATCAGCAGCTACTCCTATTATAGCACTCATAGATGTATCTATCAATCAGCAGCTACTGCTATTATAGCACTCATATATGTATCTATCAATCAGCAGCTACTGCTATTATAGCACTCATAGATGTATCTATCAATCAGCAGCTACTCCTATTATAGCACTCATAGATGTATCTATCTATCAGCAGCTACTGCTATTATCGCACTCATAGATGTATCTATACTAGGGCATGCCCGTACTATATATATATCTAAAATTATATCCCCCCCCCTCTATTTACATGAAATGGTTTGGTCCAAAGCGAACGGCTTGCGAGTGGTGACAATCCCCCCCCCCTCTATTTACATGAAATGGTTCGGTCCAAAGCGAACGGCTTCCGGAGTTTGGTAAAGAAATCGCCATCGCGTACACAAACGCGCAGGAAAGCGAATGAATCGCAAATTCGTTTTTATTAGTTGTAAAACATAGTTTAACGCCAACATAGTTTGCAAACGTGAAATAAATGAATACGCTCTCAAATGTGCCATCCGAGGCAGAGTGTGCCCGCCACGTTCGGCACACGCGATCGTTCGCTGCTCTCTGATTGGTTGAATCGTTTTTTGGACATAGCTCGGTAAGTAATTGTCCGATTAATATTGTTACAGACGTGGCTTGGATGTTATTTCCCGAGCGGTTTTATGGTATGACCACGTCTGCACAAGTTACCCGATTGTGCCCGAACGTTGACTAATAGCGCTATGCTAGACCAATGAAGGAAAAAGAAGACACACGGCTGGAATTAATACGACACGACACCAGGGATACGGTTCTCAAAGGTTGTTATTACAATAATGCGGAAGGTTTAGATTACAGGGACAAGAGGGAAACATAGGAAGGTGGGCACTTAAACACGCTTATATTAACCCCAACAGACGACAAATAAACGGGACAAGGCTCACTCACACGGGGGTTTGATTGCAACGAAAGCGGGTAGCGATCGCTCCAGGTGCACCTGGGCTCAGGGCAGGATCACGTACGGTCCAGTTCGGTCCAAAGATGCGGGGAGGTATCGTCGCGCTGGGGGTGGCGGTGGCTTCTCTCTCCAAGCTGAGGCGCATCTGACGTCACATCCGGCGCGGGGCCGCGTATATCCGGCGGGGAGTGACACGCCCTCGGCTCGTTAGCTCCGCCTCGTGGAATCGGCACGTTGCTTCTCATTGGGTGCGTGCGGGGGGGGTTACTGGCTCCGCCCCTGACGAGGAGCTGACAGCCAGCCCCTTCGGGGTAACCCTGTGGAGCGCATGGTCTGGAGCTAATCGAGCCGGTGTGAGGACGCATCCTCCCCCGCTCCGCCGCCATCTCCTCTGTTGTTGTTGTAATTGTTGTTGTAGTTGTTGTTATTGTTGTTGTTTGGGGAAGAAGATGGGAGGAGGTATGGGAAAGGTCCTAAACTCACTACTGATGCCATATAATCACATTCTGGTGCAACGAAGAGTCATAATTAATGGAGACGAGGCCTTAACTGACATAGAATAAGAATAACTAGGAAGATGTCCGAAAGTTGTCTACGTGTGGTGCGGTGGACCTGGGCACGACATTTAATGGGGGAATAAGGGGAAGGTCGGCTCTACTGATTGTTATTTACATGCAATGGGACTAGGGAATGGGGGATCGGGGAAAGTTGGGGAGTATTGGAGAAAATAGGGGAATATTTACAAGCGGATATGGAGGCCAAATTCCATATTCGCAACATTGCACCCTTCTCT
This sequence comes from Myxine glutinosa, assembly GCF_964187855.1. Classification (NCBI taxonomy): domain Eukaryota; kingdom Metazoa; phylum Chordata; class Myxini; order Myxiniformes; family Myxinidae; genus Myxine; species Myxine glutinosa. The sequence goes on from NC_136272.1 coordinate 24,386,843, forward strand.
ACCCTCGGGGCGTCCCGACCCGATAAATTTTTACCTACTTTAGTGTGGCACGCAATGTAGTTCCCTCTACTATTAACTCTACCCTGAGTGCGACAGTTTTACAGATATTCACAAATGAGTAAATATGTCCCCCTGCGACGTTGCACCCTTCTCCTCACAGAAACACACCCACAGGATAACCGAATCCGGAAAGAATCCTCAAACTAAACATACAGCCGGTAGGGAGCATTATTTACAAGACTATGCTGCTATTTACACTACGATCCAGGACCTGTTTTTGGAGGAACACATGCAGATGTTATGCATAGAGAGAGCGCGCTTGCCAGCATCGATACACCAACCCACGAGTGCTCTGTGGCCGACGGCCTTTAATAACGTGCAGAGCACCCCATCCGAGCATCAACAGCACCACCCCACCACCAATCGGTGCAGTCACCATTGTTCATTGGAATAAAAATAAATTCGACAACCCCTAATCCTGCAGGTGTCTCTTGCTCTTCTTGTGGTGCACTTGGTGTTAATTAACAGTGGTTCACCTTTATGGCATAGGTGCCACGTTGACCCATAGGTCCTTCCACGGGTGGTGCTTGGCCGCAAAAGAGCTGCGGTCCATTGTGGGTGGCCACAAACATTGCGGTCCATATGGTGTATCGATCCAGGCAGCCAACAGCGAAAGTGCAGGCCCACAACTGCGTAGCCAGCACCTCTCTCTCCTCTCTCTCTACCCCAAAGCCAGATCCTCGGAGGTGGGAGACAAAAGAAGAAACAAGTGAGTAAGGTGGTAAGGGCGCAAAAGTGCACGCAATGTAAGGTGATGCACACTGGGGGCACATGGGAACCAGGTGAGACAGGTACGTTCCTATCGTACGCCCCCCCCCCCACCAGGTAACCTACATGGCCCCTCCCTTACCCCTTACTGTATCCACAAAACACAACACTACCCATAAACATCTACTTTACAAATCAACAAACATCCCTACTGTCTTCCCCGTTCCTCCCATAAACCAAATTCGTCTTCTCTCCCTCCTAACCAATCAAATTTGCCATTTTCAACTCTCATCAAAATTTGCCATCTCCAACTCAACATCATAATTTGCCATTACCAATTCATCATCAGTCCCTCCTAGGGAGGGAGAGATGGAATCACCCCAATGTCTCATCCACGTCGTGATGCGTCTCACAAATCCACACAGCGATTCATCTCCTGCAACAAAACAAAGAAAACACAGGTGTGGAGTCATCATCATCACCACAGGTAAGTGGCTGCGTATGGTGCGACAGGTTCTTCAATCCTAACTATTTCCTAAATGACTTTAACAACTTTACACTACCCGGGGTCTTTCTCCGGCCAAACCATTGGCCCTCTTACTCTATGGGTTCTAAAAACCAATTCCCATTGGCCAAACTGTGGTGCTCTTCAATTTGGGGTCTCACTCCCCCGATTCATCTCCCGGTGCCCTCGTACAATTTCTGGGCTGTGGCGTGTACCTCTCCCAGTGGGTCTACCCACCTGCACACCTCCACCACTGTAGTTGCCTCCGAGCTTACCTGCTCCTTACCCTAACCTATCTACCTGGGGAAGGCCCTCTGGCGCTCTCCCCACTCCGTGCCCTCTCTGGCACTGGGCTACCCGGGTCCATCCTCCGGATCCTCGGGCCCCATCCACAACTCTACCGGCTCCCAGAGCCCACCTGCGGCCTCACCTGGCCGACATCCTCACAGTGGTGGAGTGCCCAACCAACTACACACACTAACAGGCTACACGCCCAGCCATTTCCACAACACTAATGCACCCATTCACAACACCATTCTGCAACCGCACCACAAATGCCAATATCCAACCACAATTTACCTGCTCCCTCTACCTAACACTTACACTACCCGCCCCGGGTACTCGTGAAAGGGGGTCCACTCTTCCCCCATCCACACCTTCGCACCATGCACACCACTCCGTACCACTCACTCCAACTCTCTCCACACACCTGTACCTGCACACCTGTGCTCTCACACCTGGTGCCACCGGCACCCTTCTCTCCCCAAGCGCATTCGCGCTGATCCACACACTCACTACTCACACACTGCTCCACACACCTGTCCAGTTGCACACCTGTGCAATCACACCTGTTCAATCCTCACACACACGCGGCATCATCTCAGCTAACTACTCCCTTCTGAAACTTGCGCTTCCCAGTCGTCCCTTTAAACTATTGCGCTCCCTCGTCATTATCATCCACACTAATCTACCTGCGTCCCCACTACAGGTATCAGTCACTACCTAACCTTAACGTTACCTAATGTCATCTTCGCTAGATCCCTATCATTATATCCTAACCCTCCCGGGCTAGTTTTCACTGCCATACACCCCATAATCTAGTGCTCCTTTGCCCCCACTCATGGGAAGGATGGTGGATTTGCCATCCCACCACATCGGGGGTCTCTCACTACCAATTTTGCACATCAAATTTCAACAAATCAAAAATTTGCCAATCACTACTCATCATCTGCCAATCACTACTGCCAATCCCTTGCCAATCATCAAATTTTGTTTTTCTCTAATTTTGGGTCCAAAACACTAACCTCATCACCCAGTCTACTCACTACTGCCTCTCGGTGCGCCAATTCCTGTCCAAAGCCCGGCTTCGTAAAGCCAAGCAATGGATGCTGGTTGTTTTGTGCCGGCGGCTGGATGCGTCCGGCATTCGGGGCAGGGACGGGGGCTTACCCGGGCCGAGATCCCACGCATCACCTCGGCGTGGAGCCATCCAATGTCCCGATCTCGACCTGCCGGCACGTCTCAACAAAACGTGGTCGCCATAACGACCCTTCCTATCGGGCTGCCAGCTCCGCCTAGTGGAGCCTGGACGCGGCCGTTCAAAGCGAGGCCCAGCACGCACCGAGGGCCCGATTCGGCTATAAGTCGTTCTAAACTCTATCCCGTCTAACGTCGATGCTTCACCTGGACGCTTACACCCCGCAGCCCGTTCCTTACTCACACATCCAGCCGTGCCCATTCTCCTTGTACCGTTCCTTACACACCCAGGTACACCCATTCCACTCACAGCCTTGGTCACACACCTGACCACTGAACATTTTGGCACACATTCGTTCGTAGCACACCTCACCAAAACACCTCTTCGCGCCCCCTCCTTGGTCACCTCCTCTGTGACAATCACAGGTGTGCCCTCATTCGCACACCCAACCATGTGCCTCACCACCAACTCCAGCGTGCATTCCCACTCACGCTCTCCCATTCCAGGTGCGCATCCTTCCATCCCAGGTGTACATCCTCGCTCACCTGTCACAACTAACTCACGCTCCTTGTCACTCTCACTACTCTCACCTCCATTCTTGACAGCGCACTCACCCTTACTCTTGACAGCGCACTCTTTCCTCGTGCACCTGTCCGTCACACACCTTTCTCGCGCACACTCTCCCGTTACACCCTCTGTAACACTCACCCCAGGTGGACACTCTTCCTTACTTCTGACAGCGCACTCTTTCCTCATGCACCTGTCCGTCACACACCTTTCTCGCACACACTCCTGCGCACACTCTCCCGTCACACCCTCTGTAACACTCACCACACCACGCTTCCATGTGCTCCCTCGCACACGCGCTACGACCGACTCACTCTCGCCAGCACACTCACTCCTTGGCACGCACTTTTTCCTCACACACCCCAGAGTCGGACTTTCTCGCACACCTCCTTTTTCGCACACCAGACCTGTCGCACACTTCACCAACGGCCTCTCACGAACACCCGGGTCTATCTCGACCCCCAAGCTTCTTAAATCCCCTGGCGCATCATACGCACGACCATATTGGTCACCACTTACACCGGGTCCTCTTCCTCTTCGCTTCTCCTCCATCACCTGCGAATCCCTCATCCGGTTAATGAGCACATCATCACGATCCAAACACAGACTTTGGACCAATTCTTTTATCTCCTCTTTTATCTCTTTCTTATCCCCTCTCCGTCGCTTCTTAATTTCGCTCATCCCTTCTTCCACTTCTTCTAATTTGTGCTTCACCTCTTTTATTCCCCGGTACGTCTCCTCAAGCTCATCCTCTAAGGCTACCTTGACCGTTTCCAGGTGCGTCCTCACCTGCCGGTCCTTCGTCTCCATTACCTCTATCACCTCGTCCAACCTCGTTGTCAGTCCCTCACGTACCATCTGACATTCCCTCTTTGTCGCTATCAAGTCGTTTTTTATGTCGTTTTGTGTCGCTTTTAAACCTCCTAATACCGCAGTGTTCCTTTGAACCTGCTCCACTAACTCCGTCTGTCCCACCGTCAGCTGCTCCACCTCCTGCGTCAGGTCCTCTATGCCCCCTTGTAACTTTACAGTCGCCTTTCTCACCTCCTTTTCCATGTGCTCCTCACAGTGCCTCACCTCCTCGCGCACTCCTCCGACCTCCTCACTCACACCTCTTCTAATCTCCTCTCCCATCACTTGCATCTCCTGCCCAGATGCCACCCTCATCTGCTCCATTTCCTCCCTGTGAGCATCCAGTTTGGTTTCTACCCCCATTCTGACCCCCTCTATCTGCTGCCCCATTTGGTTAACTTCCCTTTCCGCTTGGTCCCTCATGTCCCTCAATTTGCCTTCCATACTGTTTTCTAACCCCTCTAACCCTTTTTGCATCCCTTCCATTTGATTCTCTTGAGCGGCCATTCTGTTTTCTACCCCCGTTAACCCATGTTTCACTCCCTCTATCTGATTCTCTTGAGCGGCCATTCTGTTTTCTACCCCCGTTAACCCATTCTTTACTTCTTTTATCCCGTTGTCTAACTCCTCAAAATTATTGTCTAACTTCCCAATTTTCTTGTCTAACTCCTCAAAATTATTGTCTAACTTCTCACTGGTACCCCTCGCTTCGTCCCTCATTACCCCCATTTGGTTTCCCATTACCCCCATTTGGTTTTCCAATCGCTCACTATTCTTTTCCATAAGGGCCGTCATTTGTATAAAAAAAAGTTCCAATCTTCCCAGCGGCGCTACTTCGGTCGCGGGCACGGTGACCAGCGAGGCGCCATTTTGCGCGCCCGCTTCTTCGTGCGTGACGGCGCTATTTTGCGAACCTGCCGCCCTCACTGCTTCGCTCTCCTCCTGTCCCTCATTTTGGTCCTGGATCGACCCTACCTCACTCTCCTTTACCGGACCCCAGCTGTCTTGATCCGCCATAGCGCGACTTTCAAAATTCGGTTTTTATTTTTTATTTTCGTAAAACAAATTGAAATTTCGCCGTTATAATTTCGCGCGGGAAACGCGCTCCGAATCGATTTTCCCTCCCAAAATTTGGGCCTAACTAATTTAGTCCCGGGTTCGAATTCCACTCCTCGACACCAATTGTTACAGACGTGGCTTGGATGTTATTTCCCGAGCGGTTTTATGGTATGACCACGTCTGCACAAGTTACCCGATTGTGCCCGAACGTTGACTAATAGCGCTATGCTAGACCAATGAAGGAAAAAGAAGACACACGGCTGGAATTAATACGACACGACACCAGGGATACGGTTCTCAAAGGTTGTTATTACAATAATGCGGAAGGTTTAGATTACAGGGACAAGAGGGAAACATAGGAAGGTGGGCACTTAAACACGCTTATATTAACCCCAACAGACGACAAATAAACGGGACAAGGCTCACTCACACGGGGGTTTGATTGCAACGAAAGCGGGTAGCGATCGCTCCAGGTGCACCTGGGCTCAGGGCAGGATCACGTACGGTCCAGTTCGGTCCAAAGATGCGGGGAGGTATCGTCGCGCTGGGGGTGGCGGTGGCTTCTCTCTCCAAGCTGAGGCGCATCTGACGTCACATCCGGCGCGGGGCCGCGTATATCCGGCGGGGAGTGACACGCCCTCGGCTCGTTAGCTCCGCCTCGTGGAATCGGCACGTTGCTTCTCATTGGGTGCGTGCGGGGGGGGTTACTGGCTCCGCCCCTGACGAGGAGCTGACAGCCAGCCCCTTCGGGGTAACCCTGTGGAGCGCATGGTCTGGAGCTAATCGAGCCGGTGTGAGGACGCATCCTCCCCCGCTCCGCCGCCATCTCCTCTGTTGTTGTTGTAATTGTTGTTGTAGTTGTTGTTATTGTTGTTGTTTGGGGAAGAAGATGGGAGGAGGTATGGGAAAGGTCCTAAACTCACTACTGATGCCATATAATCACATTCTGGTGCAACGAAGAGTCATAATTAATGGAGACGAGGCCTTAACTGACATAGAATAAGAATAACTAGGAAGATGTCCGAAAGTTGTCTACGTGTGGTGCGGTGGACCTGGGCACGACATTTAATGGGGGAATAAGGGGAAGGTCGGCTCTACTGATTGTTATTTACATGCAATGGGACTAGGGAATGGGGGATCGGGGAAAGTTGGGGAGTATTGGAGAAAATAGGGGAATATTTACAAGCGGATATGGAGGCCAAATTCCATATTCGCAACAATATGAAACCTTGAAAAGGCACATCCTCGGGTCCCCAGCAATATACCTGGCAAGTTTCAAGTATATCGGACCCGTGGTTGTCGAGAAACAGCGGTCACAGACAAACAAACAAACGTACAGACGTACAGACAGACAGACAGAGATTACTGGAATTATAGATAGATATCAGCAGCTACTGCTATTATAACACTCATAGATGTATCTATCAATCAGCAGCTACTGCTATTATAGCACTCATAGATGTATCTATCTATCAGCAGCTACTGCTATTATCGCACTCATAGATGTATCTATATATCAGCAGCTACTCCTATTATAGCACTCATAGATGTATCTATCTATCAGCAGCTACTGCTATTATAGCACTCATAGATGTATCTATCAATCAGCAGCTACTGCTATTACAGCACTCTTAGATGTATCTATCTATCAGCAGCTACTGCTATTATAGCACTCATAGATGTATCTATATATCAGCAGCTACTGCTAATATAGCACTCATAGATGTATCTATCAATCAGCAGCTACTGCTATTATAGCACTCATAGATGTATCTATCTATCAGCAGCTACTGCTATTATAGCACTCATAGATGTATCTATATATCAGCAGCTACTGCTATTATAGCACTCATAGATGTATCTATCTATCAGCAGCTACTGCTATTATAGCACTCATAGATGTATCTATCTATCAGCAGCTACTGCTATTATAGCACTCATAGATGTATCTGAAGGAGCAGCGCTCCTGCTTGAGACGGACGAAGTGACGGACAAGACACAAACTTGTCCGAGAAGATGTTTATTGTATAATCATCTCGGGAACTCTGAAAGCCCGTTTATCGGGTTCGCATATATATATCCAAACCAAAAAGCATACATCAGAACCAAAGCCACGCCTCTTAGGCGAGGCACGCTTTGGTGGTCATGTGACCGACAGGTGCAAAGGATTATAACCTCGGCGCCGCGGTTTGGCCGCCGGTTACGTCACCGGCTTGGGCCAGGAGATTCTGTTGCTGGTCTCGAGCTTTGGGGGACCCATGGGTCGCTACACATGCCCCCCCAGAATCGACTTGGTCCAGGAAGGTCAACCTGAGGGGGGTCCGGATGACCCGACCGAAACGACCCCTGGCTGGTCGCGGGGGGATCCGGTGTGGTGGCGGGTGGCTGGACGGGGGGTGCAGTGGACGGGCGGCGGCCGCGCCGTGATGGGAGAGCCAGCCGTGGTGGCTAGCCGACGTCCAAGTGAGCCGGCTTGAGGCGGTCCACCAAAATCTGGTCCGCCCGGCCGCCGATGCTGACGACGAAGGACTTGTTGTCCCGTCGTAGGACCCAGAAGGGTCCGTCGCATGGTGGCCGGAGCGGCCCCCGGTGTGCGTCGTGGCGCACAAAGACGTACTCCGCCGTGCGGAGTGCTGGCAGGACGTAGGATTGGGGGTCGCCATGGCGGGACGTGGGCACCGGGGCGAAACGTTGGGCGGCCTCCTGGAAGTCCATGCGCTGGCGCGCGGCGGACCAGGGGCTGGTGGCGTCGGGCACGAACTCGCCCGGGACGCGGAGGGCCTGGCCGTACACCAGCTCGGCAATGGACGCCTGGAGGTCCTCCTGTGGAGCCGTGCGGAGGCCCAAAAGGACCCACGGGAGCCGGTCGGCCCAGCCGTCGTCCTGGAGGCCGGCCATGAGTGCGGCCTTCATGGTGCAGTGGAATCGCTCACACAACCCGTTGGCCTGGGGGTGGTAGGCCGTGGTGCGGTGCAGGGTAACGCCCAATGTGCGGGCGACCGCGCCCCACAGTTCAGACGTGAACTGTGGGCCGCGGTCCGACGAGATGTCCGCCGGTGCGCCGAAACGCGCGACCCAGGTGGCGATGAACGCCTGGGCCACGTCGGCGGTGGTGGTGGAGGCGAGGGGCACGGCCTCCGGCCACCTGGTGGTCCTGTCCACCATGGTAAGCAGGTGGGTGAACCCCTGCGATGGGGGCAGGGGACCCACCAGGTCCACGTGGACGTGGTCGAAACGTCGCTCGGGCACGGTGAAAGGAGCCAGCGGAGCCTGGGTGTGACGGTGGACCTTGGCCCACTGGCAGGGTGTGCAGGCGTTGGCCCAGTCGCGGACGTCCCGTCACAACCCGTGCCAGACGAAACATGCCGACACCAGCCTCTGGGACGCCTTCCGGCCCGGGTGTGAGAGGCCGTGGAGCGAAGCAAAAATGCGACGCCGCCAGGTGACCGACACAACGGGGTGAGGTCGGCCTTGGGAGACGTCACAAAGCAGGACCGTGTCCGCGAAGGGGACGTCAGCCAAGCGGAGGCCCGTGTCCGCCACCCGGAGCGCCTGCACCGTGCCGTCGGTGGCCTGGTCCGTCGCCATCAGGGTGAAATCGACGCCGAGGTGGACGGCGTTGGCGCCGGCTCGAGAAAGGCAGTCGGCCACGGCGTTGTCCTTTCCGGCGACGTGCCGGATGGCCGTGGTGTATTCCGACACGGCGGAGAGGTGGCGCTGCTGGCGGGCCGACCACGGCTCCGTGACCTTGGCCATGGCGAAAATCAATGGCTTGTGGTCGACAAAGGCCGTGAACGGGCGGCCCTCCAGGAGGTGGCCAAAATGGCAGACGGCCAAGTACAGCCCGAGGAGCTCGCGGTCGAAAGTGCTGTAATTCAACTCGTTGGGCAGGAGTTGCCGGCTGAAGAACGCGAGCGGCTGCCAGGCCCCGTTTACCCATTGCTCATGAACCGCGCCCACGGCGTAGTCGGAGGCGTCCGTGGTGAGGGCGATTGGAGCATGGGGTACTGGGTGGGCCAGCAGCGTGGCATTGGCGAGGGCCCGTTTCGCGCCGGTGAAAGCAGCGTCCATGTCCGTGGACCAGACGACGTCGCGCTTCACCGGCTGGCCGCGGAGGGCGGTGTACAAGGGCCGCATGAGTTGCGCAGCTCGGGGCACGAAGCGGTGGTAAAAGTTCACCATCCCGAGGAACTCCTGCAGCGCCTTGACGGAGCGGGGGCGCGGGAAAACGCCGATGGCCTCGACTTTGGCCGGTAGCGGTACGGCGCCGTTCCGGGTGATGTGGTGGCCCAAAAGGTCGATCGTCGCCGCACCAAAGTGACATTTGGCCAGGTTGACGATCAAGCCGTGCTCGCTGAGGCGGCCGAACAGCGTCCGGAGGTGGAGGAGGTGCTCGGCTCTGGACGTGCTGGCGACGAGGATGTCGTCCAGGTAGGTAAAGAGGAAGGGCAAGTCGTGCAGCACGCTGTCCATCAGGCGCTGGAATGCCTGTGCCGCGTTTTTGAGGCCGAAGGGCATCCGGAGGAATTCGAAGAGGCCGAAAGGTGTAATAAGGGCCGTCTTCGGGATGTCGGCCAGGCGGACGGGCATCTGGTGGTACCCCCGAATCAGGTCCACTTTTGAAAAAATGGTCCGCCCCGCCAACCGGGCGGAAAAATCCTGGATGTGCGGGACGGGGTACCTGTCGGGGGTAGTGGCGTCGTTGAGGTGGCAGTAGTCGCCGCATGGCCGCCATCCGCCCCCCGGCTTTGGGACGATGTGCAGCGGCGAGGCCCAGGTGCTGTCGGAGCGCCGCACGATGCCGAGGCGCTCCAGCGCGGTGAACTCGGCCTTGGCGACGGCGAGTTTGGCTGGGTCGAGACGGCGAGCTCGGGCGTACACCGGCGGGCCCGTAGTGGGAATGTGATGCTCGATGCCATGACGCACCGCGACGGCCGAAAACGTCGGTTGCGTGAGGGCCGGGAACTCCGCGAGGAGACGCGCGAAGTCGTCTGCCAACGGGAGGACGCAGGAAAGCTCGGTGGGCGCGGAACGGCTCAAGGCGCATGCCAGCAAGCTGAAAGTTTCGGCGTTGATGAGACGCCGACGTTTAACGTCGACCAGCAGCCCATGGGCGCAAAGGAAATCGGCCCCGAGCAAAGCCATGGGGACGTCCGCCGTCACGAACTCCCAGTGAAAGAGCTGGCTGCCGAAGCGGAGGGCGACGGTGCGTGGGCCGAAGGTGCGGAAAGGCGGAGCCGTTGGCCGCGATTAAGGAGGGGCCGCAAATGGCAGCCCGCCTGTCCTCCGCCGAAGCGGGAATGACGCTCAGCTGAGCACCGGTGTCGCAGAGAAAACGCCACCCCGACGCTTGGTCCGCCATGAATAGCAGGTTTCCGGAACGGCCGGCGCTCATGGCTGGTAGTGAGCGCCGGCCCGACCGTTTCCCGACTTGCCGAACGTGCACGGGGGTCGACATGATCGGGCCTGCCGCCCGAACCTGGCGTGGAAATAACACCAGGCCGGGTCTGGCGGGGGCTCCGGTCGACGCGTCGGGACCGGGCGACGCGGCGTCGCCGCTGCCAGTCGCGCCGGCCCGGCGGCCTCCGGGAAGGAAGCTGCGTCGCGGGCGTCGGGCGGGTAGGCGGGAAACTGCACCGCGGGCGCCGACTGGGCGGCGGGCGGGCTCCCGGCAGCCACCCCGACGAGCTGGCTCGCCGCTCCGACTAGGCTATGAGCCGAGGGGTCGACCATGCTCAATCAGAGGGAGGATGGCTAACAGTTATTTTTGGCAAGGCCAAGGTCCCTAGTGCTGAAAAAAATGTGATAGCAGTGTGAAACTCTTAGTCGTATCTGTGTTATCATCACATTTGTCAGATCACCCATTTATCGCTTTTCGGGTCATTTTTCCCGCTTAAGATTTAGGGGGTGGGGTTAGTTTTTTGGCTCTCAAATAATATCACGTGTATATATCAGCCAGTGTGGTATATCAGGTAAAAGGTTATTGAATTACCTTTCAAATGATGTATAGAAAGTGCCTGTGTGATCTATAGTAACCTCTTTATAATGATTATTAAAACATAATTATTTCCACCAACTCTCAAAACTTCATCACAAAATCCCCAATTTTAGGAACAAAAATAGGCAAAAATCAAAAGGTATGTAAAAGGTATGTTTCGATTTGAGACACACATACAGTATAATTAGAGTCAATATCCTCACACATATGATCATGATGTGCTATGAAATTCAATGCAATATGTGTAGACATGCTAATACGAATGTTGTCATCAATGTCAATATTTTCATTATATTTTAGGTGATTTGCAACCATGACAGCGGTGCACGACATCTAATGTATTTCTCTTTGTAGATTTGTTGGTGCAGAATACATTTTTAAGCAACTATAGCAACTGATGCTAATTTGTAGTAGTGGTGGTGGTGGTGGTCTCATTCGATATTATGTGTCTTTCCAGGTGAGACGGTGGTGGTGATATTGGTGGTGGTAAAACAGAGTGTACCGCAGATAGACAATTGAACAAATACTTGCAATGGAGATTGCGATCACTCAGAAAGTTCCCAAGGACGTTTGTATCATTCATAAGCTATCGTTAGATGTCAAACCAGAAGATCCGCTCATAAGCCCTCAAACATTTGATTCGTGGACTACATTGCTGGATGCGGCCAAAATACGGAACCATGCACCCATTCTCGACCTTGCTCAGTCGCTGCCAGAGAAGGAGATTCCCCGAGTATTCTACCACAGCCAGTGCAGGAGCGTGTTCACCATGAAGCGAGATTTGGAAGCACTGAAACGAAAAGCTGAATCCAATTTAACCGACGATGCTGCTGCAACATGTTCAGCGAGCAAGAGACAAGCCAGAAGGGCATCTTCGGAATCACGCATCTATGAACCGGATTGTATATTCTGTGGAAAGACCAAGTGGTGCAAGGGAACGTCATCCCGTGAAAAGTTGAGCAAGGCTGTTGATCTGAGAGCAGATGAAACACTGCGAAACAGCGCCGTGCGTAAATGTGACACGAAAATCATGGCTGCCACAAGTAGAGACATTGTGGCAGCTGAAGCACGATACCATTTCTCTTGCTACAGAAGTTACACGAGACCAAGCACTAAAGATGCACATGACAGAAACACGGCCGCCACAAACGAATCTGACTACACTGAAGAAGAAGCATACAATGAGTTGCTAGTATACATCCGGAACCATATAATCCCGAATAAGGAAATTGTTAGGATGACAACGCTGGTAGAGCACCTACAATCGATAATGACATCAAGAGGGTTGCATGGGATAAGAACTGCTACAAGAAAAAACCTCGCACGGAAACTGGAAACTGATCTTGGAAATAGCGTTCACATCTTTCAAGACAACAGTGGAAAACTGATTGTCGTACCTGATAATGTAACACTACAAGATGCTGTCAAAGAAATACAAACACTTAAACAACAACTGAGCATTTGGAAAGGGAAATCATCAAACATGTCCAAAGTCATTGATCAGACATCGACACACATCAGATCGATGATAAGGAAGGATAACAAACCAACTCCATGGCCCTATCATCCAGCCGACGTCGACAATGACTCTTTCGTCGTTCCCGTCTATCTCCAGCGCTTTATGCTTGGCCTCTTGACTGGAGATCCGGAAAACGAGCTTCCATCAAACAGGGTCATCATGCTGATGCAATCTTTCAGCCAGGACATTATCTATGCAGTGAGCTGTGGACAACAAAAGCCTCCGAAACACATGTTGCTCCCATATGCAGTTAAGACTCTCACAGGGAACGTAGAACTAATTCGCACATTGAACCATCTTGGACATGCAATAACCTACACTCAACTGGAGGAAAATGACACTGCACTATGTCTTCAAAAACTTGCAGCAAACTTAAATGAGCAAACAGTCCTACCAAGCAGCATCCAGCCGTATGTATTCACAAACTTGGCATGGGATAACATTGATAGACTGGAAGAGACGCTGACCGGGAAAGGAACAACACATCGAGTCAATGGCATTGCAGTGCAGGCCAAAATGTATGGACCACGCCTTCCAAAGGAGCCACTTCCAAAGATCGAGAAGCTCAAGCAAAGAACAGTCTGCATAACAGAAGAAACACTGCCTGTCTACATTGCAGGTGAACGTGTTGGGCCTCATCCACTACAAACATTATCAACAGCTGCAGTGGAAAACAAGATGGCTATGGAAGTTGCTCAAATCAAGAATCTTCTTTGGGTCATTGCCCGTCAGGTGGACCCAGTAACACAAAAAACACCAAGTTGGACAGGATTCAACATCACCGTCAGGGCATCTATCAGCGTCTCTCAGGATATTGTTAGATATATGCCTACAATAAATGCACCAGCTACAGAGATGTCCACAGTCGCAGAAATCTTGAAGCAGTCTGAAAGCGTCCGACAGATCCTACACTTGCAGGACATCGTCGTCGTCATGGATCAGGCCCTGTATGCTAAGGCTGCCGAGATCGTCTGGAAACACACAGACACATATGCTAACATCGTACTTCGCCTCGGCACGTTCCACACAATCTGCAATGTGATGTCGATTCTTGGTGCTCGTTTCCAAGATGCTGGTCTTAGAGACTTTTGCATCGAAAGAGGAATCGTCGCAGAAGGCTCACTCAATCGGGTTATGGAGGGGAAGATGTACAACCGAGCAGTCCGTGTACATAAGAGCATCTATGAAGCATTCATGAGGCTTGCGTGGATTGAATTTCTCCCTTGGTTGGAAAAGATGCGACCAGAGGCAACACAGACGGTCACTACGTTGTTAGCAGAAGTTGCTGAATTGGGACAAGATGAGAGCCAGTGGAACAACCTGTTGGAAGATCAATCGTGTGAAGAAGTTCAGGCTGTTTGGAAGCAATTCCTGCATCACCTTCGTCATGATAATGGTGAATTGTCGTCATTCTGGATGTCGTACGTGGATATCGTTGAAACGGTCTTGCTTGCTCTACTGCGCGCTTCCCGAGAAGGTAATTGGCCATTACATCTATCTGCTATCCAAGCCATGATTCCTTGGTGCTTCGCACACGACAAAATCAACTATGCACGGTATTTATCAGCATACTACGCACAAATGACAAACCTTCCAACGCAGCACCCTGGCATCTTCCAAGCATTCTCGGATGGGTACTTCTCAGTTCAAATGTCAAAAAGCAATCCGTTTGGACGCATTCCAGTTGACCAAACTACTGAGGTCACTGTCAACAAAGACACACAGACACCAGGTGGCACTACCAGGTTCAACTTGAAATCTGGAGCAGTGAAGCGCTACTATGTCACATCCGAACACAGGAGTGCGTTTCTCCGCCAGATGAGGGAAATGGTGAATGTGAGCAACACACACGTACAACACGCGGATCTGCAGCAAACACGGATCAAGAAAGATGAGGACGCTGTATCATCACTGATAACTCTGATCCAGAGTTGGGTGAACCCATTCACTATGGCCAGCTCTCTCATCAGTATTTCCACCGCATGCGCAGCCCCTCCAAATATTGCCAAGGATCTGGAGAAAGCATGGGAAGTCGGACACAAGTGCTACACAAACTTCAAGATCGAGCGACTTGAGAGCAACCCACCAATCAAGAAATTCCACGACCCTTTGCAACTGAACAAGCTGAAGACTTTCAGCAACCTCACTAAGAAGAAGGAATGCAGAAGCAATGGCAGGGCAGTAATTCTTCAAGCAGACAGAGCTCTATTTGGTAGAATTATCGTGATGGCACAGGGCCGAGATCTTCACATGGCAGATGTGCTATCTCATCCTCTAGGTCCCTTGTCATGGGCCCTGGCGACACCCGAAGGCCTTCTACGGAAAACCAACAAAGCTGCCCTAGCCACGGCCTTGCAAAGGACTGTGACCCCGGCTGAAAGGATACCCGACAATTCGGCAACAATTATTGACGGGATGCTCCTTATACAGAAGGTGGCAGGTGATCAAACTACATTTGCCGAAGTGGCCATGATTGTCCTATCCATGGCCCTGAAGGATGGATGCAGTAGCCAGAGGATCGATGTCGTCTTTGACACCTACAAGGAGACTTCCATCAAAAACAGCGAACGGTTAACCAGGGGGGAAGAACTTGGACTTGAGCTGAAAAACATCACGGCATCTCAAATTGTAAGGCAATGGCGCAAGTTTCTCAGCTATGTTGGGAACAAGTCAAATCTTATCATGTTCCTGGTCGAAGAGTGGAAGAAACCAGAGTACATCAGACGCCTACAGGGAAAGGTTCTCTTTGTAACATGCGATGACAAGTGTTATCAGATCACATCTGATGCTAGCCAAGAAGTAGTGGCCCTGGAAAGCACACACGAGGAAGCAGATGGTCGTCTGTTCTTGCATGCTGCCCATGCTGCCGCACATGGATACCAGTCTGTGCTTATTAGCTCAGATGACACCGACGTACTTGTCATTGGCTTGGCATTTCATACCAAGATTCATGCCAAGTTGTTTCAGAAATGTGGCACCAAAGCAAGGGCTAAAATCCTAGACATAGGGAAAATAGGAAAGTCAGTCGGCACAAATGTATGCCAGGCCCTAATTGGAATGCATGCCTATACCGGATGCGACACAGTCAGCACGTTCGCTGGACGAGGAAAACTGACTGCACTAAAACTCATCAGAACCAACAAAGATGTGCAGGATGCATGTACACAGCTGGGAGAGGACTGGGACGTCAGTGAGGAACTGATGGATAAATTGGAGAACTTCACTTGTCTCATGTACGCACCGAAGTCGGGGACAGTGAAGGTGAATGACTTGAGATATCACCTGTTCTGTGCCAAGAGGGGAGAGATCGACAGTCACCAGCTACCTCCGTGCAAAGACTGCTTAACCAAACATGCACAGCGAGCCAACTATCAAGCCGCTATTTGGAAGAGGAGTCTCAAGATGGATCCAGCAGTACCGAGTCCAATCGGGAAAGGATGGCACTGGGATACCCAGGATGGTCGCGTGCAGCTGGCAGTCGACTGGATGCAAGGACAGCCCGCACCACAGGCGGTTCTGGATTTACTGGCATGCACCTGTTCGAAAAGATGCACACTACCCATGTGTGTCTGCATAGCCAGTGGTTTGAAGTGCACAGACATGTGCAAACTCACCACATGTGACAACCAGAGAGTGTATGGTGAGAGTGATGACAGTTCGGCAGAAGACGATGAAGAAGACGACGACGATGACGAGGATAACTTCTGAATTGTAGAACTGTATGGAGAAAGATCATGTACATATGTGTAACAAATATGGTGTACGCTGAATTGATAACTCGTGTACTTTATGGTATGATGTCTATAAATATATGTTGCTTAAATAGAAAGTACATTGTTTTCCTTTGGTTTACTTTATGTATAGCTGGTAATATAAGAGAACCATACAACACTACAAGACTAAAAACGTTTGCATGAATATGATGTAAATTATCTCGCCAAGTTAGGGTACATCAGGATACATACATATACATGGAGTAGGTTAATCATCACATGCATCATACGTCTGTGGTATATTCAAGAACACCACATACAGTTTGGTCATAATGCCTTCATATTTTTAGAATTAGACATTTCTGACACCAATTTCAGTACTTTTTGGCCTATATATGGCTGAAATCCCAATATTATATATACTATTTTTAGACCAATAATGGTATACAAACTATATACATGCTGTCGGTCAAAAATCGTAAAATGTAAATCAATATATCATAAGAGCGGAAAGATATACATTTATGGATTTTAGGTCATGGTTACAGCAACTACTGTATATTGGATTTTCTCATCTTTATCAAGGTGTATGAGATTTAAGGCCCAAATTTGACTTTAATCATACTGTGTGTTTCTCAAATTCAAAAATTCATTTAATATCCGCCAAACTGAATTTTTGCCTAATTTTGTTTTCATTGGGGATTTTGTGATACATTTTTGAGGGTTGGCGGAAATAATTATGTTTTAATGATCATAAAGAGGTTACTATATATCACACAGGCACTTTCTATACATCATGTGAAAGATAATTCAATTACCTTTCACCTGGTATACAACACTAACTGATACATATAGGAGATATTATTTGAAAGCCCCAAAACGAACCCTACCCCCTAAATCTTAGGCGGAAAAATTACCGAAAGCGTTATTGGGGTGGTCTGACAAATGTGATGATAACACAGATACGGCTAAGAGTTTCACACTGCTATCACATTTTTTTCAGCACTAGGGTCCCTGGCCTTGCCAAAAATAACTGTTAGCCATCCTCCCTCTGATTGAGCATAATGTCGAAAATTTGAGGGTCTGGCTCATAGCCTAGACGAGCTGGCTTGCCGAATCGATCTTGTCGGCCTCCCTGGCGAGGTCGCGGGGGTTCGTGATGGTCGTGCTTGCCAGGGCGACCCGGACCTGGGCCGGGAGCTGGCGGAGAAAAAGCTCTTGGAAAAGAAAATCCGAGGGATGCTCGCCGAGCAACGCGAGCATGTAGTCCATACGTTCGGACGGGCGCGTATCGCCGAGCTCAGGAAGGTCGAGCAGGCGTCGTGCGCGTTCACCCGGGGAGAAGGCGAAAGCGCCCAGAAGAAGTGCCTTGATGGCGTCGTACTTGCCGTCAGCGGGCGGGCTCTGGAGGAGGCTCAGGCAGCGGGCGGCGGTCACGGAGCCGAGCGCGGCGACCACGTAATGGTATTTCGTGGTGTCCTCCGTAATGCCACGCAGGGCGAACTGGGAGTCCGCCTGAGCGAACCAGACAGCGGCATGTGCTTCCCAGAAAGTGGGCAGTTTGAGGGACACTGCCGTGTCCATCGCGTGTCGTAAACTCGGGGTCACCAGTGAAGGAGCAGCGCTCCTGCTTGAGACGGACGAAGTGACGGACAAGACACAAACTCGTCCGAGAAGATGTTTATTGTATAATCATCTCGGGAACTCTGAAAGCCCGTTTATCGGGTTCGCATATATATTTCCAAACCAAAAAGCATACATCAGAACCAAAGCCACGCCTCTCAGGCGAGGCACGCTTTGGTGGTCATGTGACCGACAGGTGCAAAGGATTATAACCTCGGCGCCGCGGTTTGGCCGCCGGTTACGTCACCGGCTTGGGCCAGGAGATTCTGTTGCTGGTCTCGAGCTTTGGGGGACCCATGGGTCGCTACATATCTATCAATCAGCAGCTACTGCTATTATAGCACTCATAGATGTATCTATCAATCAGCAGCTACTGCTATTATAGCACTCATAGATGTATCTATCAATCAGCAGCTACTGCTATGATAGCACTCATAGATGTATCTATATATCAGCAGCTACTGCTATTATAGCACTCATAGATGTATCTATATATCAGCAGCTACTGCTATGATAGCACTCATAGATGTATCTATCTATCAGCAGCTACTGCTATTATAGCACTCATAGATGTATCTATATATCAGCAGCTACTGCTATGATAGCACTCATAGATGTATCTATCTATCAGCAGCTACTGCTATTATAGCACTCATAGATGTATCTATATATCAGCAGCTACTGCTATTATAGCACTCATAGATGTATCTATCTATCAGCAGCTACTGCTATTATAGCACTCATAGATGTATCTATATATCAGCAGCTACTGCTATGATAGCACTCATAGATGTATCTATCTATCAGCAGCTACTGCTATTATAGCACTCATAGATGTATCTAGCTATCAACAGCTACTGCTATTACAGCACTCATAGATGTATCTATCTATCAGCAGCTACTGCTATTACAGCACTCATAGATGTATCTATCTATCAGCAGCTACTGCTATTATAGCACTCATAGATGTATCTATATATCAGCAGCAACTGCTATTACAGCACTCATAGATGTATCTATCTATCAGCAGCTACTGCTATTATAGCACTCATAGATGTATCTATCTATCAGCAGCTACTCCTATTATAGCACTCATATATGTATCTATCAATCAGCAGCTACTGCTATGATAGCACTCATAGATGTATCTATCAATCAGCAGCTACTGCTATGATAGCACTCATACATGTTGAGTACAGTTCAACACCAAGAGAATGTTGGTTGCCGTTTATTCATGTATCTATCATCACCTACTACCACATGTAATGTAGGACTCGTTTAATTTTTGACTAGGAATCCACAGCAATAATTATCACGTGAGGCTCTCCCGTTTGCCGATGATATTTGGCTTCTCCTGCAGAATACCAACTACTTCTTGAACTTCCGAGTGGGCCTCTTCTCGGCAGTACGACTCTTACTGCAGGTACTGCATATAGGATATGACTCATCTGTGGTACCTCAGCTCCTCAACACAGGAAACGGATTGTACTGACTTCACGCGCGAAAAAAAAAGAAAAGATTTTTAGGAGCGGACAACCTTTATGGGGCGGGCGGCGATGATAAACAGGAATTTTTTTTTAACCAGCCTTAGGACGGGTACCGTTGCTCGTCATATGTAATGGCGATACAACAATTTTTACTACTCCTGGCTCTCGGGGGGAGTTCGTGGCCATCGCAAAAGCACAAAGTCACGCATGATTTTATTGTTGTACATACCAAGACCTTTCAAAAAAATTTGGGTGACAAGCCCAAATCTGTATAGATTTTGCTACAGAGGGCGCTTTTCAAAATGGCAGCCATAAGTATTACTTTTGACCATATCTTGGTCTGTGAGACTCATAGAGACATGATATTGGTGCCTAAACCGATGTATTCAGGGTCAACGAACTCAATAAGACCAATAACAATTACATTGGCTACTTCGTTTGGGGCAGCCATCTTGAATTTCAAAATGGCCGCCATTCAAAATCGCAGTTGTCCATATATCAGTCATCAAAACACATAGACGCTTGATGTTTGTGGTTATACTCATGCATTTAAGGCCAAGGAATCCAATGATGAGAGTACTAGTACCCGACTGCAAAGCCGCAATGAGCCGGCGAAGCCAAAGCCTCTTGCCGCTATTTTACCCATCACTATGGCATCAGTAGTTAGGTAGTTGGTAGGTGTAGTAGGTACCGTACCTAGTTCAAAATGACACCATTTGCATTCTGGATGAGATTAAAATTTATAAAATTTCCTTCTTGATTAATTCGGTGAATTCCGTCTCAACTTCGGATATTTCCGGCCGTGAAAAACTATCCCCGACGGCCGCGAGATTTCAAAAAAATTATTCTTCATCAATTTTAGAATATTTGACGCCGTTTTCAGCGTCCGAAATGTGGTAAAAAGCTTTTTTGAAATATTATTTCAAATGCTCGAATCTCATTGGTTCCGGTAATTGGTGACGATTTTCGTTGAAGATAACCAGGGCCTGTGTGGGCCCGGGGAACGAGGTTGGTCTTAAAGTATTTTAATTACAAATTAGAGGTGCATACGATTGTGAATCAAACAAAGACGGGTGAAACAAACTCCTATTGAACTTTTTCGCAATTCTTTTATGCATACTTCCACATCCGGAAGATGGCGGCCTCCATTGAGTGATTTGATTTTTGAAATATTTTTCCAAATGCTCGAATCTCATTGGTTCCGGTGTTTGGTGACTATTTTCGTTGAAGATAACCAGACCCGTGCGGGCCGAGGTTGGTCTTAAAGTATTTTAATTACATATTAGAGGTGCATAAGATTGTGAATCAAAAAAAAACGGGTGAAACAAAGTCCTATTGAACTTTTTTCAATTTGTTATGCATACTTCCGCATCTGCAAGATGGCGGCCTCCATTGAGCGATTTGGTGCGTCAAAGCTTCGAAATTCTCAAGGGATCCAGCAAAATCTGGCTTTTCAACATAATACGTACGCGTTCATTCACAACACCGGCTTCACCGGCTATAATAATACAGTGGTTCATTTGGTTGAGTTATCATGTAACCTAAAAATCCACAATGGCGTCCAAAATGGCCACCAAAACCTAACGGCTATACTTGAAATGACTCTAAATCAATGATTATTTTCCATCACTGCACTTTGATGAGAGGTTGATAGTCTGCTCAAGATTTTGATCACCACCAACTGCTGTGAAGCGACCAGGCTTGTCCTTAATTGAGAAGGAATGACCCTCACAGAAGTTCCTGAAGACAGATGGTGCTGTTTCAGGCAGACTCCTTGCATCTTCTACGTACACTGTGCCCCAGGGAAGGTAATTAGTTGAGTCACAAGCAGCAAACTCATAGAGGGCATGTTGCATTGTATCAAGATGTAAGTCCCATAATCCTTCTCGGTCAGCTCGCAACACATCAAGAGATATTTCATGTCGTTTCAGGAACTGACACCAGAATTGTAAGTTCTCATTTGTGGATGATCTTGTCTTGATGAAAGTCTTCAGATCATCGATTAGCTTTGAAGAGGACATTTGGAACTGCTCCAAGAGCTTCAGACTCTCTGATACATTTCCACTGGCTGTGCTTTTCTTAAGCTGATCTAGAATTTCTAGTTCATGAGAATAGTTTTCGACTCCTTTATCCGCAAATAACTCCTTGTACAGCAGGCGTTGTATTGATTCAGCTGGGAGTTTTTGCGCATCCAGTGAACGACTGTAATGTCCTGCATTGAGAATAGAGTTCTGGATCACCGTTGGCCCATACACTCCAGCTTCTAGCCACACATTTTCTGCACCACTTCCTTGTAAACTCTTTCCAGTGCATTTTAGCAAAGTCTTGACTGTGTGGAATGTCCCAAGACATAGTACGAGACTCTTGAATTCCGCTGGTCGCAGAAGCTGGATCTCCTTAGCCATACAGTACACCTTTTCATCTGCATAAACGGAAAGCTTGTCCTGGACCAGTTGTGAGCATATAGCTACCAGATTCTTCATCTGTGTGTACACAGCACTATACAATGTGACGGGATATGGCAGAACAGGTAGGAATGCTACTTGCTTGAGTGGAACTTTTTCATCTGTCCAGACGGCATTACTAGCACTCCAAGAAGGCATGGTCTGCAATTGATGGGAGATGATGCGAGCAACCTGGTTGTCTTTGACCTCAAGGTTAAGACGTCCAATTGACCACGCAATGCCAGTGAGCTTCTTTTCTTCTGTGTTATCACTTATCAGATTCGGAGAGTTCATCATTGCCCTTGAAGGAACTTGGAAGGTCAGGTCGTTTCACAGGTGCATGGAAATCTTGAAGAATCTGGCATGGGAGCGTTCCCTTAAAAGCCTGCGGGCCATGTTATGAGCTAAAATATTTTAAGAAGGTGCATCATGTGCATATTGGGTTTAAATCGAGGCATATGCAGTAATTAATACCTATTTATTCCAACAAATTACTCATCAAGTACAGTTTTTACATCAGATTATTTAAGTGTGCAATATCTCGAATAAATTGGGTCAGTATAGTTGGTATTCATAAAACAGACAGGGTACTCATCAAAATTTATATGTAAAAACATGTATTCAAATAATATGACAAAATTGGCTCAAATATGTATATTCAGCGGTACAATTCAGGACTCGTTTCCGACCCTTTTTTTAAATCTGCACGCTTTAAATGACATGCAGACAATTTTCAATTCCAGGTCATGTTTCAGACACTTTTTGTAATCTACATGCTTTGAATATGTAAACAAATCTTTCCAATTTCAAGCCATGTTTCCGACACTTTTTTTAAAATCGACATGCTTTAAAAGATAGGTATACAAAGTTTCATGCTTTCTGCCACAAGTGAACATGTCATCCATTTTTGTCACATATCCGCCCCACTATGAGGGGCAAACTGGGCAAATATATGAAAAACGTGCCACATATGCACGCAATGATATTTGCTGCTCGACACCTATACCTCGCTGTTTCAGCACTGAAAGTAAGACTTTTGACTGAATAATACAGAATTAAAAACGTTTTCTCTTTGGTTTCTCCTTTTTGAAACAATCAAGACTGGGAGGAGTATGTTGGGAAGATTCATGGCACGGTTGGGAAGAGGTGGTTGAGTCGGTCCGGCTGGTTGAGCAACATTTCATTTCACATGAGATGATGAGACGTCAACGATTTCGAACATGTCTCTGGTAATTTTGTTCACGTGTGATTATTTTTTAAATTTGTAATAGGATTACAATTAGAGAGCTGAACGACAATAACGAATGAGTGAATAAGGTGGATCGGTCTCCAAATACCAAGCAAGGATTGGATTAAGAACAAATCCATTATATATTTATTAGCGATCGAATGAGGGTGTGGTTCTGAGTGCGTGCGCAGCACACCCGGCACACCCACTTGCCAGGACGAGTTGTTGTGCAGCCATGTCGGCATGCGTGAGTTATCGATCGACGGATCGTCTCCTTTGGGAGACTTCGTGCCCCCCAAACCCACCTGACTGTGCTGCATCTTCTTTAAGAAACCTCATGCCCCCCCATCCCCATCCCCTCCCTCACCCCCTCCGTATACCCGCTTCTGCTCCCATCGTCTCCTTGGTGAAACCTCTTCCCCCCCATCCCCACCCCCTCCATATACCCGCTTCTGCTCCCATCGTCCCCTTGGGGAAACCTCTTCCCCCCCCATCCCCACTCCCTCCGTGTACCCGCTTGTGCTCTTCCTTTTCCAAATTCCAAGCAAAGCACGGGTTATGCTCAATCAGGTTTTATATTTGCGCACGGAATTCTTCTATCAATTATAATAATGTTGTTGTTTTACGGTTATGTAAAACTACTAATAGAAGCTTTATTTTTATGACCCAAATAGTATTAACTATAAGTGATTATCAAAGGACCTTTTATTTATTACGTGTTAAAAAGAGCAGAACATTTTTATCTCATCTTTTTCCCTCCAAAATGCGCCGATGCATGACCCTTCCCATTCCCATTTACTTTCACCATGACTCCCACGCTCCCCAAACCTAACAATTTCCATCCCCAAAAACTCCTTTTTCTTTAGACCCAACCAGGCCTCATCCCGCATGGGGTTTACATTTGGATGTGGTTATTCCGTCCGTCCAATAACCCCAATCACCGCACCCCTACATAACACCTTTAATTATACATACTAGGACGTGCCCGTACGTGGGTGCCCGTTCCTTGCCAAAAAAAAAAAAAAAAATGTCTGGGCGTGCCCATGGGCCCATGGGCCCATGGGCGTGCCCGTAAGTGCGTGATGTGACCGTACAATGAATGTATCGTCGCGACGCCGCAGCTCGGATGGCGCTGCAGTTAATCGGGCCTGTATGGGCAGAGTTATTATAAACGTGTACTACAATCGATCGTACCTTACAACAATCAACACAGATTGCAACGTCAAATAAATGAATACGCTCTCAAATGTGCCGTCCGAGGCAGCGTCTGCTCGCCACGTTCAGCATCAGTACGTCGTCACTATAACTATCCGTAAGTCCGGAAGTGACGTCCTCATTTGACTGTCCGGAAGGTCGCATATCGCAGTTACGATGAATCGCAAATTAGTTTTAAAACATAGTTTAACGCCAACATAGCGCCAACATAGTTTGCCAACGTGAAATAAATGAATACGCTCTCAAATGTGCCGTCCGAGGCAGAGTCTGTTCGCCACGTTCGGCACACGTGATAGCTCGCTGCTCTCTGATTGGTTGAATCGTTTTTTGGACATAGCTCGGTAACTACTTCTCCGATTAATATGAAACCTTGAAAAGGCACATCCTCAGGTCCCCAGCAATATACCTGGCAAGTTTCAAGTATATCGGACCCGTGGTTGTCGAGAAACAGCGGTCACAGACAAACACACACACACACACACAGACACACACACACACACACAGAGATTACTGGAATTATAGATAGACTAGGGCGTGCCCGTACGTGGGTGCAAAAAAACATCCGTGCAAACAACAACAAAAAAAAACTTTGAAACCACGTGGCAGTAACGACCACAGAACCCCCCCCCCTCTATTTACATGAAATGGTTTGGTCCATTCGCAAAGCCAAAGCGAACGGCTTGCGAGTACGGTAGAACCCCCCCCCCCCCCCCCTCTATTTACATGAAATGGTTTGGTCCATTCGCAAAGCCAAAGCGAACGGCGAACGGCTAAATCGCCATAGCTCGGTAACTACTTCTCCGATTAATTTCAAACCTTGAAAAGGCACATCCTCGGGTCCCCAGCAATATACCTGGCAAGTTTCAAGTATATCGGACCGGTAGTTGTCGAGAAACAGCGGTCACAGACAAACACACACACACACACACAGACACACAGAGATTACTGGAATTATAGATAGATATATATATATATATATTATATATATATATATATACCCTTTACAAGGACGACTACCAACATTCCACCTTGAATTATTAATTTATTGATACACATTACCAGGACAACTACCACATTCAATTATTTATTTATATACACTTTACCAGGACCACTATGGACATACCACATTGAATTTTTTATTTATATACGTTTTCCTTTTCCCCAACATTTATTTATTTATATATTTAAATGTAAATCTCGACAGCCCATTTTTTTTTTTTTTTTTTGTATACAAGATCGAGGCTCGTGAAAGAGCTAACATTAATCACACCAAAAGACAAACCGACAGACAAAACACAAAAAACAAGGGGAGTGGCAGACAAGATGGGGAGAGAGGGGGAAGGACACAAAAGAGAGGGGGAAGAGGGGGAAGGACACAAACACAACATTTGAGAGCAGGGACATCGGGAGGACTTGGGGGGAGGTGGGAGAGGAATAAAACATATGAACACTGCAAGGACTCTGGGGTGAATTACCGGGGGTAGAAAAGATCAAGGTTTTCGATGGGGGAAGATAAGAGATGGTGGTGAACAGCTGTTTTAAAGACCTGGAGGGAGGAGTGGGATTGAAGGGAGTGGGGGAGTTTGTTCCAGAGGCGGGAGAAAAGGGGAATGAAAGAGTGAAGGTGAGCAGAGAGCCTAGACTTTGGCAGTTTAACCATAAGAGGGTTGCAGGCAGATCTTGTGCGACCTGAAGGAATATTGGGGGGACAGAGCACAGAGAGAGCTGGGGGAGCAAGGCCGGAGAGGAGTCGGTAGAAGACAGAAAGACCACCAACCTGCCTGCGGTGAGTGAGTGAAAGGCCCTCGGTGTTGACTACATCGCAGGAGATTCCAATGATTCTGAAAGCTTTGGCCTCAACAGTGTGAAGCCGAGCAAGGTGTGAGGCAGGAGCACCAGCCCAGAGGGGGGAACAGTATTCCATTGAGCTGCGGATGAAAGCCTTGTATGTGGTGAGGAGCTCAGGTGTGCCAAGGAAGGACTTCGCACGACGGAGGATGCCCAGTCGGCGACTGGCTTTGGAGTTTAAAGTGTTATTGGGGGCTGTTTCTTCGATGAGGATTTGCATCCTTGTTTTTTCTCGATTTTATTTTTCTCATTTTTCAGCACATTGTGCGTACAATCATGGTGACCCTCAATATCGTATTTAACAAGTATGACAGGATGAAGCAGAGGTCGTGAGTGCACTTACCTTTGAGCTGTGGAGTCTGTTTGATGACCTGACTATAAACTGTTGGTTTGGTGTTTTTCAAGCAGGGCATTGCATCAGAAAGATGGACGTTAAACTGGGTGTCCCATCTGCTAGAATTAGTTGGTGAAAGCTAAATATCCCACTGTTTTTTGTGAATAGTAGGCGAGTTATCCCTAAACAAAGGCCAAGTTCCTGCCATAATCACCTTGTCAAACACCAGGCCTGGTCAACCAGTTCATGAAAAAACTGGGCTAAAAACATTCACCAGTCGACCCTGCAAGAAGATCGGAATAATTGTGGCCGTCAAAAAATGCTAATGGAAGCTTTAGTGGAAAAAATGCTAATGGATAGTGAGACCCAAAAGCTTGAGCAACAGAACTTCTTGGAGAGGATTGTTGAGAAAGTAGATGGGAGGGTTTTCCAGTCGGTCTTTTCGGAGAGACATCGTAAGAGTGTGAGATTTGTCAGGATTGAAAGACATGTTCCACTTGTTTGACCAGTCTGATTTTGTCCAGGTCTGCAGAGAGTGAGGAGGCTGCAGACTGCCGATCTGAGGGATGAGGAATGGAGCGGCAGATGGTGGAGTCATCGGCAAAGAGACAGAGAGGATTTTCCAGAGTCGGAGAGATCATTGATGAAGACCAGAAATAGCACAGGGCCCAGAACACTACTTTGGGGAACTCCAGCCAGAACAGGCAGGGGAGATGAGAGAAATCCATTCAGGGCCACACGTTGCCTACAACCAGAGAGGAAGTCCGCAAGCCATGAGTGGAGATTTCCATGGATACCATAGGAGGAGAGTTTGGTGAGCAGACCTGGGTGCCAGACCGCATCGAAGGCATGTGATATGTCAAGTGGGACAGCTCTGAGTTCCTGTTTGGCATCGAGGACCTCCATCCATTGTTGAGACAGCAGAAGCAACATGTCCAGAGTGGAATGACCTGGTCTGAATCCAAATTGATGATCAGAGATTAGGCCATTAGAGAAGAGGAAGGACTTGATATCCGAAGCAATGATGGATTCCATGACTTTGCTGAAAATTGGAAGCAGGCTGATTGGTCTGTAGTTGCAAGGATCTGTTTTTGCACCTTTTTATGTAAAGCGGTAATGTTTGCTGATTTCCAAGATGCTGACAGATGACC
Organism: Myxine glutinosa; assembly: GCF_964187855.1. Taxonomy (NCBI): domain Eukaryota; kingdom Metazoa; phylum Chordata; class Myxini; order Myxiniformes; family Myxinidae; genus Myxine; species Myxine glutinosa. Next base: position 24,414,631 of record NC_136272.1, read on the forward strand.
TTGAGCAAAAGAGAGGGTGAAAAGAACAGAGAGAGGGTGAGATAGAGTGGCAGAGCAGGATTTTAAGACCCGTGGGCTGATGCCATCTGGTCCAGTTGCAGATTCAGTCGAGGTTTTACAAAAACTTCTGCACATTGTCAGGAGAGGACAGAGTCCAGGAGCAGTTGGGTTCGACTGGGAAAGGTGGGAACAGAGAGAGATGGGTTTGGCACACAATATTTTGACGTGCTATTTTTGACGTGCTATTTTTGACGTGCTATCAAATATTTGACGTGCCTCAACGTGTACGTGCTCTCCTGAATGCTCGTGGGGGTTGCACGAAGTACTGAACTGTAATTTTACTGTCCGTAATCCCAGTCGTAATTTAACTTTTGTTTTTGTTTAAAAAATTTTTGGCTAATGTGCAAAATAAAGAGATACTTCTGGAAAACGTACAGAAGTTTAACACAGTACTGTCCATGAATTGAGTTCGATATTAGTTTACATCACTTTCAAGGATCAATTTATTTGTTTCGAAATGTCAAATGTGGTTTTTGTTTCTTTTAAAGGTCACATTAACAAAATCTAGAATAATTTCAACATAATTCCAATGAACTTTTGGTTTTAAGACATCTTGAAAAGTAAGTTCACCCCCACAAAAAAAAATTCCATATTAAATGCCAAGTCTGTATATATATATATAAAGAAATAAATAAATCCACATCCTGTGTATTGAGATCCAGAAAGTTTATTACTGTTGTGTTTACATATTTCAGATAATCAAATGATAACTTGTGACACCACTTCTCCTTCCCTCACACACTCCGTTGTGTCTGTATCCACAGGGAGCTGACCCACTTTGGATCTATTTTTCAGCTGTGGCTGGCCAGGTAATTTTTTATTTCAACCTAGGGAGCTGAACTCCTGGTTAGCAAATTGCTTATTTCAGCTGAAGCATGGTGGTAATAATTGTGTTGCTGTTGTGACAGGATGGACAAATTGATGCTGAAGAGCTACAACGTAGTCTCACTAGTTCAGGAATCTCGGGCAACTACAAGCGTGAGTGTCAATAGGGCTATTTATTTGATGTTACATTTCCCATCAGGCATGTTTCCAGATCCACATAGTTTTCCAGTCCACCATGTTTCCCGGAGATAAGTCGTATTGTAAAATGTGCACCGATGAGGAGTCAGCGTCCATTAAAGAGCACAAACGTTTCCCCCACCCCCCACAAACGCTTTACTCAGCCTGAAAATTCTTCCACAGAAAGCTGCCCTCTCTTGTGCAGAGATCCATCCGATCTCATCTTCAGCTATCCTACCCTTCTCTGAATCTGAACCTCATGGTGAGCCAGTTGCTTTGAAACAATTTGCCTTCTCTTACTGGAAGGCTAATCCGAATGAAGGCAACCTCAGATCATTCGACAAAGCCCAAAACAAGTGTCTTCTCTCAGGTGAGCCAGAAAATAACATATGTCCAATCTCAAGAATGAACTTTCAAACTTGTCTCCCTCCAAAACCTGGTGGCGCCTTGTCAACTCGTGTATGGTCCCCTTCCATCCCTTCAAATGGCACCACAACCGACTCCACTCATGAAAAGGCCGAATTCCTCAATCATGTGTTTGCTTCCAAATATTGTGTCCCCAACCCCTCGCTCCCTGTACCCAACCTACCCAGTCACACCAAACTGCTCCTGGACTCTGTGTCTTTTGCACTTAAGAAGGTAGAGAAGTTTCTGACAACCTTTAGCCTCGATTCTGTAACTGGATCGAATGGTGTCAGCTCATGTCCAAAAACTCTGCTCTACTGATCTTGCACAACTTCTTTTTGCTCGTTTCACTGTATAATTTGCCCTAGGACCTAGGTCATCTTCCATTTGCTGGGAAGACAGCCACGATCACCACATTACATAAAAAGGTGCAAAAAACAATCACCTTACTTCCCATCATCAGCAAAGTCATGGAATCCATCATCACAGTTGACATAAAATCCTTACTTTTCTCCAACAGCCTCATCTCAAATCGCGAATTTTGGATTCTGACCAGGTCCCTCCACCTTGGACATGCTGCTCGTACTCCTCCCAACAATGGATGTCGGCCCTCGATATGAGACATGAGATCAGGGCTGTCTCTCTGGACATATCTGGAGCTTTCGATGGAGTCCAGCATCCCACCTTGCTCTCCAAACTCTCGGCCGATGGCATCCAAAGCCAAATCCACACATGGCTGATGATTTTTCCTCTACTCTCATAATCAACGTGCCGCTCTCAACATCTTTATCTATTTGCTGATGACTCCACCCTCTGCTGTGTGCCATCCCTCATCCTTCAGACAGGAAGGCTGCTGCCTCTTCCCTCTCTTCAGACCTTGAAAAAAAAAAATCACAAGCTGGTCAAACACTTGGAATATGTCTTTCAATCCTGACAAATCTCACACTCACTCTTTCTCTCTACGAAACAACCATAAAGCAAACCCTTTCCCACCCCTCCATTTACTTTCTTAACAAGCCTCTTGAAGAAATTCAGTCACTCAAACTCTAGGGTCTTACTATCAGCCATCATCTTTTTTGAGCAAAGCACATTTCAAAATTGGCCTCCAAAACCAGTTTGCCAAATGCACATCCTCTGTCAAATGAAGTCCTTCCTTGGTCCCCAGCTGAGCTTCTATCAACCTATAAGGCCTTCATCCACAGCTTGATGGAGCACTGCTCTCCCCTCTGGGCTTGTGCCCCTGCTCATACCTTGCTCAACTTGATGCCGTGGAAGTCAAGGCATTCAAGATCACTGGAATTGGAATCTCCCATGACAAAGCTGATTTATGTGAGAAAAGTTTAAAGCGAACCCAGGCAAGATGGCTCAGAGTTGAGTGCACATACCTCCAGGGCCTCGGCCAGTGGTTCCCAAATGTTTTTGGTGGCGACCCTGCATACAATCTTGTCCTGGTCTGGCGACCCTGAATGCTGTACACGGTGTTAATGACCTATCATTTTGATAGTGTTTATTCACATGGTTTTGATTCATTAATTACCAACACAAAATGATTTTCAAAGAGTTTTTAATTGGACAAAATGAAAAACAAATTTAAAAGGAAAATGAGACTTTATCACACGAATAATTTCTCAGTGGTTACCTGATATTGCTTCATTTTCTGGGTAAGCTCCTCTAAGTTTGGTTTTATGTTGATGGACAGAGCACAATGCAAGTCATACTGAGGATCCACGTGGGTCCACTTCCTTGCTTTAGTCTTGATTGCAACAAGACCTGAAAATCCTTGTTCACAGAGATATATTGTTTGAAAATGGAGAAGAGCTTTTTCAGCCTCCTGAGTCAGAATGGACTTATCCTCAAGTTGCGTGAAAAATTTCGAATACGGGAGCTTTTCAAAGCGTTGCTTCTGCATTTGATTTTCCTGGGTTTTTTTGTATACAAGATCGAGGCTCGTGGAAGAGCTAATATTAATCACACAAAGAGTCAAACCGACACATAAAACACAAAAATAAGGGGAGCGGTAGACAAGATGGGGAGAGAGGGAAAGGACACAAACAACATTTGAGAGCAGGGACATTGGGAGAAATGTGGGAGGAGGAGGGCTTTGGGGGAGGTGGGAGAGGTATAAAGCATATGAACACTGCAAGGACTTCCAGGAAAGAAGTTGGATTACAAAAAAAGTGTATATGGGGTGAATTAGCGGGGATAGAAAAGATCAAGGTTTTGGATGGGGGAAGATAGAGATGGTGGTGAACAGCTGTTTTAAAGACCTGGAGGGAGGAGTGGGATTGAAGGGAGTTGGGGAGTTTGTTCCAGAGGCGGGGGAAAAGGGGAATGAAAGAGGCAGAGAGCCAAGATTTTGGCAGTTTAACCATAAGAGGGTTGCAGGCAGATCTTGTGCGACCTGAAGGAATATTAGGGGGACAGAGTACAGAGAGATCTGGGGGAGAAAGGCCGGAGAGGAGTCCGTAAAGACAGAAAGACCACCAACCTGCCTGCGGGGAGTGAGTGAAAGGCCCTCAGAGTTAGCTTCATCGCAGGAGATTCTAGTGATTCTGAAAGCTTTGGTTTCAACAGCGTGAAGCTGAGCAAGGTGTGAGGCAGGAGCACCGGCCCAGAGGGGGGAACAGTATTCCATTGAGCTGCGGATGAAAGCCTTGTATGTGGTGAAGAGCTCAGGTGTGCCAAGGAAGGACTTCGCACGACAGAGGGTGCCCAGTCGGCGACTGGCTTTGAAGGGCAGCTCGGAAATGTGGTTTTCCCAAGAAAGAGCATGGCAGATAGTGAGACCCAAAAGCTTGAGCAACAGAACTTATTGGAGAGGATTGTTGAGAAAGTAGATGGGAGGGTTTTCCAGTCGGTCTTTTCGGAGAGACATCGTAAGAGTGTGAGATTTGTCAGGATTGAAAGACATGTTCCACTTGTTTGACCAGTCTGTGATTTTGTCCAGGTCTGCAGAGAGTGAGGAGGCTGCAGACTGCCGATCTGAGGGATGAGGAATGGAGCGGCAGATGGTGGAGTCATCGGCAAAGAGACAGAGAGGATTTTCCAGAGTCGGAGAGATCATTGATGAAGACCAGAAAGAGCACAGGGCCCAGAACACTACTTTGGGGAACTCCAGCCAGAACAGGCAGGGGAGATGAGAGAAATCCATTCAGGGCCACACGTTGCCTACGACCAGAGAGGAAGTCCGCAAGCCATGAGTGGAGATTTCCATGGATACCATAGGAGGAGAGTTTGGTGAGCAGAGCTGGGTGCCAGACCGCATCGAAGGCACGTGATATGTCAAGTGGGACAGCTCTGAGTTCCTGTTTGGCATCAAGGACCTCCATCCATTGTTGAGACAGCAGAAGCAACATGTCCAGAGTGGAATGACCTGGTCTGAATCCAAATTGATGATCAGAGATTAGGCCATTGGAGAAGAGGAAGGACTTGATATCCGAAGGAATGATGGATTCCATGACTTTGCTGAAAATTGGAAGCAGGCTGATTGGTCTGTAGTTGCAAGGATCTGTTTTTGCACCTTTTTATGTAAAGCGGTAATGTTTGCTGATTTCCAAGATGCTGACAGATGACCTTGAGCAAAAGAGAGGGTGAAAAGAACAGAGAGAGGGTGAGATAGAGCGGCAGAGCAGGATTTTAAGACCCGTGGGCTGATGCCGTCTGGTACAGTTGCAGATTCAGAGTCGAGGTTTGACAAAAACTTCTGCACATTGTCAGGAGAGAAGGACAGAGTCCAGGAGCAGTTGGGTTCGACTGGGAAAGGTGGGAACAGAGAGAGATGGGTTTGGGACACAATATTTTGAGGCAAACACATAGTTGAGGCATTCGGCTTTGTCACGTGCGGTGTCAACTGTGTAGCCATTTGAGGTAAGGGAGGGGATGGAGGGGGAGCAAACAACAGAAACGGATTTGACAAGATGCCACCAGGATTTGGAGGAAGGAAACAGGTTTGAGAGTTCAATCTTGAGTGTGGAGAGATAGTGCTTCCTGGCACTCCTGAGGGCAGACACAGACTTGTTCCAAGCTTGGTGGAAGGAACCGAGATTGCCTTCCAAGAGGCAAAGGCAGGTTGTTTCAGGGCAACTGCCTCACCACAAGATTCAGTGGACCATGGACGAGAGTAAGGGTAAGACAACTGAAGACGAGATGGGATAAATCTGTGCATGAGAGAGAGCAGTTTACTTTGGAAGAATTCCCAGGAAGAATTGATGTCAGAGGCAGTAGAGATGGGAGACCAGTCCAGATGATTGATGGCTGCTTGCATCTAAGCCAGTCAGTCAGCCTGACTAAGCCAGTCAGCCTGAGTGAAATGCCAGACTCGCCGGCACTGAAGAGGCTCTCTGAGAATGGCCAGAGAGATGTCCACTTTAACAAGCACATGATCAGAAGAACCGATTGGAGCAGAAGAGCAGCAGACATTTGCAGGGAAGTTTGTCATAACTAAGTCCAAAAGAAAAGATACTCCATTGACTGCGATCCGGGTCGGGAAATTGACAGATTGTGTCAGTCCCAATGAGTCGCAGAAGTCCTTTGCTGAGGTGCCATGGCTGGTGAGAGAGGAACCCACACCCAGCCAGCTGGCATGATGACAGTTGAAGTCGCCACATATGAGGAAGAGACAGTTTGGATGAGTTGATAGAAGTTGGTCCATGCTGTCCGACAGCGAAATGTAAATGGAGTCATCACTGTTTGGAGGACGGTACAGAACACATATGAACAAAAGGTGGGAGCGGAGAGGAAGCCGTAGCCAGAGGTCCTCCTGGGGGTGTGGTGGAGAGAGGGCAGTGCAAGGAGAGTGAGGAAGAGTTTTTGATAAAGATAGCCACCCCACCACCAGGACGAGGCTCAGGTCTATCATACCGGAGGAGGGAGTAACCAGGAAGAGATATGAAAGCATCAGAGACATCTTGAAGGAGGAAAGTTTCTGTTAAGCAGATCAAGTCTGGATTGTCAGAAGCAACCTGAATGGAGATCAATCAGGTTTGAACGAAGGCCCCGGATGTTTGAGGTCCATACCGTTAATGAGGAGAGAGGGGGAGCATCGGGTGCAGGACACGGGAGGGAAGGGGTAGGGTCAGATGAAGGATGAGAGGGGGAGGTAGGGAGAGCAGCTGATAGTGTGTCAGAGAGGACAGAAGAGTTACAAGAAAGGGAAGGATGAGGAGGACGAAAGGTTTGATGGTGATGGGATGAGGCACAGTGAGGGGTTGTTTGAGGGGAGGCAGAGGAAAGTAGAAGGTTGGGGGAGGTGGAGGTATGAGATCGAAGGGAGACGAAGTGGGGAGGAGGCAGCTTTGAGAAGGAGGTGGGAGGGGGGAGAATTTGGGAGGGATGGTTGGGGGGGAGATTTGAAGGGGAGGGGTTGGGGGGGAGTTTTGAATGGGAGGGGCAAGGGGGCAGTTTAGGAGGGGAGGGGCAAGGGGGAGATTTGGAGGGGAGTGGTAAGGGGGGAGATTTGGAGGGGAGGGGCAAGGGGGGAAATTTGGAGGGGAGGGGAAAGGGGGGAGTTTAGAAAGTGGATGATTAATGAAAGATGAACATTTATAACAAATTGGGTTTGTTGTGATTTTTAAGTTAGCGATCCGTTTAAGAACGATGGAGGAGGGGTGGAATGAATGAGAATTTAGAGCATGTCGTGAGAAAGAATTATAAGAGATTGAATATTTTTTTGAAATGGAATGAGTTGAAGAGGAAATTGAAAGGAGCCTTTTAAATAGGAAGAAAAACAATGTGTTGTAATAAACCACTGACTAAAACACTGCAGGGGAAAGTTTAAACATATTTAAACAAAACCGTGAAGAACAGTCTTGTATTCACAGGGATACCAATGGGGAGAGGGCCTTGAGGGACAACCACGAGTCACTTGAACAGGGCAAAAGGTGGAAGGCAAGGTGATAATGGGGGCGGGGCAAGACAGCGCACGTGGACAGACGCACACGATGGGACAAAAGCACACGAGGAGAAAGGGAAATAATTTTTTTGTTGTTGTTTTTTTTGGGGGGTGGGGGTGGGGGTTACAACGTTAGACAAAGAGTAGATGTTCGGGGAAGTTTGGGGGAGAAGGGAAAATCTAAAAACCGAGCAAAAAGAGCGAAGGAAGGAACAAACTTCGACGGTGGAAGCCTGAGGCAAGGCCGCACACACGCGCGGCAAACAGAAACGATTAATTTATGAAAGATAAACACCAAAAAACTTCCAATGGGCACACTATAGGTTCACACACCGAAAGATAAATACAGTTTCGACAAAATACAACTGTGAACAATGACAAGTTCTTCTTGAAATACCGGAATATCTTCGCCGACTTCACTGACGTTCACATTGAACACATTTCTGATCCAACTGCTTCTTGAGGTCGACGTTTTCTGGAAAATACCTGTCCATTTCTTCCTGAAGGTTCTTCAGATGATCTTCGAAAATACTTTTGACGTCAACAAGGGATATTTCCGACGCATCTTCCAGCAAAGCACTCAGTTCTGGAAAGGCAGCCGTTTTTCCTTTAGCCAGTTTTTTCTCTCCAAAGAGCAAGCTTTTTCTTGAATGAGGCAATTTTTTCACCAATGTCCACCATGGTATGATTGCAGCCCTGCATGTCTGAATTCAGTTCATTCAGGTGCATGAAGATGTCACTCAAATAGGCAAGCTTTGCCAGCCAAGCAGCATCTCTAAAGCACTCTGCCAGTGAATGTCTCTTCTCACGTAAAAAAAATTAAATTCCCGTTTTTAGTGAAATAACTTCCGAGAATCTTCCCTCGAGAGAGCCAACGAACATCAGTGTGGAACAGCAAGACTTGGTGATGTGATCCCATCTCTTCACACATTTTATGGAAAATACGTGAGTTTAGAGCCCTGGCCTTGACAAAATTCACAATTTGGATGGCATTATTGAGAACTACATGTAGGTCCGGTTGAAAACGTTGAGTGGCAAGGTTTTCCCGATTTAAGAAACAGTGAAGTATTGTAATATATCAGGGTTTTCTGCTTTACCACGAGTAACAAAACTCAAACGACTTCTCATCATAGATGGAGCTCCATCAGTGCACACAGCCAAACAATTCAACCAGTCAAAATCATGTTTCTTGAAAAAATTATTCATCATAATAAAGAAGTCTTCTCCAGTGGTGGTACTTGACAGGGCATTGCAGAAAAGAAATTCTTCCAGAATGTCGTCTTCTCCTCTGTACCTTACAAAAACCATAAGTTGAGCGTCACCTGCAATGTCGACTGATTCACCCGTCTGCAATGAAAATTTTTCTGTTTTTTTCAGTGCCACAATCAGTTGAGCCAAAAAATCATCTGAAATGAGATCAATTACGTTTGATGCTATTATCAGAAAGTGGTTGATCAGATGTCCACATACATCAATTTCTATTATCAGAAAGAAACCGAATCAATGTTCTTGGAAACATCTGCTCCGCAAACAGTTTTCACCATTGCCACTGCTGCTGGCTTCACCAGCTCCTCTCCGATGTTATGGGGCTTTTTGCATCTTGCAATATACCACGCCACTTCAAAGGATGCCAAGAAAGCTTTCTCCAGAGAAAAGGCTGAACTCGAGGGAGCATCAATCCGACTTCGTTTTATCTGTTCTTCTTTGTTCTCCCAGTAACTCGGTGGCTTTTCACCAAAATTTGGATGAACTGAATGCAAATGACGCTTCAATTTGTTTTCCTTCATAGATTCATTGGTGAGGACTTGCAGGCACTGAACACACTGAGGTCGGACATTCCCAGATTTTTCTCTCATCTCGGTGAAGCCGTATTTCAAAAAAATCATGCTTATACAACTCATCTGGAAGTTATGAATGTATAAATATCAAACATTTTTAATTTAAATAAAAACATTTAACGAATATAAACAGTGCATTCGATAATTAAGCTCAAAATGCTAAAATTACAGCGCCATCTATAATATCGCATTCAGATAAGAGTGCTACTTCACAACAGGCTCTTTGCTGGTCTGCTTGACGCACGAGTATTGGACGTGAACGGACGCGAACATTATTATATTAGGGCATTAGGCGTATATGGATGCTGTTTTATCCAGCAATTACCCGAAACGTACTTGATGGTAACGTCAACGGTTCAATCCGAAATCTCAACGCAGCACAGCATGCCCATGAGGCCTCCAAACCCCTGTCTTTCCTTAGCTCCTCCCACTCTCCAAAACCAACCGTCACTTCCGTTTCCCATACATATTGTTGCAGATTTGAGAATCCTGCACGTTGGTAATTGTTTGTAAATATCACCCTCTGCAAATAATGTAATAATTCTTTGTAAATACCTCCATTAATTGTAAAGATCAAAGGTCGTCCCCTTAGTGAGTCCATCGCACACACGTAGAAAATCATAGGACCTTCTAAATAGTTATCTCTTTATTATATGTCGGTAGAAGGCTCTGTTTTTCCACTAGTTCATTGCATTGCACCGAATCAAATAAGATAGGTCCCCTTCAAGGATTTCATTTCCCAGCAAAACTCTCTCTCTCTCCGTGCAAAACAGCTTGACAAGCGTGGGGTGCGCGCCCTCTCAACTGGCCCTGGTTTGAAAGCGGCGTTCGCCGCCATTGTGAACATGTGCTCCGTGCTCTGTTTGGACAAGAAGGGTGGGGTCGCCGAGAAGAGACAAGCCCGTGGCTCGCCACGGGGGCGGGGCTGTTCAGCTCCATGCCCAAATAAGGTTACAAGATCGTGGCATTGCCATATAAGGCCACAAAACAGAGCACGGGGGCGGTACCCAAACGGCCGAGGGCGTGTCACGACCCCGCTTGAGATATGTGTGCGACGATCGCACACAAAAAAGCTGGTACGTGCTGCTGCGTTGGTTCAAGAGCTGGATTTTGGTTCAGAGCTAGTACGAGAGCTGGGTACGTGCTGCTGCGTTGGTTCAAGAGCTGGATTTTGGTTCAGAGCTGGTACGAGAGCTGGGTACGTGCTGCTGAGTTGGTTCAAGGCTGGAGCTGGGTTTGAGGTACGAGGAGGAAGAGGATCTGGAGAGGAAAATCCCAGTGTTTCCGACAGAGAGAGAGAGAGAGAGAGAGAGAGAGAGAGAGAGACAGAGACAGAGACAGAGAGAGAGACAGAGAGAGTCGTGGGTCGGAACGGAACCTCGCCACCTGAACGAACCTTCTGTCATTCCTTTCGTCCCCCAGTCGTGTGAGTCTGCTCGTCGTCTGTCCTCTGTGTTGTCTGGGGTATAAGTTAAACCTGTGTCGATAAGCTCGGAATTGCAGTCTTCTTCTTCTTCTTCTGTAAATTACTTTAGTTTCTTTCTCTTCTCTTTGATTGTGGTTGTGTAAATAATTAATAAATATCTGTTCCTTCACTTTGGTTTTCTTTCCCATCCGATCGTCTTTGTGATTTCCCCATTGAGTACCTGTGGTGCGATTTCGGCTAACGCTTATGAATCGGGTTAGTTCTCTGTTAACGGCTCGAACAAGCAGGCTGCTAAAACCGCTCAGCAAAATACCATCTTGTCCATGGTTTCGAGCGGAGTTACCCACCTGCCTTGTGGAGGGATTGGCGGGGGTGTACGGGAATCCCTTGACCAATCGCTTCGGCCAATCCCGCCCCACAGGAGAGCGGGGTAGCTTCGGGATCGGAGACGGCCAGTGCAAATAGAAGGGGGATTAACCCCCCCCCCTTGCTAAGGGGGAGCGCCGTCCTCGTTTCCGTAACAATATGAATGATAACATGTGAATTATAAACATAGATTACATGTGAATTATAACTCGTGGATTCCAAACATAACAGATGCTATATTATCCACAACTATTGTACTTTAATTACTATTTCAATAATCCTTCATATTGTGGCATGTGAAGTAATCCCCTTATAATACTGTTATATGTCTTTTTTTGAGACCGTCCCGCAACCCTCAGGAACACCACCGCGACCCTCATTTGGGTCGCGACCATAGGTTAGGGACCACTGGCCTAGACTATCCTGCTCGCTGCCCAGAAAAATATCGATACAGTCCTGACAATACAATATTTCCTGAATGTGGCCAGAAAATACAGTGGTGAAACTAATCACTTCAAGTTTGCAAGCTTGAATGAAAGCAATGTAAAAATGTACCTCATTCATTCTTCAAATGAATGTGGTGAAAGTGTTTATTGACTTTTTCTCTATGAACCTTTCTTTACAGCATTTTCCTTAGAGACTTGCAAGCTCATGTTGGCCATGCTTGACGTATCCTTTTGTAGAGTGGTCGGACACTCGATGTTCTCACTTAAAAACAGCCTCGTCATTGGTTCCCGTAAAGACTCTAAGATCTGTTGTTCTGATGTGGTGCCAATAGGAAGAGTTGCATTGGAGAAAATGCTGTACTTGGTATGTATGCGAACAGAATGGGAGCAATCCCATCTGCCTTTCGTTGTCAAAATAATCCTTGCTCCGCTTCATGAAGATAAGTACACTGCCCGGCATATCTGCTTGAGATAACCTGTAGAATTATGGTTTGTCCCATTAGGTGGGACAATTTGAATGTGGATATAGCACAGGCATGATTGGTCAAGTGGCCTTGACCTGTGCCCTAATTATCTTGTATGGGTAAGAAAGCATGGCAAGACAGTCCAAAATTATTCTGGTCAAACTCCAATGCAATTATCAACAATCCTAGTATAATAAAACAACTAATGAAAACTTTTTTTTTATGTCAAAGGATGTTGGGATGGTATGCCAAAACATGTAAACAAGATAGGGATGGTCACAATAAATGATCATGTGAAACCATCCCTTTTTCTGAATAATGGTTGTACCCTGTGCGTCCCTGCATCCGTTTGCAATGATAGTGTATGTTTATTGTTTACATGTATGAATTTGACCAGTGAAATATAAAATAGTTAGCACACAACACACACACAAACAATGGTGGATACTTTGAGTCCTTGTCGGACTCCGTTCCACCTTTTGAAACCTGCACATGAAAATAACAACCAACAACACACACACACGATTCACCTCGCATTTTCAAGGGATTATGAACCCAAATAGAGGAGTGATGTTTTGTGCCATTTGCAGGCAACAACCATTATTCAAAGAAAGATGGAGGGACATGTTCATTTGTTGTGACCATCCATACCTTGTTTACACACGTTTTGACATACCATCCCGACATCCTTTTACATTAGAAAAAGTTTGTATCACTTGTTGCTGTACTTTTAAAAATGCATGTGCATTTTTACTCAACAACTTCATTTAAGGTCTGCCACACCTCAACGATGACAAGTCGACGACAAACTGCATGGCTGCGTGCGTGCAAGCTTTATGGATGGAAGTTTCCTGGACTCAGTGCACATACACACTCTCTGTTCCGTGCACATGCCGTCATGCATGTGATAATTATCGTACATCTGGCAATAATGGTCGTCAGACTGTACATAATACTTCACCTTTAACCACACCCACCTAGTTGCGATTGGCCCTCGGGCAATTGTCGCCACAACCCGGCCCCCACCAAGCAGATTGACAGTGGTTGTCCCACCCACTCCTCTTTTCCCTTCATATTCCGATGGGTACTTATGCCTAATTTTCATGAAATTCTATCAAGTTATGAAAAACTTGAATCATCATGGACATTTGCACTATAAAATGCAGTCAATTCGTGTTTATACCAAATCCGATGCTTAAACCATTTTTGAGTTAGGCTGTCAGAAAAGAGAAAGAAGACTAATTACAAAGTGGCTATTTTTAGTCAGTCAGTTTTGTAGCTCAGTCCAAAAGTTTCGTGAGTGCTAGTGGATGTGAAATCCTCTACACACGACTGGTGGGTTTATACAGTAAGTTGACAAATCTTATAGGTTTATGCAGTAAGTTTGCATCTTAGTTGATTTTTTTTTGGAGGATTTGTGTTGTATTAAACCTATGGAGTGTCTGTACCATCCCTACATCAGAAGCCAAGTGACTTCCTGAAAATGCAATTCTCCGAGAATGTATATGTCTGAAAATCATCGAAAACAAGCATTACGCCTCGGTCCCCCGTCAGTGAAGTGAGTTGACAAAGTGGAAGACGCAAGGCGGCCATCTTAGATTTTGACGTGGCGACCCAATTTTCAATAGCGTTCTTCCTTATGCGTAGATACATCCACACCAGATTAAGTTACTAGTTCGTTTATTTTTCAAGATATTTCGCTCACAAGGTTCAGACATATATATGATGGCGGCCATCTTAGATTTTGACGTGGCGACCCAATTTTCAATAGCGTTCTTCCTTATGCCTAGATACACCCACACACCAGATTAGAAGTTGGTACTTCGCTTATTTTTCAAGATATTCCACTCACAAGGTTCAGACATACATGGCGGCGGCCATCTTGGATTTTGACGTGGGTTGCACCCACACACCAAATTAGAATTAGACTTACGCACACACGCACGGACGGACAGACGCACGCACACACGTACGGAGGGAAAAACCATAGTCCTCCTTTCGCTCCGTGGTGCGACAGGGGACAAAAAAGTGCTGGCCAATCTCCACCAAATTTTGTATACTTTCTGGGAGCACCCAGACACCATGGCAAGGGGAAACACCACCCCACAAGAATGGGGAGTGCACTTATATTTTTCGCCTGTACAGCTGGGACAATAATCTCCAATCATGACCTAAAACAGAAAGTGCCATTTTTTTTCTTCAGGAAAACATACCCAAATCTCACAAATAATGACTGTTGCACAGCTTAGCTTCGTTCTTCACCGAGTTATGTTCACAGAGGGAACTGGTATTTACTAGTGAGCCAAAGTAAGCTATGTATTGTAACGAATGAGTGCAAACAAATTACACTGTTGTTCCTTATCGAGGTTCAAACAGCAAGACTACTCTGGATCAATGGGTTTTGAAGAGTTCAAGAACCTGTCGACGGCTCTGAATGGCTGGAAACAGCACTTCATACGCATCGATGTCGATCGTAGCGGGACCATAGAAGGACCGGAGCTAAATCAAGCTCTTGCTTCAATGGGTGAGTTATCCATTTTATTACTGTTTAAGAAGAAGATGATAAAAAGGTGGCATGTTTAATTTTGAGCTGCTGGTCTGGGTCCGAATCCTGACCCAACTAGCAATTGTAACCACGGTGCTTTGCAGGCAAGATCAATTAATGTGTTGTCCCTCAAAGGACGTCATGTTGGGTATCCCATCTGCTAGCACTTCCTGGTGGATATCAAAGACTCCATGGCACCCTTCACAATGGGATCTTTGACCTCCACCAGCCAGTGCCAAAATTGGTTAATGTGGGGCCTCACCGACACATGTTTAGCAGACTCACCATAATGAACATTTTTATGTTGCACCCTCAGTCTAAAACAAAGAGATCAATGTTTAAACATCCCAATGAATTCAGCATTTCATCATCATTGTCTTAAATGAATGTTTTATTAACAATTTATGCCAGGAAGAGGAACGACAGACGCGCTCTTTATTGTGAGGCAGTTGCAGGAGAAGTACACGGAGAAGAGTAAGAAGTTGTTTCTTGGGTTTGTTGATCTGGAGAAAGCATTCGATAGGGTTCCACGCGAAGTATTGACATGGGCATTGAGGAAGTTAGAAGTGGAGGAATGGTTGATCAGAGTTGTGATGGCAATGTACAAAAGAGCGCGCACAGCTGTAAGGACGAAGGACGGGAACAGTGGTGAGTTTGAGGTGAAGGTGGGAGTGCATCAGGGGTCGGTACTAAGTCCACTACTATTTGTAGCTGTGATGGAGGTGCTGGCTCGGAACGTAAAGGAGGGTTTACCGTGGGAGTTGTTGTATGCAGATGATCTGGTGTTGATTGCGGAAAGTATGGATGGACTGAAGGAAAAGATGAACAATTGGAAGGAAAGTATGGAGTGGTGCCGTTAGCCAGATTCAAAATCCCGTCTCGGAACCGTCTCGATAAATTTTCAATTTTCATAACGGGATCTCGGATCGGCTCGGTTCCTGACAAAGTAATACATAAAAAAAATAAGGCTTCAAAAATAATGGAATTTCATTACAATATATAAACAACAATGAAAAAAATTCATTTCTGATGTTGAGTACTTAAATTCCGACTTAGCTTCCATTTACCGGGATGAAATAAAATACACCGCCTACATGCAGATGATCGGCCACCGCTAACGCTAAGCGTTCAATATAGCGTGCTCACCGACCTGACGCACGTCCCACTACCCATAAGTTTAGCAACCCATTCATCGTGAATCCCCGATGAAGCCTAATAACAATAACATGTATATCTTCCATGAAAGTTTTGTTGAATTATCTCACCGGGACCGGGTTATCTCATCACAGTTTGTATTGTCGTGTAATTTCTTGCTCGGAATGTCAGAAAGGGAGAAAATGTTTCTGCCCAGGCATATTCGAGTCCCGGTTGGAGTTTCATTATCATTTTGTGAGTTGTGATCGGGCATGTCAAGCGTTCTCGTAGCTCGCGCGCGGACACGTACGACCGTTCGATATTCATGAAAGTTCAATAGTTGCCGCGTCCTGCTGCTGCGCACATGTGCATGTTACTTTTTTTTTAATAGTTCCGTTAAGCGGGCTATAATGACGCAGCGTTGCGTGCCTCAACTCAAATCGGAATGTACAATTTTTTGTTTAACCCGTTGATAGCCGTTTGGTGGACGGATCGAATATACCGACCCCTTATTCCAGAAATTGAAACTAACAATGCGAAATAACGCCTTTCATCGAATGTTCACGTGTTTTAACAATTGTCGACTGATAAGGCACCCAAGTTATCCGAGCCCATGCTTTGATCAACCGGACTGCGTTACCTGAATTCCTGGGAAGCCCCACCAGGACGACGGCAGACATTTTCAGAAGTTCCTGCCGTACAAGGAAATTGTGTTTTCGCTGTGATTATGTCTCCTTTATTGTTCGTGGGAATCGTGGCATTGCGCAAGGTCGCTGTTTATGTTGGGCCTGGGCAATGTTGTGGTGGGCATGCTGCAGCGAGCAACAGGTGACGAGCGTCGAGACTGCACGTTCTGCAACCTAATTGGTGGAACTCGGAGGCCTGCGCGTGATGTGCAACCTAATTGGTGGAACTCCGTCAAACCAAAATTCATACAAAACTTCAAACCGTCAAACCAAACCCCCCCCCCCCCCCCCCCCCCCAGGCCCGAGTCCTTATCTTCACAATTGTTATCGCCATGCTGTCTTATCATATTCGTTATCTTAAACACCAAGATAGAAACAAATTAACTTAAAAAGCCATTGAAAAGTTTGAATGTGAACTCATTCTGGGATCTTGAAGTTAATTCATACAAAACGAACATTAAACTCATTTTTTCAGTCCAACACGATGGATAATGACAACATAAAGCAGAGCGAAAAGCGATGTCAGGAAATAGTGTACTTTATATATTACGTGTACAATCCGAAATGCATTATAGGCTTATAAATATGACTTAAGTTATGTACAGCAATGAAAAACGACAAACTGTAAACATCAAGTCATCAACACATTATGTGGGATTTGAAATAAATCTCAACCAACGTCAATTATTTGAAAGTACCAACTATTTACGAGTCGAATTATTTACTCGCTCGCTAGGCTTCAACAACCTGCGCCAAGATACTGCCCAGCTCTCGGTCGGGCGGGATTTGTTTTTCTTTTTCCCCTCTCGTTATCAAAGTATTTTTCGCTTCGCCGCGCCAGCCACAGCCCATAAATCTCAGCTGAAGTTGAGCCGCAGCGGCGGGTCATTGCGATCGCGCAGCGGCATGTTTGCAGCGCATTGTTTGTTGACAAGGGGAAAATCCTGGAACAGCGAGTTTACTTTATCTATCATCGTTTGTGCCAGTTCAGCTGCACTTGCGAAAAATGATGCTTGTGCAGAAGCAGAGTAATGAAAGCAAGGCTCAATAAATGCCTCTATTATGGAAAATATCTGCAAGAAGTTGGAATTTTAACCGGGATTTTTTTTACCGAAAAATTGCGTCAGTCAATTTATCTCGGGACCATCCCGAGACCGTCTCGAAAGCCGAAACCGCCGGGATTTCGTCCCGGTCTCGGATCGGTTGACAGCACTAGTATGGAGACAAAAGGTCTGAAGGTGAATATAGGAAAGACGAAGGTGATGGCAAGTGGTAAAGCATGTGGTGAGGTGGAAAGAACTGGGAAGTGGCCATGTGCTGTGTGCAGGAAGGGTGTCGGAGTGAACTCCATTCAATGTACAATGTGCGGAGTGGGTTCATCAAAAATGTAGTGGTCTGAGAGGATCATTAACCAATGTGGCAGCTACATTCAAATGTAAGGTGTGCACAAAGGGAGCTGCAGATGAAGGAAATGTTGAGTTGGATCTTGGAGACGGCGTGAAGCTGGAAGGTGTGAAAACATTTTGCTATCTCGGAGACATGCTGAATGGAGAAGGTGGATCAGACTCGGCAACGGTTGCTCAAGTGAGATGTGCATGGAAGCAGTTTCGGGAACTGAGTGACGTGCTGATTAGGAGGGGAGTGTCATTGAAGCTGAAGGGAAAGGTGTATGCTTCCGCTTCCGGTCCGGTCTGGAGAGGACGCTGGCGTTACTTGTTCGCCGCTTCTCCGACTGGGCCATTGTACATAGTTTGCTTTTCTGGTGGTCGTGGCAGATTTTTGACCGTTGGGTCTGCCCTCTGCTCGGTCCCGGCTCTGCTCCTGGCTTCGCCTGCCCGGCTCCTCCACTGTTTCCTCAGGCCCGCTCCCGTTTGCGGCGGTGGCTGTTTGCCGCTGTGGTCTTGATTAGCGGCTGCAGTCGTTTGCCGCTGCGTTTGCCGCTTTGCCTCCTCGACCTTGGCCTCGTACTCGTCCCTTCGCTCCTGCCTGGCATGGCTCTGAGGTACTCCGCCACAAGGCTTCTTCTGCTCAATACCTGCTCCACCCCATCATGCATCTCTGCCATCAAATCAAATGGACTCCTCCGACGACCCAGGTACATTCACCGTGGCTCCGGTCGTAAGTTTGTTTATTTGCAATCAGGTCACTCCATCCCCGTCCTCTGGTCGGCTCAGCACACTCTCACTCTTCGTCCCAGCGCACCTGGTCACAGCAACGCACACGATCGCACCTCCTGCCTACGAACCCTGGCTAAATCACCTGAATTCATCCCTGCTGTTCAAAACAACATCAAGCTCACCCTGTTCAACACCCGGTCCCTCAACAACAAATGCCTCATCCTGAACGAATACATCCTGGATAA
Source organism: Myxine glutinosa (assembly GCF_964187855.1). Lineage (NCBI taxonomy): Eukaryota > Metazoa > Chordata > Myxini > Myxiniformes > Myxinidae > Myxine > Myxine glutinosa. The sequence goes on from NC_136272.1 coordinate 24,433,255, forward strand.
CAAACTGGACTTTCTCTGTCTCACCGAAACCTGGCAACAACCTCTGGACTACTACACACTCAACCTCACCACACCCAATGGATATTCCTACGTCAATAAACCACGCTCGGAGGGCCGAGGTGGTGGAATTGCCGTTATCCACCGTCAAGACATCAAGACCAACCTCATCTCCATCTCATCTGCTCCATCATTTGAACACCTGGCTTTAAAACTCTCTGGTCGCACGCAGTCAGTCATGGCTGTCGTCTACCGCCCTCCCAAACCACACCCATCATTCCTGTCTGACTTCTCCTACTTTCTGACCCAGCTATGTTCCCTCTCCCCCTCAATCCTCCTCCTTGGTGATTTCAATATCCACATGGACTCCACTGACTCCACAATAACCACTGACTTCACTGATTTACTCACCTGCTTTAACCTCACTCAACATGTCGACTTTCCTACCCATATCCGTGGTCACATTTTGGACCTTGTCTGCTCCACTGGATTAAATTTGCACCATCTCTATGGCTCCGACCTCACCCTCTCTGACCACTTAGCCATCACTCTGACCATCAACATCCCCGCCCCAACACCAAGGCATTATCGCACAATCAACTTCCGTAAGCTAAACGCTCTTTCACCTACCTCATTCTCATCCACCCTCTCTGAAAAAATGTCCACTTCTCCCTTCATTGACCTCCACACCCCTTCCGACCTCACTGACTACTACAACCACACTCTCTCCTCCTGCCTTGACCAGCTTGCGCCTGTAAAAACCAAAACAGTTTCTTTCACCCATTCTGCTCCCTGGTTTACCCCTGAACTCCACCTGATGAAAACTTGTGCTCGCCAACTTGAAAGACTCCGCAATAAAACGGGTCTCACAGTTCACTCCCAAGCCTACAAGGACCACCTACAACACTACAAAGATGCCCTCTCCCACGCCCGCTCTGCCTACTACTCTCAAATTATCCACTCTGGCTCCGGAAACCCAAAAGCACTCTTCTCAACAATAAACAAACTCCTCCGCCCCCTGAACACCACCACCCAGTCATTCACAGTAGACAACTGCATCTCCTTCCTCTCTTTCTTCCAACGCAAAATTGACAACATCTACAACAGCTTGACCACCGCCGCACCCGCTCCCCCTCCAACCACCTGCCCCCCCTTGTCCTGCCATCCCCTGTCTCGGTTCTCCCCAATCTCCCCTACTGACCTCTCTGAACTCCTCATAGGAATGAAAACTGCCACCTGCACTCTTGACCCCATCCCCTCCAGCTTTGTCAAAGCCTCCCTCCCTGCTCTCTCTCCACTTATCATTGCAACAATAAACTCCTCCCTGTCTACAGGCATCGTCCCACCTTCCCTCAAAATTGCTGCTGTTACCCCCATTCTAAAAAAACCTGGTCTACACCCTGACACCCTAAACAACTTCAGACCCATCTCCAACCTACCCTTTCTGTCAAAAGTTTTGGAACGCGCTGTAGCCACTCAACTCAAACATCATCTCTCTGCCAATAACCTGTATGAAACATTCCAATCCGGATTCCGGTCCAACCACAGTACTGAAACTGCTCTCCTCAAAATCACCAACGACCTTCTCCTCTCCTCTGACGCTGGCAACCTCAACATTCTCGTCCTCCTCGACCTCAGCGCTGCCTTTGACACCATCGATCACACTATCCTCCTCACCCGACTTGAATCCACCTTTAACGTTACCGGCACTGCCCTCTCTTGGATTAAATCATACCTCTCTGACAGATGCCAGTTCATCTCCATCAATAACTGCAAATCCCCCACTGCTCCCCTCCCCCAAGGTGTCCCCCAAGGTTCAGTTCTTGGCCCCCTCCTCTTCATCCTTTACCTGTCCCCGCTCGGTCACTTAATCCGCCGTCATGGTCTCCAATTCCACTGCTTCGCCGATGACATCCAGCTTTTCATCTCCACCAAGTCCGTCTCCACCGACACCCACTCTATCCTGACAAACTGCATCACTGAAATAAAATCCTGGCTTCAAATCAACTTCCTCAAGCTTAACTGTGATAAATCTGAAATAATCATCATTGGCTCAAAAACGCTCACAAAATCCACCCATAACTTTGCCCTCAACATCGACGGTATCCCAGTATCCACCTCCCCTCACATCCGGAATCTTGGCGTCATCTTTGACCAAACCCTTTCCTTCGACAAATACACTAAACAGATCACAAAGTCAGCCTTCTTTCACCTGAAAAACATTGCCCGTCTCCGCTCATCCCTCTCCTCCACGGCTGCAGAAACCCTCATCCACGCCTTCATCACCTCCCGTCTGGACTACTGCAATAGCCTCCTCTATGGTTCACCCTCAAAAATCACCAATAAACTCCAATACATTCAGAACTCCGCTGCCCGTCTACTCACCCATTCCCGGACCCGTGACCACATCACCCCCGTCCTTTACAAGCTTCACTGGCTCCCCATCCCCCAGAGAATCCAGTACAAAATCCTCCTCTTGACATACAAAGCCCTCCATAACCTGGCCCCATCCTACCTGGCTGACCTCCTCTCCAGACACACTCCCACCCGCAACCTCTGCTCTGCTGGTACCAACCTCCTGACCCCCTCCATCCGGACCAAATTCAGATCCTGGGGGGACAGGGCCTTCTCCATCGCTGCTCCCACCCTCTGGAACTCACTACCTCACACCATCAGAGACTCCTCCTCACTCACCACATTCAAAACATCACTAAAGACCCACCTGTTCAACACTGCATTCAACATTCAACCCACAGCATTTAACCCCTGACTATCTCTTCTCCTTCTCCCTCCTTTTGCTTTAAATATTTCCCTATTGATTCTTGTCTTTTTGCAATTGTTGTTTTCATGTATTGTTATGCATTATGTTTGCCACTCTGTCAAAGCGCCTTTGGGCTTCTGGAAAAGCGCTATACAAAATAAATGAATTATTATTATTATTATGCTGCATGTGTGAGAAGTGTTATGATTTATGGGAGCGAGACATGGGTCATGAATGTAGAGCAGCAACGAAGGCTAGAAAGGGTGGAAATGTGAATGGTTCGGTGGATGTGCGGAGTGTTGCTGAGAGAGAGGAAGACAAATGATGAATTGCGAAAGATGATGCGAATAGAGCCTGTGATTGATGCTGTGAAGAGGAACAGGTTGAGATGGTTTGGTCATGTGTTGAGGAAGGATGAAAGTGACTGGTTGAGAAGAGTGATGGAAATGAATGTAGAAGGAAGTAGAGGACGGGGAAGACCGAGAAAGACTTGGTTAAAGACGGTGGAAGAAGACATGCGGGCAAGGGGGTTAACAAGGAGAGATGCAGAAAATAGGGCAAAATGGAGAAGATTGTCATGGGGACCGCAAGGCTAACCCCCGCTCTTGCAGGGAAAATGGCCTGAAAATGCATGTTGTTATGTTGTTGTATTAACATTGTGTATACCCATAATATGGTACACCAGACTTGGTGGCCCAACAGTTAGAGCGTCCGCCCTGAGTCTGGGAGGTCAATGGTTCGAATCCCGGCCGAGCCAAACCAAAGATTTTTTAAAATGATGTGCGCTGCTTCCTTGCTAATGCTCAGCATTTAACAAGGATAGAGCATGGATAAACAACACTGGTAAGGCAAAGGCAAACCATCTAGTATAACCCTTGCCAAAAAAACGATTTGGCATCACCAACACCCTATAAGGAGTTTGGGACATCAAACTAGAGGTTCCAGGGAACCTGAATTCAACTTGTCGATATCAATATGGTTAGAATATGCATAATAGAACCACAAATTATATCGTTTATATGTGCTAAAAAAATATAACAAAAATTGATTTTTCAATATGGCCACCCTGCCGTGCCCATTTTTGGGCGTGCAATGCCCAAATGCAATCCCAAACTAGTTTGTCTTAAAGATGCTGCATAACAAGTTTCATCAAATTTAATCAATATTTGTGACTTTTAGAGCGTAGACTCTAAAAGTTATAGTAAAAGTTATAGTATTTTTTCCATTCGTGTCTTCGTCAATTTCTACTCGTTTTTTATTGTGCATGTGTTGCAGTGTGTTTTCCAGTTGGTGTTGATTTGCAATTCTTGCAAACTTTTGTATAATTTAATCGTTTTCTGTCCCACCGCGTGCACAGCCTGGTTTCTCTCGGCTTCCCTACCCCCATAGGAAATCTGCGCTTCCAATAGAGCTGAAACGAAACTTCTTTAGAGCAGCTGTTGAATCAGTTCTTGTATATGGGGCAATTACATGGACCTTGACATCATCACTAGAAAAGGCCCTGGATGGTGCATACACTCGCATGCTCAGAGCAGCCCTTAACATCTCATGGAAAGAGCACCCCACAAAATATGAATTGTATGCAAAAATCCCACCAATCAGTGTAACCATACGTCAACGTAGATTAAGATTCGCTGGGCACTGCTGGAGAAACAAAGATGAGCTCGCAAGCGATGTTTTACTTTGGTTACCAACTCATGGCAAACAGGCACCAGGGAGACCTGCGAAAACATATATCGATCAGCTTACAAATGATACTGGGTGTCTGGATAACGAACTACCTAATGCCATGAGTGACAGAGATGAATGGAAGAAACGTGTCATGGAATGCCGAGCAAGCTCGACGCAGTAAGTAAGTAAGAGCGAAGACGTCTAATTGTTTACAGACGACAGACAGACAGACGGACACTGGGTGATGACAAAAACTCAGCTGGACATAGTCCAGTTGAGTTAATAAAAACACCAAAGGGAAGGTTTCATGGAATGATAGTGTTTTCATATGAATATTACAAACAGAAATAGATGCCTTTTTAAATTTCGATACAAGGCCCATGGATAAACTTCACATGAACCACATACAGGAGAGAGACAGTAGGAGACAGCCATGAATTTTTATGGGAATTCCACTGACATCGAGTAGACAATGGGCAAATGTACATGGTATGAGGTGGTAGAAGGATTCAAACCTTAGTAAAACTTAGAGACGAAAAATGAATTGATGCAGTGGAAGCACATGATATCTCCACCACCAAAGAAGTTCAACAGCCGCTCCGGAACAAGGAAGATTCTAACCGGCGCCTTCTGGTAATTAAAAAGGGGTTTTGGTGATGAGATGAGATGCTTGAAAAGGATGCACTTCAACCACATCAGTTCCACTTACATCACTCACACCTCTGTCCAACGGGTATTGGTCATCTGCAGCACATTAATGGTTTATTTTATTTATTCGTATTCAGCCTGTGTTTGCTTGGCTGGATCATTTTCTGGGGGCATGGCTGTGTCGCTGATGCAGTGTCCTCATTACGAGTCAGCTGGGACTCATTTTGCCAACCTCGGAAGGATGACAGGCTGAATCAACCCCCCTGGTGTTAATTCAACGGCACGACAGGGGCTCAAACACAGGACCTTAAGACGTCAAGCCAGCTACCTTGATCGTTAATCCACCAAGGAAAATCTTCATCTGATAGCACTAATCAATAGAAATAGAAATAAATCAAGGATGTAACCTCTGAAATATCACTAATCAAGGATGTAACCTCTGAAATATCACTAATCAAGGATGTAACCTCTGAAATATCACGAATCAAGGATGTAACCTCTGAAATATCACTAATCAAGGATGTAACCTCTGAAATATCACTAATCAAGGATGTAACCTCTGAAATATCACTAATCAAGGATGTAACCTCCGAAATATCACGAATCAACGATGTAACCTCTGAAATATCACTAATCAAGGATGTAACCTCTGAAATATCACGAAGCAAGGATGTAACCTCTGAAATATCACTAATCAAGGATGTAACCTCTGAAATATCACTAATCAAGGATGTAACCTCTGAAATATCACTAATCAAGGATGTAACCTCTGAAATATCACTAATCAAGCATGTAACCTCTGAAATATCACTAATAAAGGATGTGTCCTCTGAAATATCACGAAAAAAGGATGTGTCCTCTGAAATATCATGAATAAAGGATGTGTCCTCTGAAATATCATGAATAAAGGATGTGTCCTCTGAAATATCATGAATAAAGGATGTGTCCTCTGAAATATCATGAATAAAGGATGTGTCCTCTGAAATATCACTAATCAAGGATGTGTCCTCTGAAATATCACTAATCAAGGATGTGTCCTCTGAAATATCACTAATCAATGATGTGTCCTCTGAAATATCACTAATCAAGGATGTGTCCTCTGAAATATCACGAATCAAGGATGTGTCCTCTGAAATATCACTAATCAAGGATGTGTCCTCTGAAATATGACTAATCAAGGATGTGTCCTCTGAAATATGACTAATCAAGGATGTGTCCTCTGAAATATCACTAATCAAGGATGTGTCCTCTGAAATATCACTAATCAAGGATGTGTCCTCTGAAATATCACTAATCAAGGATGTGTCCTCTGAAATATCACTAATCAAGGATGTGTCCTCTGAAATATCACTAATCAAGGATGTGTCCTCTGAAATATCACTAATCAAGGATGTGTCCTCTGAAATATCACTAATCAAGGATGTGTCCTCTGAAATATCACTAGTCAAGGATGTGTCCTCTGAAATATCACTAGTCAAGGATGTGTCCTCTGAAATATCACTAGTCAAGGATGTGTCCTCTGAAATATCACTAGTCAAGGATGTGTCCTCTGAAATATCACGAGTCAAGGATGTGTCCTCTGAAATATCACGAGTCAAGGATGTGTCCTCTGAAATATCACGAGTCAAGGATGTGTCCTCTGAAATATCACTAATCAAGGATGTGTCCTCTGAAATATCACTAATCAAGGATGTGTCCTCTGAAATATCACTAATCAAGGATGTGTCCTCTGAAATATCACGAGTCAAGGATGTGTCCTCTGAAATATCACTAGTCAAGGATGTGTCCTCTGAAATATCACGAGTCAAGGATGTGTCCTCTGAAATATCACTAATCAAGGATGTGTCCGCTGAAATATCACTAATCAAGGATGTGTCCTCTGAAATATCACTAATCAAGGATATGTCCTCTGAAATATCACTAATCAAGGATGTGTCCTCTGAAATATCACTAATAAAGGATGTGTCCTCTGAAATATCACTAATCAAAGATGTGTCCTCTGAAATATCACTAGTCAAGGATGTGTCCTCTGAAATATCACAAGTCAAGGATGTGTCCTCTGAAATATCACTAATCAAGGATGTGTCCTCTGAAATATCACGAATCAAGGATGTGTCCTCTGAAATATCACTAGTCAAGGATGTGTCCTCTGAAATATCACTAGTCAAGGATGTGTCCTCTGAAATATCACTAGTCAAGGATGTGTCCTCTGAAATATCACTAGTCAAGGATGTGTCCTCTGAAATATCACTAGTCAAGGATGTGTCCTCTGAAATATCACTAGTCAAGGATGTGTCCTCTGAAATATCACTAGTCAAGGATGTGTCCTCTGAAATATCACTAATAAAGGATGTGTCCTCTGAAATATCACTAATCAAGGATGTGTCCTCTGAAATATCACTAATAAAGGATATGTCCTCTGAAATATCACTAATCAAGGATGTGTCCTCTGAAATATCACTAATAAAGGATGTGTCCTCTGAAATATCACTAATCAAGGATGTGTCCTCTGAAATATCACGAGTCAAGGATGTGTCCTCTGAAATATCACGAGTCAAGGATGTGTCCTCTGAAATATCACGAGTCAAGGATGTGTCCTCTGAAATATCACGAGTCAAGGATGTGTCCTCTGAAATATCACTAGTCAAGGATGTGTCCTCTGAAATATCACGAGTCAAGGATGTGTCCTCTGAAATATCACTAATCAAGGATGTGTCCGCTGAAATATCACCAGTCAAGGATGTGTCCTCTGAAATATCACTAGTCAAGGATGTGTCCTCTGAAATATCACTAGTCAAGGATGTGTCCTCTGAAATATCACTAGTCAAGGATGTGTCCTCTGAAATATCACTAGTCAAGGATGTGTCCTCTGAAATATCACTAGTCAAGGATGTGTCCTCTGAAATATCACTAGTCAAGGATGTGTCCTCTGAAATATCACTAGTCAAGGATGTGTCCTCTGAAATATCACTAGTGAAGGATGTGTCCTCTGAAATATCACTAGTCAAGGATGTGTCCTCTGAAATATCACTAGTCAAGGATGTGTCCTCTGAAATATCACTAATCAAGGATGTAACCTCTGAAATATCACGAATCAAGGATGTAACCTCTGAAATATCACTAATCAAGGATGTCTCCTCTGAAATATCACAAATCAAGGATGTAACGTCTGAAATATCACAAATCAAGGATGTAACCTCTGAAATATCACAAATAAAGGATGTGTCCTCTGAAATATCCCTAATCAAGGATGTGTCCTCTGAAATATCCCTAATCAAGGATGTGTCCTCTGAAATATCCCTAATCAAGGATGTCTCCTCTGAAATATCACAAATCAAGGATGTAACGTCTGAAATATCACAAATCAAGGATGTGTCCTCTGAAATATCCCTAATCAAGGATGTGTCCTCTGAAATATCCCTAATCAAGGATGTGTCCTCTGAAATATCCCTAATCAAGGATGTGTCCTCTGAAATATCCCTAATCAAGGATGTCTCCTCTGAAATATCACAAATCAAGGATGTAACGTCTGAAATATCACAAATCAAGGATGTAACCTCTGAAATATCACTAATCAAGGATGTGTCCTCTGAAATATCCCTAATCAAGGATGTGTCCTCTGAAATATCCCTAATCAAGGATGTGTCCTCTGATCCCTAATCAAGGATGTGTCCTCTGATCCCTAATCAAGGATGTGTCCTCTGAAATATCCCCAATCAAGGATGTGTCCTTTGAAATATCACGAATCAAGGATGTGTCCTCTGAAATATCACTAATCAAGGATGTGTCCTCTGAAATATCACTAATCAAGGATGTGTCCTCTGAAATATCACTAATCAAGGATGTGTCCTCTGAAATATCACTAATCAAGGATGTGTCCTCTGAAATATCACTAATCAAGGATGTGTCCTCTGAAATATCATTAATCAAGGATGTGTCCTCTGAAATATCACTAATAAAGGATGTGTCCTCTGAAATATCACTAATCAAGGATGTGTCCTCTGAAATATCACTAGTCAAGGATGTGTCCTCTGAAATATCACTAGTAAAGGATGTGTCCTCTGAAATATCACGAGTCAAGGATGTGTCCTCTGAAATATCACTAGTCAAGGATGTGTCCTCTGAAATATCACTAGTCAAGGATGTGTCCTCTGAAATATCACTAGTCAAGGATGTGTCCTCTGAAATATCACGAGTCAAGGATGTGTCCTCTGAAATATCACTAATCAAGGATGTGTCCTCTGAAATATCACTAATCAAGGATGTGTCCTCTGAAATATCACTAATCAAGGATGTGTCCTCTGAAATATCACAAGTCAAGGATGTGTCCTCTGAAATATCACTAGTCAAGGATGTGTCCTCTGAAATATCATGAGTCAAGTGTTACGTGGTCCCCTCGGTGAATACCTGGTCTCAGTGACCCCCGGACCGTGAGAGGAACTTCGCCAGAAAGCTGTATTATATATGCGCTTTCGCCACGCAAGCCATATGAATTTCACCCAAGAGACAACTGACGTTCACGGATATATTTCAATGGTAATGATACCAAACAATTTCAATGACACAACCATCAACAATATTTCAATCACACAAACACGGAGATTTTCCCCGAGCAATCAACCATACATAATCATCACCAATTCCCAATTCACAATCAATTCCCTATGATTAAGATGGCCATCTTATCCATGTGTGTCCCGGTGAGTACTCACACCCCCTTTCGGTCTCTGCTCCTCACAATGTCTCTGGGCCCCTCCTGACCAAGATACGGCTACTGGTCGGCGTCTCCGCACTCGGGCGGTTGAACGAACCCCGGGTGGACGTTTCTCCACCGGGCAGGTATCGTACCAGGCACCGTGGCTGCAGCCCCTCGTGGCCACGCGGAGCGGGTACGGTAGAGCAAGCCAAACCCCACGCCGCTTGCAAGGCGCGTTAGGCCCCAACGTGCGACCCGCACGCGTCTGTTTGGACGGTGCCGCGAACGATTCCAGACGCGGGGTCGATGCACGGCCCCACGTCAACTTGACGTCTCCACCGGGCAGGTATCGTCCCGGGAATTCCTCTCGCCGGACAGGTTTCGGAACGCCGCTGTTTTCCACGCAGCGCAAGGTCGATTCCACCTTTTGTCGGAGCGGGGCGAGGAAGAAGAAAAACTCGTCCTTTTTCCTCGTGTCTTTTCCTTCCGTTTTCGGTCACTTCCGTTTCCGGCCACTTCCGTTCAGAAGGGCTCCTGACCCTCCAATCACAACAACCCTTAATATAATACACACGGATAAGCAACCTGAATGGTAATTCACATACATTCACATAAATATGTAACACTCCCCCCCTTCAAGAAAGAAAGTTTGAACCCAGCGAAAACTTTCGTTGCCGTCCAATTTGGAGAAACAAACCAGATAACTCAACCCCCCCCACATTATCCGTTCCCCCCGGGCACAGTTATCACTTAAAAATAAAGCAACCAAAATTTCACCACAACCCCTCCAGATTACTCCCTCTGGACTAAGTACCAACAACGACATTGTCCCTGCCCAACCAAACTCCATCTCATGACCCTCTGACTTTGACCGTCAGTTTCTTGGGAATGAAGGTTAAGGGGTTGATCAAAGATCCAAAGTTAAGCAACTCGATAGCACTTTTTCCGGGAGGCCAAGCCGAGCATTCACTACATGGATGCCTTGAGGAACGTGGAGTTCACGGTTAGTCCGTGCATGAAAGTTCACTACATGGACGCCTTTAGGAACGGCGTTCACGGTTAATTCGTGTAGGAATCTTGGCTCGGCGGCTCCGCCGCCTTCAGTGCTTCAACTTCTCAGAACTTCCCTAATAATTAGGGTGGGACCACTGGTCCCTGTAGTCCCATGAATAGCGGTCTCCTTCTCGGCCACCATTTTGCCAATCCTTCCTTCGGGAGCGGCCATAACTCAGGGAGCCTCCATAATAATATTGATTGCGGCCACCACCAAAACTACCGCCCAGTTGTCCTCTCCTGTAGACCTCTCAACGCCTACGAAATGCCTTCCCTACTGTTATGGTCCGACCCTCCAAATCCTTGCCATTCCAATTCTTCTCTGCCTCTCTGGCGTCTTTTGTGCTGGCAAACGTGACAAAGCCGAACCCTCTTGACTGTTGCGTTTCCCAGTCTCTTACCAACCGCACTTCCACCAGCGGCCCATATCTGTTGAAGACAGAGGTCAGAACTTCTTCCTCTGTTTTGAAGTTCAGTCCCCCTACAAATAACTTGGCACTTTTGTCGCCATCCCGAGCTGGTGTGGTGTTATTTTCCCTGCTGGGCTCTTTACCAACCCTCAGGTTACCATAAACTTGACCCCCGGCCAAATCATTCCCGATAACCACAGATACACCCTCTACAGGAAGCGTGGCTTGTAAACCGACGGTGACCGGTCCTGACACCAAATCGGACTCCAACTGGATGACCTGAAGGGGAGCACTAACACCGCCCCCGATCCCCTGCAAACGAACACTATCCCCCGTTGCCGTCTCCTCGGACCATGGCAAAATGCCTTCAAGCATTAAAGATTGATGGGCCCCTGTGTCCCTCAATATCCTAACCGGTCTCCGGTTAGTCGAGGCTCCATCCAGTGACACAAACCCCTCTGAAATAAATGGTTGGTAACCCTTTTGATGGCGATTTCTTACGCTAGCCATCGCATTCGGAGTTGTAATAGTCGGACTCCGCTCTGGGTTGTCCCTTTTCATGAGGTAACAACTGGACATCAAGTGTCCAGGTTTCTTGCAAAACGCGCAAGTAGGTCCGGAGGAAAAACTCGGGGTCTGCCTCGGGCCCCCCGAACTATAAGTTTGTCTTGGGCCCGCAAGCCCCGCATCCCTCTGATTTCGAACCGGTGGGGTATCATAGTTGTCCCCATAATCCTCTCGAGGCCGCCGCCATGTATGGTCGTTCTCCGCACCTGCTGTTCCCCACCTCCCCTGCGGAGATCTAGGCGAGGAGTTAGGTTCGTGGACCCCTATTCGGTGGGTTAAGGCATAATCATCTGCCATGGTGGCTGCGTCCCACAACTTTGGTACCTTCTTTTCCTGCAGGTACACTTTGATGTCCTCGTGGACACACTGCTGGAATTCCTCCACCAGGATCAAGTCCCGCAATGTCTCGAAGTCTTTCCCGACTCCTTTTGACTCACACCACCGATCAAACATGTTTTCTTTCACTCTGGCAAACTCCACATGGGTCTCACTCTCCCTCTTCCTGGCATTCCTGAATTTTTGCCTGTAAGCTTCCGGAACCAACTCATAGGCTTTGAGGATGTGCTTCTTCAGTACCTCATAATCTGCACATTGGTCCATTGGTAGCGCCGAATAAATTTCCTGAGCTTTCCCCACCAGCACACTTTGCACGAGTATGGTCCATGCCTCCTCCGGCCAGTTTAATTGTCGAGCCACTTTCTCAAAGTGTGGAAAAAATTTCGCGACTTCTTTTTCACTGAACGGTGGAACCAGCCTCACATGTCTGCCCACATCCCAGGTTTTCTGGTTAGGTGTCGACCCCGTCAGCAAGGGTGGTGCCTCTCCCCGTTCTCTCATTAACTCCAGCTCCTTGAATTTGATTTCTTGCTGAAGCTCCATGTCACGTTCCTTTAATTCCCTTTCCGCTTTTCTCTCCTCTGCTTCGAGGTCCCTTGCAGCTCTCCTTTCCTCTGCTTGTTCCTTTTCTCTTCTTTCCTGGAGTTCTCTTTCCACTCTCCTTTCCTCGGTTCTTTCTTGTGCTGTTTTCTCTTCCAACCTTTCCTGGAGTTCTCGTTCCACTCTCCTTTCCTCTGCTTTTTTGTCTTCTAACCTTTCCTGGAGTTCTCGTTCCACTCTCCTTTCCTCTGCTTGTGCTTTCCTTTCTTCTTCTTTTAACCTTTCCTGGAGTTCTCGTTCCACTCTCCTTTCCTCCGCTTGTTTCTCTTCCCTCCTCTCTTCTGCTTTCCTCTCTTCTTCTGCTCTTTCCTTTTCTGCTTTCCTTTCTTCTTCTGCTCTTTCCTTTTCTGCTTTCCTTTCTTCTTCTGCTCTTTCCTTTTCTGCTTTCCTTTCTTCTTCTTTAATCCGTTCCTGGCTCCGTAACTGCAACTCCAGTTTCCGGAGCTCAACGTCTTCTGGTTCTTCGGGTAGCCACTCCCAGGCTAACTCGTCCCATGTTCCTAATCCCACCATAGATTGTATCACCGTGGCCTGCAACTCTGCCTTCCTCAAATTAGTTCGGACCTCCAAGTTAAAATGTTTGGCCAATTTCAAGAGGTCCGACTTTAGCAACGCTCGGAACTGTGCCTCACTCGGTGTTACCCCAAAGTTCTGTGCCACAAACGCCATGGTGCCTATCGTTAACACCTGTTAACCTTCACCCAAGATTTTACCCCAATTTCTCAAATTTTTTTTTTACCAATTAATAATTAATTAATAAATTTTAATTAATAAAAATTATTATTTTATTACTTTATACAATTTTAAATCCCGGACGTAGACCCAATTGCGAAACCGCAAATCGTAATTTGGACGAGCCCCCAATTCTGTTACGTGGTCCCCTCGGTGAATACCTGGTCTCAGTGACCCCCGGACCGTGAGAGGAACTTCGCCAGAAAGCTGTATTATATATGCGCTTTCGCCACGCAAGCCATATGAATTTCACCCAAGAAACAACTGACGTTCACGGATATATTTCAATGGTAATGATACCAAACAATTTCAATGACACAACCATCAACAATATTTCAAGGACACAACCACGGAGATTTTCCCCGAGCAATCAACCATACATAATCATCACCAATTCCCAATTCACAATCAATTCCCTATGATTAAGATGGCCATCTTATCCATGTGTGTCCCGGTGAGTACTCACACCCCCTTTCGGTCTCTGCTCCTCACAATGTCTCTGGGCCCCTCCTGACCCAGATACGGCTACTGGTCGGCGTCTCCGCACTCGGGCGGTTGAACGAACCCCGGGTGGACGTTTCTCCACCGGGCAGGTATCGTACCAGGCACCGTGGCTGCAGCCCCTCGTGGCCACGCGGAGCGGGTACGGTAGAGCAAGCCAAACCCCACGCCGCTTGCAAGGCGCGTTAGGCCCCAACGTGCGACCCGCACGCGTCTGTTTGGACGGTGCCGCGAACGATTCCAGACGCGGGGTCGATGCACGGCCCCACGTCAACTTGACGTCTCCACCGGGCAGGTATCGTCCCGGGAATTCCTCTCGCCGGACAGGTTTCGGAACGCCGCTGTTTTCCACGCAGCGCAAGGTCGATTCCACCTTTTGTCGGAGCGGGGCGAGGAAGAAGAAAAACTCGTCCTTTTTCCTCGTGTCTTTTCCTTCCGTTTTCGGTCACTTCCGTTTCCGGCCACTTCCGTTCAGAAGGGCTCCTGACCCTCCAATCACAACAACCCTTAATATAATACACACGGATAAGCAACCTGAATGGTAATTCACATACATTCACATAAATATGTAACACAAGGATGTGTCCTCTGAAATATCACTAATCAAGGATGTGTCCTCTGAAATATCACTAATCAAGGATGTGTCCTCTGAAATATCACTAATCAAGGATGTGTCCTCTGAAATATCACTAATCAAGGATGTGTCCTCTGAAATATCACTAATCAAGGATGTGTCCTCTGAAATATCACTAATCAAGGATGTGTCCTCTGAAATATCACTAATCAAGGATGTAACTTCTGAAATATCACGAATCAAGGATGTAACCTCTGAAATATCACTAATCAAGGATGTATCCTCTGAAATATCACTAATCAAGGATGTAAACTCTGAAATATCATGAATCAAGGATGAAACCTCTGAAATATTACTAATCAAGGATGTATCCTCTGAAATATCACAAATCAAGGATGTAACCTCTGAAATATCACGAATCAAGGATGTATTAGGACTTCCGTTTCCGGTCCCTGGAGCAAGGAAGCGTCTTCGACCTCTGCACTGCAGCAAAAGTTATAGTATTTTTTCCATTCATGTCTTCTTCAATTTCTACTCGTTTTTTATTGTGCATGTGTGTTGCAGTGTGTTTTCCAGTTGGTATTGATTTGCAATTCTTGCAAACTTTTGTATAATTTAATCGTTTTCTGTCCCACCGCGTGCACGGCCTGGTTTCTCTTGGCTTCCCTACCCCCATAGGTGTTCTGTGAATTTAAGTTCTTTCCTTCGCTGTATTGCTTATTTCTTCGATTTTCTCTTCTCCCCCTAACTTCCCCGACCATCGACCACTTGTCTAACGTTTTAAATCTCTTCAAAGTCTCTTCTCGTCACGGCACGCTGTCCACGCGCGCACGCTTTCGAAGTTAAGTAACTTTTCGCAATTGTGTTTTTGTCGAAACTGTATCTTTCTTTCGGTTTGTGTAACTATTGGTGTCTCTTTAATAGTATTCTTGGTGTTGGTTTTTCATACCTGTGTACAGAATCGTCGGTTAGTTCGTGTCGCGTATTCTGAGGCCTAGTGTAGTACTAGTAGGCTTCCGTGTCTTACCTTGGCTTGCTTGAGGCTTTGTTTCTGTCTCAGCGGTTCTTCGATTGCGCTCGCAATTAATTTCGGTCTCTATTTTTCACGTTTCACGTTCGGTCTCTGTCTCTGTCTCTGTTTTCATCTCAACTCAAAATATATATATATATATATATTCCCTTCTCTGTTCTTATCCGTTGTTCGTTCTTATTTGTTCGTTCGTTCTTCGACCACGTTGTTTGTGATCACGTGTTCACGTCGTTAAAAAATGTTTCAACTGTCCCCTGAAGAACTGTATTCTGTCATATACTATAACACCTTTTTCTTCTTCTTCTTCTATAAAAGGATGCTTTCGACTTGCTCACCAAATCTATTCATTCCAAAAAAAAAAATCCATCTCTTACAGTTACAGTGCCTCTTTCATACATTCCCTAAACTCTCCAGAACTCCACCCATCCTTCAGCGTCCTCAAACGTATTTTTGACTCGAAGGCCTCAAGAAACTCATTTTGCAAGAAATGTTCGTTTCCCATTAATCGTACATTTTTCAAAATCCAATCTCACCCCTCCCCTCCAAATCTTCCCCATCACCCCTTCCCTCCAAAACTTCCCCATCACCCCTTACCTCAAAAACTTCCCCATCACCCCTCCCCTTCAAAACTTGCCCATCACACCTCCCCTCCAAATCCACCCCCTTGCCCCTCCCCTCCAAATCTTCACCATCACCCATCTCTTTCAAATATTCCCCCTTGCCCCTCCCCTCCAAATCTTCCCCATCACCAATCCCTTTCAAATCTTCCCCCTTGCTCCTCCCCTCCAAATCTTCCCCATCACCCATCCCTTTCAGATCTCCCCCCTTGCCCCTTCCCTCCTAAACTCCCCCCACACCCCTCCCCTCCGAGACTCCTCTCTCACCCCTCCTCCTCAAAGCGTCCTCCCCGCTTCTTCCCCCTTCCAACTTTCACCTTCATCTCCCTCAACCTTCTGCCTCACTCTTCCCCCTCCTCAAATAACACATCACTGCGCCTCACCCAATTACCACCAAACCTTTTGTCCGCCCCATTCTTCCCTTTCTCCAAGCTATTCTGAAATCTCTGACACACCTTCAACAGCTCTCCCTACCACTTCCACATCTTACCCTACCGCTCCCCCCCCCCCCCTGTTCTGTATCCGATGCTTCCCCTTCCTCTTCTTTAACAGTATGGACCTCAAACATCCGGGGCCTTCGCTCAAACTTGACTGATCTCTCCATACAGGTTGCTTCTGACAAACCAGACATGATCTGCTAAACAGAAACTTTCCTCCTTCATGATGTCTCTGTCTGATTCCTTGGTATCTCTCCCAGGTTACTCACTCCTCCGATATGATAGACCTGAGCCCTCGTCCTGGAGGGGGGGGGGGGGTTGCTATCTTTATAAAAAACTCTTCCTCACTCGCCCTGCACGGCCCTCTCTCCACCTCACCCCCAGGAATACCTTTGGCTACGGCTTCCCCTTCGCTCCCACCTTTTGTTCATATGTGTGTTGTACCGTCCACCAAACAGTGATGACTCCATTTACATTTCACTGTCTGACAACATGGACCAACTTCTATCCACTCATCCCAACTCTCTCTTCCTCATATGTGGTGACTTCAACTGTCATCATGCCAGCTGGTTGGGCGTGGGTTCCTCTCTCACCAGTCATGGCACCTCAGCAAAGGACTTCTGTGACTCACTGAGATTGACACAATCCGTCAATTTCCCGACCCGGATCTCAGCCAATGGAGTATCTTCTCTTCTAGACTTGGTAATGACAAACTTCCCTGCTAATGTCTGCTGCTCTTCTTCTGCTCCAATCGGTTCTTCTGATCATGTGCTTGTCAAAGTGGACATCTCTCTGACCATTCTCAGAGAGCCTCCTCAGCGTCAACGAGTCTGGCATTTCACTCAGGCCAACTGCCATGGTCTTCAAGCAGCCATCAATCGTTTGGACTGGTCTCCCATCTCTACCGCCTCTGACATCAATTCTTCCTGGGAATTCTTCCAAAGTAAATTGCTCTCTCATGTACAGATTTATCCCATCTCGTCTTCAGTTGTCATACCCTTCCTCCCGTCCATGGTACACGGAATCTTGTGGTGAGGCTATTGCCCAGAAACAACATGCTTTCGTCTCCTGGAAAGCAAATCCAAAGGAAGGAAATCTCATTTCCTTTCACAAAGCCCGAAACAAGTGTGTGTCCACCCTCAGGAGAGCCAGGAAACAAGATCTCTCCGTTCTCAGGACAGAACTCTCTTATCTGTCTCCCTCTTCCAAATCCTGATGGCGTCTGGTCAAATCTGTTTCTGGTGTTTGTTCCCCCTCCATCCCCTCCCTCACCTCAAACGGGCACACGGCTGACTCTGCACGTGAAAAAGCAGAATGCCTCAACTCTGTGTTTGCCTCTAAATCTTGTGTCCCAAAACCGTCCCTCTCTGTACCCACCGTACCCAGTCGCTCCTGGACTCTGTGTCCTTTCCTCCTGACAAGGTGGAAAAGTTTCTGTCAACCCTCGACTCTGATTCTGCAACTGGACCTGACGGCATCAGCTCACGGGTCCTAAAATCCTGTTCTTCCGCTCTTTCACTCCCTCTCTCTGTTCTCTTCACCCTCTCTTTTGCTCAAGGTCATCTGCCATCTGCTTGGAAATCTGGCAACATCACCGCTTTGCACAAAAAAGGTGCAAAAACAGATCCCAGCAACTACAGACCAATCAGCCTTCTCCCAATTATCAGCAAAGTCATGGAATCCATCATTGCTTCAGATATGAAATCTTTCCTCTTCTCCAATGGCTTGATCTCTGATCATCAATTTGGTTTCAGACCTGGTCACTCTACTCTGGACATGCTGCTTCTGCTTTTCAACAATGGATAGAGGTCCTCAATGCCAAACAGGAAATTAGAGCTGTCTCCCTTGACATATCACGTGCCTTCGATACGGTCTGGCACCCCGCTCTGCTCACCAAACTCTCCTCTTTTGGTATCCATGGAAATCTCCACGCATGGCTGGCGGACGTCCTCTCTAGTCGTAGTCAACGTGTGGCCCTGAATGGGTTTCTCTCATCTCCTCTTCCTGTTCAGGCTGGAGTTCCCCAAGGCAGTGTTCTGGGCCCTGTGCTTTTTCTGGTCTTCATCAATGATCTCTCTGACGCTCTTGAAAATCCTCTCTATCTCTTTGCTGATGACTCTACTCTCTGTAGCTCCATTCTTCATCCCTCAGATCTGCAGTCTGCAGCCTCCTCACTCTCTGCAGACCTGGACAAAATCACAGACTGGGCAAACAAGTGGAACATGTCTTTAAATCCTGACAAATCTCACACTCTTACGATGTCTCTCCGAAAAGACCGACTGGACAACCCTCCCATCAACTTTCTGAATAATCCTCTCCAAGAAGTTCTGTCACTCAAGCTTTTGGGGCTCACTATCTGCCATGATCTTTCCTGGGAAAACCACATTTCAAATCTGGCCTCCAAAGCCAGTCGTTGACTGGGCATCCTCCGTCGTGCGAAGTCCTTCCTTGGCACACCTGAGCTCCTCACCACATACAAGGCTTTCATCCGCAGCTCAATGGAATACTGCTCTCCCCTCTGGGCTGGTGCTCCTGCCTCACACCGAGCTCGTCTTCACGCTGTTGAAACCAAAGCATTCAGAATCATTGGAATCTCCCGCGATGAAGCTAATTCGAAGGGCCTTTCACTCACTCACCGCAGGCAGGTTGGTGGTCTTTCCGTCTTCTGCCGTCTCCTCTCTGGCCTTGCCCCCCCAGCCCTCTCTGGGCTCTGTCCCCCAAATATTCCTACAGGTCGCACAAGATCTGCCTGCAACCCTCTTATGGTTAAACTGCCAAAATCAAGACTCTCTGCTCACCTTCACTCCTTCATTCCTCTTTTCTCCCGCCTCTGGAACAAACTCCCTCACTCTCTTCAATCGCACTCCTCCCTCCAGGTCTTTAAAACAGTTGTTCACCACCATCTCTTATCTTACCCCATCCAAAACCTTGATCTTTTCTACCACCGCTAATTTCACCCCAATTCCACTTTTTTGAAATACCAACTTCTGTCCTGGAATTCCTTGGTGTCCTTGTGTTTTATACTTCTCCCAACCCCCCCCCCCCCCCCCTTCCCAAGCCCTCTCCCTCCCACACATCTCCCTGCTCTTAAATGTGTGCTCTCAAATGTTTGTGTGCTTCCCCTTCTCTTGTCTTCAGCTCCCTCTTTTTATATATTTTGTTTGTCTGGTTGATTTGTTTGTGAAGTAAATGTCAGCTCTTTCACGAGCCTCGATTCAGTATACAAAAAAAAAAAAAAAAAATCCTCTGAAATATCACTAATCAAGGATGTAACCTCTGAAATATCACTAATCAAGGATGTATCTTCTGAAATATCACGAACAAAGGATGTATCCTCTGAAATATCACTAATCAAGGATGTAACCTCTGAAATATCACTAATCAAGAATGTATCCTCTGAAATATCACTAACAAAGGATGTATCCTCTGAAATATCACTAATCAAGGATGTATCCTCCGAAATATCACTAATCAAGGTTATCAAGGACGTGTCCTCTGAAATATCACTAATCAAGGATGTAACCTCCGAAATATCACAAATCAAGGATGTATCCTCTGAAATATCACTAATCAAGGATGTAACCTCCGAAATATCACTAATCAAGGATGTATCCTCTGAAATATCACTAATCAAGGATGTAACCTCTGAAATATCACAAATCAAGGATGTAACCTCTGAAATATCACTAATCAAGGTTATCAAGGATGTGTCCTCTGGAATATCACTAATCAAGGTTATCAAGGATGTGTCCTCTGGAATATCACTAATCAGGGATGTAACCTCTGAAATATCACTAATCAAGGTTATCAAGGATGTATCCTCTGAAATATCACTAATCAAGGTTATCAAGGATGTGTCCTCTGGAATATCACTAATCAGGGATGTAACCTCTGAAATATCACAAATGAAGTATGTAACCTCTGAAATATCACTAATCAAGGATGTATCCTCAATATGACAGTACTAATCATATCAAGAACGTTTATTTGACATCACAAAGTTATGTGATGTGGTTTCTGCATGATTAAACTCTCTTTTTTTTTTCTTTCACTTTTCTCACTCACATCATTGAATGTCTGATCTTCATCCTTACAAATGACTGCATACATCACTTTTGTAGGTGCGATAGTTTTCAAATTAGGAGCATGGAGTGCTTTTATGCATTATTTGATGCAATTTTCCACAATGACCTCCCACAGACTAATTAAAGTTCACAATCAAAATCTGTGTTCTGATTTGAGGATTGGAGCTGGTAGTATGGCAGATAGGTGCAGGAATTGTGCCTTTGGTGATACAAGCATGGCATTTGGCACACATCACATCACAAAGAAGTGGAGAGCATCTAATTGTACCTCAATGCGGTTGAACCAATCTAACTTCGATGTGACAGCAGGAATCGTGTGTATGTGGGCTGGCAGGATGGCCTAAAGATACACACACTCGCTTTGAAGCTGTCGAGCCTGGGTTTGAATCATGACCCAGCTTTAAACTGCTTTCCTGGTGTTTCACAGGCAGGGTGATTTGATTCATCATTGTGTATGTGTATGTCAGCCCTTAAACTTGGGGTTCCATCTGCTGACATCAGTTCATGGATGTTAAAGATCCCCATAGTGTCCTTGTCGAAAATTCTGCTTCCGGGTCACTCGCCTAGCAGGCTGAGCTGGGTCGGTCGTCCTTTGTATTTGATTGATTCCGTTGGATATAGCGTGTGCTGTCGTGTTGTGCTTTGTGTGAATGACTGTGATGGATCCCTGTTTCGTTTCCTGGCTTCTGGCGGCGTGTCTGCCCATGAGATTTGCAGTACTTTGGTTTTTACTCGCCACCAAGTTGACAATTTCGAACTGTGAGTACCCGCCATGTTTTTTCGCTGCGCCTCACGCGGCCCCGGTGTGCGCCTCTCAACAAGACAGTTCTTTTCCCGTCTCGCCCCATCGATCGTTCCACCGCTCGCCCCATCGCTCGTTCCAATGCTCGTTCCACCGCTCGCCCCATCACTCGTCCCACCGCCCGCCCCACCTCTGCACGCACCGCTGCATGTACCAAGCTCGACCATCCGCTCTAACTCCTCTATCTCGAGGCCTATTCGCTACACTCGGCAAAACTTTTGTCTTTAAACAACACCACTCAATTGTCTCCTGGACTCGTCTCAGGCCTTAGAGAACTTGAAATCGGCGTTGGTCTCCAGAGAAAACGCACAAAGCGAGGCGGGAGAAGAAAGCAGAGAAAAATACAGATTGCGATTTCTCTTCGCGACCAGCGACGGCCGGGCACACATTTTAATAATTCCTGTGAAAAAGTGTCCCCTGTCAACTTCAATAACCTCATCTATCCCTGTAGAACATACACAGCACCAAAACAACACCGTTCTGACCTGTATCTCACCTTATTCAACGCTCAGTCTGTAAGTAGTCCTGAAAAGCGAACCGAAATTACCTCTTTTATTCAAGATAACGATATCGACGTGTTTTTTCTGACCGAAACTTGGCTCCGACCCAGTGGCGACGAAGTGAGGTGTGCTGATCTCACCCCACTTAGATACACCCTGCAGTCATTTCCTCGCTCCTCCAGGGGGGGGGGGGGGCGTGACTGTTATTGACAGCGACAACTTCTCTCCCTTTGTCTCCTTCACCACGACTTTTTCGTTCGACCATTCATCCAAACGAGCTAGCCCATGTCACCTTCACTCTGTCAGAAAACACTTCATTTCTTCTGCCTCTGCCGACCTCCACCTAACCGGAAAAACAAGCTTACTGACTATGTTCGTGACCCAGCTTCCTAATCTGCTCGACCACTGCAATACTCTTCCTGGTTTCGTCTCAATTCTTGGAGATTTCAACGTCCACTACGACCAACCACAACATCCTCTCACTTCAAAGATCATCGACCTCCTTTCTACTTTTAGACTCGGTCTGTCTCCCAACCTACACACGTTAAAGGACACATCCTGGATTGGTCAGTGCACAGATGCGATGATCAGTTGGTGCAGTCCACGTCAGTGACCTGCGCTATCGCCTCGGACCACTTATGTGTCACCAGCCACCTGAGTATTGCTGTTCCTAGTCTTCAGCCCACCTTCATCACTGCCCGCAACATCCGTGCCATCGACCGTTCCGCCTTTAAAGAGGACCTTCACACCCGTCTCTCTGGCCGTTCCGATGTCACTGTCACAGACATCTCTCTTATGTAGAAGGTTACTAAATGCTACAATTGAAAAGTTGATTCAATCACATTCATGATAAATGGAATGTAAATAACTTTCTAGATTTCGTTTTCTTTTTAAATGTTTTTTTTTTAGAAAACTTTAAGGATAAGGGAATTTTATGCAACTGGGCCAAATATTTTTGGCATTGTATCAAAATGTGCTCATGTGTGTTTTTAGGATTGACATCTGTCCATGTGGGGCCTAAGCAAGAAGGATTGAACAGGTATATTTGTAAGGAATGAGAGTCTTCCAAAAAGTTTGAGAACCTCTTTCATGAAATATGCCTTAATTCTACTTTTTGCCATTTAAAACCGTAAATAAAGGCCTTAAGAAGCATCGACTGAGCCCTGGCTATAAATCAATCGATTAAATGAACTTGGTGAGGAAAACCATTGTGAAACGATCAGTATTTATTTTAAATATTTATAGTGTAATAAGTTTAAGTAAGGTGGTGTAAAAGACACTGCGTCAATCGCGGTAAACTTCCGGATTTTTTTTTTTGACTTTTAAAATCCTTATTTTATTTAAATTGAATTTTATACTTGAACACTGTCGAACACAAATCACCTTTTTACTGCTTCCAAAAACCTCCAGTTTTGCAGTAATTGCATATCTATTATCTATGGTAATAAAAGAGAATGTGCGTCAGTCAGTCAGTCAGTCAGTTAGTTAGTGTGTATGTCTCCTACATAACTCCAAAACCATGAAACCTAGTGGCCCAAAGATTTGCATGCATAATAAGGAAACTTCAAGGGAGCGCATGAAAGAAAAATGGATGTTTGTGTTAATTTAAACATGCCTTTTGGAGATAATTAACCAGCTCGTTAAATTAAAACAAAAGCAGGCTTTATCCTTGGTCAGCGTGCTATCCCTTCCAGGGGTCTTAAGCTTTATTTCGGCCAGTTCAAAATTGCCTTGCCTTGGAACAGGCCGCAGTGGTTTCTGCATGATTAAACTCTCTTTTTTTTTTTTTTCACTTTTCTCACTCACAACATTGAATGTCTGATCTTCATCCTTACAAATGACTGCATACATCACTTTTGTAGGTGCTATAGTTTTCAAATTAGGAGCATGGAGTGCTTTTATGCATTATTTGATGCAATTTTCCACAATGACCTCCCACAGACTAATTAAAGTTCACAATCAAAATCTGTGTTCTGATTTGAGGATTGGAGCTGGTGGTATGGCAGATAGGTGCAGGAATTGTGCCTTTGGTGATACAAGCATGGCATTTGGCACACAGTCAGAGTATGTCCTAAGAAAAATATTTGGCTCTTGGGCCATCGCAGATTTGTCCTTTTTTGAAAAATGGCCGCCATTGTTGTCACAGGACAAATCTGCGATGGCCCTTAAGCCAAATATCTTCCTTAGGGGCATACTCTAACTGTGTGCCAACTCTCGTGCTTGTATCATCAAAGTCACAATTCTCCCAAATATTTCACCTATCTGCCGTACTATGGTGGACTAAATAACCTACAAAATCTGGAGTGAAATCTGTAAAAGTTAAGAAATTAGCGATTCTTATAACTATAGGTGTATTTATGTAAGCAAGGTTGTCATCCCTCATTCTGCACTGTCGTCTTAATTAATACCTCCGTAGAATAGGGTGTCATTCTACTGAGACCTGCAATACTTGTGATTAATATTTGAAGTCTTTAATTTAAAAAACCGTCCTTTTTATGGCATTTTGTATTTATACTGTATACTGCCAATGTATCCAGGGGTATGTTCAGTTACCAAGCAGCTAGCTAGCCCTTACCATGCCAGCCGTTCCTTATCAACGGTTTTGAATGGAGTGCTTGCTTGAGTACTTTCGCCACTTGGCGAATAAGAAAAAAAAAAAGAACCACCTTTGGAGGCCATTTTCCCCCGCAGAGCAGCGGATGGCCTTTTTCGGGCACCGTGGTCCCCTTTTTGAAGCAATGTTTTATGTCCGGATGCCCTTCCTGCCACCAACCCTGTTGGTCATCTCTTGCGACACACAGGGAATTATCAGCAAGCTGGTACTCAATTTGCCGACCTTGGAAGGATGACAGGCTGAGTCAACCCCCCTGGTGTTAATTCAGCGATCGACCAAGATTCGAACCCAGGATCCTAGGATCCCAAGCCAGCCCCCCCCAACCGCTAAGCCAACACCAGGCCAGCGAGTGCTCGACAATAAACTTGGGAACTGAGCACACCCCATATTCATAACATGGCGACAAGGATAAACATTTATACCATGACTTCTTTTGGCCACATTGATGAATTTGACCCTTAGTAGGGAAGATTTCGACATGACACGTGGCAATGACGCAACTTGGGTTGGTCGGATTCAAAAGGTGACTTTAGATAGTCATAGAAACTATTTTGGTGTTAATGGATGTGTGCCTTTCGTCATAATTTGAATATTCCTGCATAATTTATCCAAACATCAGCAAATTTGGTCTGTGGACAATTAAAACATTGCAGAATCACTCTCAGAACTGGACAGATGCAGAGAGTGCAACTGTTTTTTTTATACAATCCTAAAGGGAAAAGTAGGCCCTCTATCCAATAAAAAAAAACAAAAAAACAAAGTCGTATGCCATCATCAGCTTTCGTCTTACAAGGATTGCACATTGAATTCAAATTTGTAGGTAATTGTATAAGGTGTGCCCAAAGACCTGGTTTGATAGTGATGCTTCGCCTGCTTCCTTTAAGGTTTAATGTAACTTCCACTCTGCTTCGCACTCCTTGTCCATCCTCTGAGAAAGGTCGGAATGAGAGGATCTCAGAGCAGTTAACATTATTCAAAACACCTTCATGGTAGTTCTGGGTGCATTCTAACCGTCCTTGAAGGAGCTGCGTCTGCAAATGACATATTTCACACTTTAATAGGACTACCAACTCGATGTAAGAAATAGAATAATACAACATCAATTAACTTCAGTTGAACATACCAATAATGACAAAATACTTCTCCAATTATCCAATGGCACATAAACAAAATTTGCATCACAAATACCATGAGCAACCTCATCTTATAAAGCCAAAGCTAGTTTCTGTTCAATATTAAACTATTGACAAACATTTCCGGAAAAGAAAAGGAAAAAGGTAGTTTCACAGTTTCCACACCACAATCTCCCCCTTCCCACCCTCTTGTCCCGGCCTTCCCCAATTAACAAAAAGATTACCTGAGGTATTTGCCTTAAAAAAACAAACAAAAAAGCTTCCTCTGCTACATTCACAGCACTATTTCTGATCAACACTGACCATTAAACACAAAAGTCATTTCTCCACCTTGACACGAATTTCCACAAATATATATATTTTTCCTTGAGTAATTTTCAAAATCGATGTGTGAAAAGCAAGTCTCTCTTGTTACAATTTTTTCCACTCCTAAAAATGTATTTATGGAATTTACTTCTCATAATAGTGAAGCTCTGAGGTTTGTAACATTCTGCAATCAGAGAAGGTATCTTAATACAACAACAACAACAACAACAACAGGCATTTTAAGGCCATTTGCCCTGCAAGAGCGGGGATTAGCCTTGCGGTCCCCATGACAATGTTCTCCATTTTGCCCTATTTTCTGCATCTCCCCTTGTTAACCCCCTTGCCCGCATTTCTTCTTCGACCATCTTTAGCCAAGTCTTTCTCGGTCTTCCCCGTCCTCTACTTCCTTCGACATTCATTTCCATCACTCTGCTCAACCAGTCCCTTTCATCCTTCCTCAACACATGACCAAACCATCTCAACCTGTTCCTCTTCACAGCATCCATCACAGGCTCTATTCCCATCATCTTTCGCAATACATCATTTGTCTTCCTCTCTCTCAACGATACTCCACACATCCACCGAACCATTCGCATTTCCACCCTTTCCAGCCTTCGTTGCTGCTATACGTTCATGACCCATGTCCTGCTCCCATAAATCATAACACTTCTCACACATGCAGCATACACCTTTCCCTTCAGCTTCAGCTTCAACGACACTCCCCTCCTCGTCAGCACGCCACTCAGTTCCCGAAACGTCTTCCATGCACATCTCACTCAAGAAACCGTTGCCGAGTCTGATCCACCTTCTCCATTCAGCATGTCTCCTCGGTAACAAAATGTTTTCACACCTTCCAGCTTCATGCCGTCTCCAAGATCCAACTCAACATTTCCTCCATCTGCAGCTCCCTCTGTGCACACCTTACACTTGAATGTAGCTGCCACACTGGTTAATGACCCTCTCAAACCACAACATTTTTGATGAACCCACTCAGCGCACATTGGACATTGAATGAAATTCACTCCGACACCCTTCCTGCACACAGCACATGGCCACTTCCCAGTTCTTTCCACCTCACCACATGCTTTACCACTTGCCATCACCTTCGTTTTTCCGATATTCACCTTCAGACCTTTTGTCTCCAAACATTCCTTCGACTTGTTCATTTTCTCCTTCAGTCCATCCATACTTTCTGCAATCAACACCAGATCATCTGCATACAACAACTCCCACGGTAAACCCTCCTTTACGTTCTGAGCAAGCACCTCCATGACAGCTACAAATAGTAGCGGACTTAGTACCGACCCCTGATGCACTCCCACCTTCACCTCAAACTCACCATTGTTCCCGTCCTTCGTCCTTACAGCTGTGCACGCTCTTTTGTACATTGCCATCACTACTCTGATCAAGCATTCCTCCACTCCTAACTTCCTCAATGCTCATGTCACTACTTCACGTGGAACCCTATCGAATGCTTTCTCCAGATCAACAAACCCAAGAAACAACTTCTTCCTCTTCTCATTGAGACAGAAGGTATCTCAATGAAGCAAACAATTCAGAAAATGATGTTCCGAAATGTTATTTTATCAGTCAAGTAGTTTTACATGAAAATTCCCATTCACGTCATCACCAAGCAAGAGGGTGGATTAGGTTGATCAATGAAAATATGAAAGAAACTTTACAATCACTTACCCTGAAATGGCATGTCTTGCATTGTTTTTTTGCAAAAACGGTATTGCAAAAACGGTATTTTTTGTTTTTTGATTAATCAATTATTTGAGGAGTTATTTAATTATTAGCGATTAATTAAGTACTTATCTAATTAATCAAATTTCCTTTCTCTTCTGACCATTAACTCAGGCACCTTTTGAGTTAGGAAGCTGATATTTGGACATGCCAATGACCAGGTGATTTAGCTGCAAAGGCTATTTTTGATTTATTGTACACCGCACCTTTCCTATGCCATCTCCAGGCATTGCAAATCGTCATTGCTGGGCACCGAAGGGGGCTCGGCAGTGACGCACGCTGAAAGGGAGTACTCAGTTTTCACTCTGTTTGTTTGTTGGACACCGCACCTTTCCTATGCCATCTCCAGGCATTGCAAATCGTCATTGCTGGGCACCGAAAGGGGGCTCGGCAGTTGTTTTTTTTGTATACAAGATCGAGGCTCGTGAAAGAGCTAACATTAATCACACAAAAAGACAAACCGACACACAAAACACAAAAAACAAGGGGAGCGGCAGACAAGATGGGGAGAGAGGGGGAAGGACACAAAAGAGAGGGGGAAGAGGGGGAAGGACACAAACACAACATTTGAGAGCAGGGACATCGGGAGGACTTGGGGGGAGGTGGGAGAAGAATAAAACATATGAACACTGCAAGGACTCTGGGGTGAATTACCGGGGGTAGAAAAGATCAAGGTTTTCGATGGGGGAAGATAAGAGATGATGGTGAACAGCTGTTTTAAAGACCTGGAGGGAGGAGTGGGATTGAAGGGAGTGGGGGAGTTTGTTCCAGAGGCGGGAGAAAAGGGGAATGAAAGAGTGAAGGTGAGCAGAGAGCCTAGACTTTGGCAGTTTAACCATAAGAGGGTTGCAGGCAGATCTTGTGCGACCTGAAGGAATATTGGGGGGACAGAGCACAGAGAGAGAGCTGGGGGAGCAAGGCCGGAGAGGAGTCGGTAGAAGACAGAAAGACCACCAACCTGCCTGCGGTGAGTGAGTGAAAGGCCCTCGGTGTTGACTACATCGCAGGAGATTCCAATGATTCTGAAAGCTTTCGCCTCAACAGCGTGAAGCCGAGCAAGGTGTGAGGCAGGAGCACCAGCCCAGAGGGGGGAACAGTATTCCATTGAGCTGCGGATGAAAGCCTTGTATGTGGTGAGTAACTCAGGTGTGCCAAGGAAGGACTTCGCACGACGGAGGATGCCCAGTCGGCGACTGGCTTTGGAGGCCAGCTGGGAAATGTGGTTTTCCCAAGAAAGATCATGGCAGATAGTGAGACCCAAAAGCTTGAGCGACAGAACTTCTTGGAGAGGATTGTTGAGAAAGTAGATGGGAGGGTTGTCCAGTCGGTCCTTTCGGAGAGACATTGTAAGAGTGTGAGATTTGTCAGGATTGAAAGACATGTTCCACTTGTTTGACCAGTCTGTGATTTTGTCCAGGTCTGCAGAGAGTGAGGAGGCTGCAGACTGCCGATCTGAGGGATGAGGAATGGAGCGACAGAGTAGAGTCGTCAGCAAAGAGATAGAGAGGATTTTCAAGAGAGTCAGAGAGATCATTGATGAAGACCAGAAAAAGCACAGGGCCCAGAACACTACCTTGGGGAACTCCAGCCTGAACAGGAAGAGGAGATGAGAGAAACCCATTCAGGGCCACACGTTGACTACGACCAGAGAGGAAGTCCGCCAGCCATGCGTGGAGATTTCCATGGATACCAAAGGAGGAGAGTTTGGTGAGCAGAGCAGGGTGCCAGACCGTATCGAAGGCACGTGAAATGTCAAGGGAGACAGCTCTAATTTCCTGTTTGGCGTTGAGGACCTCCATCCATTGTTGAGAAAGCAAAAGCAGCATGTCCAGAGTAGAGTGACCAGGTCTGAAACCAAATTGATGATCAGAGATCAAGCCATTGGAGAAGAGGAAAGATTTAATATCTGAAGCAATGATGGATTCCATGACTTTGCTGATAATTGGGAGAAGGCTGATTGGTCTGTAGTTGCTGGGATCTGTTTTTGCACCTTTTTTGTGCAAACCGGTGATGTTGGCTGATTTCCAAGCAGATGGCAGATGACCTTGAGCAAAAGAGAGGGTGAAGAGAACAGAAAGAGGGAGTGAAAGAGCAGAGGAACATGATTTTAGGACCCGTGGGCTGATGCCGTCAGGACCAGTTGCAGAATCAGAGTCGAGGGTTGACAGAAACTTTTCCACCTTGTCAGGAGGAAAGGACACAGAGTCCAGGAGCAGCTGGGTACGACTGGGTACGGTGGGTACAGAGAGGGATGGGTTTGGGACACAAGATTTAGAGGCAAACACAGAGTTGAGGCATTCAGCTTTTTCACGTGCGGAGTCAGCCGTTAAGCCGTTTGAGGTGAGGGAGGGGATGGAGGGGGAACAAACACCAGAAACAGATTTGACCAGACGCCACCAGGATTTGGAAGAGGGAGACAGATAAGAGAGTTCGGTCTTGAGAATGGTGAGATATTGTTTCCTGGCTCTCCTGAGGGTGGACACACACTTGTTTCGGGCTTTGTGAAAGGAAATGAGATTTCCTTCCGTTGGATTTGCTTTCCAGGAGACGAAAGCAAGTTGTTTCAGGGCAACAGCCTCACCACAAGATTCCGTGTACCATGGACGGCAGGAAGGGTATGACAACTGAAGACGAGATGGTATAAATCTGTGCATGAGAGAGAGCAATTTACTTTGAAAGAATTCCAAGGATGAGTTGATGTCAGAGGCGGTAGAGATGGGAGACCAGTCCAGATGATTGATGGCTGCTTGAAGACCGTGCCAGTTGGCCTGAGTGAAATGCCAGACTCGTCGACGCTGAGGAGGCTCTCTGAGAATGGTAAGAGAGATGTCCACTTTGACAAGCACATGATCAGATGAGCCGATTGGAGCAGAAGAAGAGCAGCAGACATTTTCAGGGAAGTTTGTCATAACCAAATCCAGAAGAGAAGATGCTCCGTTGACTGAGATCCGGGTCGGGAAATTGACAGATTGTGTCAGTCCCAGTGAGTCGCAGAAGTCCTTTGCTGAAGAGCCATGGCTGGTGAGAGAGGTACCCACCCCCAGCCAACTGGCATGGTGACAATTGAAATCACCACATATGAGGAAGAGAGAGTTGGGATGGGTAGATAGAAGTTGGTCCATATTATCAGACAGTGAGATGTAGATGGAGTCATCGCTGTTTGGTGGATGGTACAACACACATATGAACAAAAGGTGGGAGCGAAGGGGAAGCCGTAGCCAAAGGTATTCCTGGGGGTGAGGTGGAGAGAGGGCAGTGGAGGGCGAGTGAGGAAGAGAGTTTTTTTATAAAGATAGCAACCCCACCTCCAGGACGAGGCTCAGGTCTATCATACCGGAGGAGGGAGTAACCTGGGAGAGATAACAAGGCATCAGAGACATCATGAAGGAGGAAAGTTTCTGTTAAGCAGATCACATCTGGTTTGTCAGAAGCAACCTGTATGGAGAGGTCAGTCAAGTTTGAGCGAAGGCCCCAGATGTTTGAGGTCCATACCGTTAATGAAGAGGAAGGGGGAGCATCGGGTCCAGAACAGGGGGGGGGAGGGGTAGGGTAAGATGTGGAAGAGGAGGAAGAGGTAGGGAGAGCTGTTGAAGGTGTGTCAGAGATTTCAGAGATTTCAGAATAGCTTGGAGAAAGGG
Source organism: Myxine glutinosa (assembly GCF_964187855.1). Lineage (NCBI taxonomy): Eukaryota > Metazoa > Chordata > Myxini > Myxiniformes > Myxinidae > Myxine > Myxine glutinosa. The sequence goes on from NC_136272.1 coordinate 24,464,709, forward strand.
AAGAATGGGGCGGACAAAAGGTTTGATGGAGATTGGCTGAGGCACAGTGAGGTGTTATTTGAGGAGGGGGAAGAGCGAGGCAGAAGGTTTGGGGAGATGAAGGTGAAAGTTGGAAGGGGGAAGAAGCAGGGAGGATGCTTTGAGGAGGGGTGAGAAGGGAGTCTAGGAGGGGAGGAGCGAGGGAGAGTCTCGGAGGGGAGGGGTGTGGGGGGAGTTTAGGAGGGAGGGGAGGGAAGGGGCAAGGGGGGAGATTTGAAAGGGATGGGTGATGGGGAGGATTTGGAGGGGAGGGGTGAGATTGGATTTTGAAAAGTGTACGATTCATGGGAAACGAACATTTTTTGCAAAATGAGTTTGAGACCTTCGAGTCAAAAATACGTTTGAGGACACTGGAGGAGGGGTGGAGTTCTGGATAGTTTAGGGAATGTCGAAAGGAGGAACTGTAAGAGATGGTATTATATATATTTTTTGGAATGAATAGATTTGGTGAGCAAGACGAAAGCATCCTTTTGTAGGAAAAGAAGAAAAGGGTGTTATAATATATGAGAGAAAATAGTTGTTCAGGGGAGAGATTATACATTTCTAGCCGCGTGATCGCGAACGAAGAACGAACGAACAAAAAGAACAACAAATAAACGAATAAGACCTGGGAAGGGAAAAAAATTTTGGGGTTTTTTTTTTTTTTTGTGAGTACAGATATTAACAAGGAGGTACGGGGTGAACGACTGGTACGAAACAGAGAACGAAAATAATTAGCGCATTCGACGAATCGCTGAGAGAAAAAAACCACAAGGTCGGAGACGGTACGGTAGTCTAAGCCTACGAGTACTAGGCCGCAGAATACTCGATACCATTAACCGACGATTGTGTATACATGTACGAAAAATTAGCACCGAAAATTTTCCAAAAGATACGCTATAGGTACACACACCGAAAGATAGATACAGTCTCGACAAAAACACGATTGTGATAGATCACTTAGCTTCGAGAGCGTGAGCGCATGGAGCAGCTTCGAAAAGACGTGACCTCGCCGTGATCTCGCGGTGATCTCGCGAGATTTCAGTGACGCACGCTGAAAGGGAGTACTCAGTTTTCACTCTGATTGTTTGTTTGTTTGTTTGTTTTCTTGTTTATTTGTCCGGGCGATATCTCAGCCATCCTTTGAGCTCGGAAGCTGAGGCACAAGATATTTGCGTTTCAATAAGATGTCTCTATTAAAGTAAAATCATTGGAGCAGTGGTTGAATGGTTACATTTGGAATTTGTACTTGATTTTTCAGGAAAGGCAAAAGTAAACCCCTCGACCTCGTAGAGAAGGACAAAACTGGCTGCTACGTCAACCTCTTCATCAGTATGGGTGAGGTGGATGGTAATGTTGATCCGGACGTCGCATCAGAGTTTGTCTGCCGCATGTACGGACAAAGCAAGACTCGAGATGTCGATGAAGCATGGTTCAACAAACTCATGCAAATGACTGGCAAAGTTGCTCAGGTAACTAAGGCACGAGAAACTGAGAATATGATCATCATTATAAAATCAGAATACCTTAGAGCAGCTCTAATCATGCCTTTCATTGACTTTCAGGAGAATCCACTGGCAAACATCAAACGGATCGACTGTGCCCTGATGCCACCTTCTCGTCGGACCCTTGACATGAAGATTCGACGAACGCAGTATGTAACAGCATTGTGGACACATGCCGTGACAGCATCTCCTGGGGACGGTTTGTCACCAACCGACTGTGGATGGTCTGTGAATGACAACATCCTGAAGCCAACCTGGTTTGAAGGGCCAGCCATACCAGGCATACCAGGCAGCGAATGGCAGAAACAACGCAGAGGACATGGAGGTCGTAGGTGACAGCGAGTCAGAGTTGGAAGTAGAAAGTATTGATGGATTATTGAGAGATTCAGATGGCGAAGCATGGAGTGAAGACTCGGAATCAGAGAAGGAAGACGGGGATTACTGATAGGAGACAACTCTAGAGAATTTGAAATTTGTTTGAATGAATGGCTGACATCTGCTTGTGGTCATTCATGTGGGCTATACAGTATTATGCTGAACATTTTTCAGTCACTTTCATCGGGATTGGTAACTCATGAGCTCAGATCTAGTTCTGTATTTTGGAGTTGGGGAGGGGGGTTCTGGGTGTCTGGCAGGCATACTCCACCACAGAAAATGTCCAGTGGCCATTCATTGTTTTCTTTCTTTCTTTGCCTCATTCGAGGGACTTAATTTTTTTCATCATATGATAATCACATTACAAAACATAAATGTACAGACAAATGAAATCGAACTCTGTGCCATAGCATGTCAAACAATCTTTCTACCTGGCTTCTGTCATTTCTTTCGTTTGGTTTCTTGTTCAAATATAATATCAGTTCAGATTTCAACTCGTGTTAAAGAGCTCTTGCATGCGTTTTAGTACCAACGCACATCGTTGTGTTTTTGTACCAAAGCTCATCGTTGTTGCCAAAGATTAAATACATCAGGTTCTATCTTTTTTTGTTGTTTTTTTTCTCCACAATCAATGAGTATAAGTGTTTTGTTTTGATGTTTAAAACATTGATAGCATCTCCAGTTGACATTTCTATAAACTGTTCCCCTGATTAATCCATACCTGTTTCAGCAGTACGCAATTTATCCAACCATAATATCGGAAACGCTTTCTTTAATTTTACGAACTTAAAGGGAAATAATAGTTTCGGCAACGTATTACATTTAACAGATAACGTCAGCGTCTTTACAATACCCACGACAAATGACGCGTTATACCTTACAAATCCCTGCTTTTCCCATGACTTGAAATAAAACATCTGATTTTCAAAAGTTATGTTGCTGTTATTCCACAGTATTTTATTCTCAATTTTATTCTCATGAGGTTAACTCACAAGCTGATCTAGCTCAATTTTGGGGTGGTAACATTCGGGGGAATCTGGCGGGCACAACCCACCACTGAAAATGTCTTGCAGTGGCCATTCATGACATCTGGGACGACGCCAAACATTTTCCAGTAGGTTTCACAGGGTTAACTCATGAGCTGATCTAGCTCGATTTTGCTGGTGGGGGCATTCGGGGGCATCTGGCGGGCACGACCCATCACTGAAATGTCTGGCAGTGGCCATTCATGATACCCGGGACTACGCCGAACATTTTCCAGTCGGTTTCATCAGGTTAACTCACAGAGCTAATCTAGTTCAATTTTGGGGTCCCTTTCTAATGGCCCTTCTGACCACACCCACCAGAATGTGCCCAGCAGAGGTCCATTTCCTTACATGGACATGCACATGGACCATTGCTATATACATGAAAATTGGTTAACTTTCTAGCTAGGCAGGCTTTCCCCCTGGGCTCCCGGACTACACCTGCTGTCCTCCTTAGTCCAGCCAGATGGCAACTTGGTATAATGTCCGATTCACGTGTTCCATACGAGCCTGTGCTTGCGGAAGTGGTTACGGAAGGTTTGACGTCAGTTGCGTCTTGACGTTGCAAAGACTTGCTTCCTCGGATCATTGACTTTTCCACATTGAGTTGAGCTGTCAGATGATGCAAATGAATTGCTCAATGAAGTTGAAGCGAGGGCCAGGGAATTTGAACCTTCAGTAGCTGAAGGAAATACCTTCCGTGCTTCCCAAGATGACTCTTTTTTCCCTGCCGTTGAATTATGATGTCGTATCAGATCCACTAAAGGCATGGAAGGACTTTTCTTCGCAAAGTTCAAGGCTGATGGGGTTTTGGTCCCAGTACTCCAATGTGGGACCCTTAGCACTCATTTATTTCTTCCACTCAGCAAAGGCTTCTTCTGCCCTGAGCTGCCCGTCATGGTGGCCTTTCAAAAGTCACTAGGCATCTCTCTGCAGGTTGGCTAGTGATGGCACAGTTACCTGAAGGGAATTTCGTGTCCTGGTTAAGTCTGTTGCATGAAGGAAAGGGTCTGCAGTTGCCATCGTCAGTTTTAGTCCAGCCGATTTGCACTTTCTTTTTTTTTTTTTTTTTTTTTTTTTTTTTTTGTATACAATATCGAGGCTCGTGAAAGAGCGAACATTAATCACACAGAAAGACAAACCGACACATAAAACATATAACATAGGGAGCGGTAGACAAGATGGGGAGAGAGGGGGAAGGACACAAACACAACATTTGAGAGCAGGGACCGAGAGACATGGAGACATCGAGAGATCTGAGAGAGGGCGAGGGCTTTGGGGGGGGGGGGGCGTGGGAAGGGGGCAGTGGGAGAGGTATAAAACATATGGACACTGCCAGGACTTCCAGGAAAGAAGTTGGAATTTCAAACAAGGTGGATCTGGGGTGAATTAGCGGGGGTAGAAAAGATCAAGGTTTTGGATGGGGGAAGATAAGAGATGGTGGTGAACAGCTGTTTTAAAGACCTGGAGGGAGGAGTGGGATTGAAGGGAGTGAGGGAGTTTGTTCCAGAGGCGGGAGAAAAGAGGAATGAAAGAGTGAAGGTGAGCGGAGAGCCGAGATTTCGGCAGTTTAACCATCAGAGGGTTGCTGGCAGATCTTGTGCGACCTGTAGGAATATTTGGGGGACAGAGCACAGAGAGAGCTGGGGGTGCAAGGCCGGAGAGGAGTCGGTAGAAGACAGAAAGACCACCTACCTGCCTGCGGTGAGTGAGTGAAAGGCCCTCAGAGATAGCTTCATCGCGGGAGATTCCAATAATTCTGAAAGCTTTGGTTTCAACAGCGTGAAGCCGAGCTAGGTGTGAGGCAGGAGCACCGGCCCATAGGGGAGAACAGTATTCCATTGAGCTGCGGATGAAAGCCTTGTATGTGGTGAGGAGCTCAGGTGTGCCGAGGAAGGACTTCGCACGACGGAGGATGCCCAGTCGGCGACTGGCTTTGGAGGCCAGCTTGGAAATGTGGTTTTTCCAAGAAAGATCATGGCAGATAGTGAGACCCAAAATCTTGAGCGACAGAACTTCTTGGAGAGGATTGTTGAGAAAGTAGATGGGAGGGTTGTCCAGTCGATCTTTTCGGAGAGACATAGTAAGAGTGTGAGATTTGTCAGGATTGAAAGACATGTTCCACTTGTTTGACCAGTCTGTGATTTTGTCCAGGTCTTCAGAGAGTGAGGAGGCAGCAGACTGCCGATCTGAGGGAAGAGGAATGGAGCGGCAGAGAGTGGAGTCATCAGCAAAGAGATAGAGAGGATTTTCGAGAGAGTCAGAGAGATCATTGATGAAGACCAGAAAAAGCATGGGGCCCAGAACACTGCCTTGGGGAACTCCAGCCTGAACAGGAAGAGGAGATGAGAGAAACCCATTCAGGGCCACACGTTGACGACGACTAGAGAGGAAGTCCGCCAGCCATGCGTGGAGATTTCCATGGATACCAAAGGAGGAGAGTTTGGTGAGCAGAGCGGGGTGCCAGACCGTGTCGAAGGCACGTGATATGTCGAGGGAGACAGCTCTAATTTCCTGTTTGGCATTGAGGACCTCCATCCATTGTTGAGACAGCAGAAGCAGCATGTCCAGAGTAGAGTGACCTGGTCTGAAACCAAATTGATGATCAGAGATCAAGCCATTGGAGAAGAGGAAAGATTTCATATCAGAAGCAATGATGGATTCCATGACTTTGCTGATAATTGGGAGAAGGCTGATTGGTCTGTAGTTGCTAGGATCTGTTTTTGCACCTTTTTTGTGCAAAGCGGTGATGTTGGCTGATTTCCAAGCAGATGGCAGTTGACCTTGAGCAAAAGAGAGGGTGAAGAGAACAGAGAGAGGGTGAGATAGAGCAGCAGAGCAGGATTTTAGGACCCGTGGGCTGATGCCGTCGGGTCCAGTTGCAGAATCAGAGTCGAGGGTTGACAGAAACTTTTCCACCTTGTCAGGAGGAAAGGACACGGAGTCCAGGAGCAGCAGGGTACGACTGGGTATGGTGGGTACAGAGAGGGATGGGTTTGGGACACAAGATTTAGAGGCAAACACAGAGTTGAGGCATTCAGCTTTTTCACGTGCGGAGTCAGCTGTGTAGCCGTTTGAGGTAAGGGAGGGGATGGAGGGGGAACAAACACCAGAAACGGATTTGACCAGACGCCACCAGGATTTGGAAGAGGGAGACAGATAAGAGAGTTCGGTCTTGAGAACGGAGAGATATTGTTTCCTGGCTCTCCTGAGGGTGGACACACACTTGTTTCGGGCTTTGTGAAAGGAAATGAGATTTCCTTCCGTTGGATTTGCTTTCCAGGAGACGAAGGCAAGTTGTTTCTGGGCAACAGCCTCACCACAAGATTCCGTGTACCATGGACGGGAGGAAGGGTATGACAACTGAAGACGAGATGGGATAAATCTGTGCATGAGAGAGAGCAATTTACTTTGGAAGAATTCCCAGATGAGTTTCCTCTGGTATGTGACCTTTAACTTTCACCTGACCTTTAGCGAAACCACCCAGCCCAGGCATCCCACTCCAGAATATTTCCTAAAGACCTTCGCAATGTGTGTGCAAAGTTTGAAGCTTTGATCCAGTGTGTCAAGCTCTCGTAAACATTTGGCCATCAGTCATCGGACTACGGCTACAACTCTGATCATCGCAATGTCTGCCCACTTCCACACAATGGCCCCTAGTCCACCTGCCCTCTTCATGGCCACTCGCCCACCCGCCCCGCTCTCGTTATGGCTGCTCACTCAGCGCGTTTACAAGTGAGGATTGCTTAGTTGCCTGTCTCACGTTCACCTGAGATGGCCGCTCACTTGCTCATTGGTAGACCGCTTGCGCTGCCCATTCTCACACAGATGCCCACAAGCGGCGGCTGCTCTCCATCGAGTTTCGCCCACTCTCCTGTTGCTCGTGCCGTCATTCAACCAAATTCGCCAATGAATACTGCTCTCTCAAGTCAGTACCTTTTTGCTTTTCAGGACATGTATGAATTAACTTAGCTTTCAGCCAAGTGTGGACAAAGCACTTTCTCCTGTTCTGGGTAAACGTTTCATGAAGAAACTAGAACGCCCATCTTTGACGCCGATATTGGCATCAAAATGTAATAACTTCATCTTTGCATCATAATTTATAGTTAGGTAGTTAAGAGGAAGCATCATTCATTTTTTCAGGAAAGCACCAAATTTGGCACAGATACAGTATGGACCTATACAATTATTGTTTTCCTGAGGGGCGCCCAAAAATTCAGAAATTTTGAAATTAAAATTAAACCCTGAGGGGCGCTGTGAAAAGGGGGAGAAAACGGGTATGAATTCGAACTGTAGATTCTGATATTGTGGTCTTGGCAATAGCACACTACTTTACCTACCAGTCACACGGTGTGGAGGAACTCTGGATTGCCATTGGCACTGGTAAAAGCTACCGCTACCTTGCCATCCATAAAATTGCCACCGGCCTTGGCCGTAGGAAGTCTGAGTCTTTGCCATTATTTCATGCCTTCACTGGCTGTGACACAGTGTCATTTTTTGCCCAAATTGGGAAAAAGACAGCCTGGAAGGCTTGGGAGGCATACCCCAGCATCACCCAGACCTTTCATGCTCTCGCTTATAGGCCATCAGTGGACGCTAATACTATGGAACTACAGAGCATAGAAAGATATGTTGCCATCCTCTATGACCGGACTACCGATAAAAAGACAGTGAATGACATGCGCCGACACTTGTTCACGAAGAAGGCAAGAACAATTGATCACATTCCCCCAACAGCAGACGCCTTCGAACAACACCTAAAACGTGCATGTTTTCAGGCTGGACATGCATGGAGTCAGGCACTTGTGCCCTACCCAGAACTTCCATCACCAGCTGATTGGGGCTGGATGAAAACAGGGACTTCTTGGACACCAATTTGGACCACAATACCACTGATACTGGAGGCATGTTCAGAGCTTACAAGCTGCCATTGTAAGTCGGCCTGTAAAGGCAACTGTAAATGCTCCAGGGCAAATCTGCCCTGCACATCACTGTGTGACTGCGATGGACAGTGGTTGTAGTACTACGCGTCTGTGCGAGAGCCTCCACCTTTCAAGTGCCCACAATATTTTAAGTTAAAACTGCAACTGTGTGTAACTTTGATTAATTAATACCATTTCATTGTTATCAGAGACCAATAAAACAATGTGTATCACTTGGAATTGAAATTTTACCTAAAATACTGTGAGAGATTCAAGGAAAATGGAAAAAAGGGTGGTCATGTTGAAATTCAATATGGCGGCCACCAGGGGTTCTGAATATTTGGGCGCCCCTCAGGAAAACAATTGTATAGGTCCACACTACATCTGTGCCAAATTTGGTGCTTTCCTGAAAAAATGAACGATACGCCCTATTTTTCGGTCTCAACTGCCTAAGTATTACACTTATACCATGTTTGGTCTAAATTCCATCACTGGTTCACAAGTTAGCTTGGAAAGAAAATTTTATTTAACGAATGGGACCTCTGACCTTTGACCTCTTGACCCCATAATGTAATCCGTTTTTCTTTACATAATAATAGGTTGTTATGTTTGATGGGGTAGGGATACCTTAGTCCAGGTAGATTGCATAGGTAGTGTGCTCTGACTGTCGTGAAGAAGAAGAAACCTCGATGTATAATAAGTAGGAAATTTGTGTTGACTGGATGTCGGGTAAGCTTGTATCTTCATCCCCATCAGAGGGGTGGGGCTTGTTAATTAGCAAGGGATTATGGGTAATTAATTCCCTGTTAGTAATTGCCTTTGTCATCTTTTCCTGTGTTCCTTATGACACCGCGCTAGAAAACAAAATAACAACAACAGGCATTTTAACGCCATTTTCCCTGCCAGAGCGGGAGTTAGCCTTGCAGGCCCCATGACAATCTTCTCCATTTTGCCCTATTTTCTGCATCTCCCCTTGTTAACCCCCTTGCCCGCATTTCTTCTTCCAGCACCTTTAGCCAAGTCTTTCTCGGTCTTCTCCGTCCTTTACTTCCTTCTCCATTCATTTGGATCATTCTTCTCAACCAGTCACTTTCATCCTTCCTCAACACATGACCAAACCATCTCAACCTGTTTCTCTTCACAGCATCCATCACAGGCTCTATTCCCATCATCTTTCGCAATTCATCATTTGTCTTCCTCTCTCTCAACGATACTCCACACATCCACCGAACCATTCACATTTCCACCCTTTCCAGCCTTCGTTGCTGCTCTACGTTCATTACCCATGTCTCGCTCCCATAAATGATACCACTTCTCACACATGCAGCATACACCTTTCCCTTCAGCTTCAACGACACTCCCCTCCTCGTCAACACGCCACTCAGTTCCCGAAACTTCTTCCATGCCTGAGTAGCAACCGTTGCCGAGTCTGATCCACCTTCTCCATTCAGCATGTCTCCTATCTGCAGCTCCCTCTGTGCACACCTTACACTTGAATGTAGCTGCCACACTGGTTAATGACCCTCTCAGACCACTACATTTTTGATGAACCCACTCAGCGCACATTGTACATTGAATGGAGTTCACTCCGACATCTTCCTGCACACAGCACACGGCCACCTCCCAGCTCTTTCCACCTCACCACATGCTTTACCATTTGCCATCACCTTTGTTTTTCCGATATTCACCTTCAGACCTTTTGTCTCCATACATTCCTTCCACTTGTTCATCTTTTCCTTAAGTCCATCCATACTTTCCGCAATCAACACCAGATCATCTGCAAACAACAACTCCCACGCTAAACCCTCCTTTACGTTCCGAGCCAGCACCTCCATCACAGCTACAAATAGTAGTGGACTTAGTACCGACCCCTGATGCACTCCCACCTTCACCTCAAACTCACCACTGTTGCCGCCCTTCGTCCTTACAGCTGTGTGCGCTCTCTCGTACATTGCCATCACTACTCTGATCAACCATTCCTCCACTCCTAACTTCCTCAATGCCCATGTCAATACTTCGCGTGGAACCTTATCGAATGCTTTCTCCAGATCAAAAAACCCAGGAAACAACTTCTTCCTCTTCTCCATGTACTTCTCCTGCAACTGCCTTACAATAAAAAGCGCGTCTGGTTAGCCTGGAAAAGCGCGTCTGGTTCACAAGTTAGCCTGGAAAAATATTTTTTTTAACCTAATGGGACCTCTGACCTTTTGACCCCATAATCGATTCCGGTTATCTTTAAATCATTATACTTACTTGTACCACGTTTGACTTTGTTCCCTTCAGCCGTTCTTAAGTTATCGGAGGAACGAAAACCTACACATGTGCACGGATGGACGCACAGACGGACAACCTGAAAAAAAAAATTTAAAAAGAAGAGTGCAAAAGATTGTACAAAATATAATCGATAAATACACACGGTGGGAGGCCAAACCCAAGCAAAATTTTAAAGATTCGTTTGAACATCTTTTGGACTGTCTTTGCAAAATGAAAAAGAAAAAATACCAAAAGGTCAAATTTAATGGCACGTGCACACACTTCATACAAATTCACCTTGAGCAGTCGTCACTACCTACATACGAATGCAACAAGAAACATCTGAAATACAAGCTGGATGTATGTAAACTACATTTGCAGGACTCACCACAACCTTTTCCGACAAGGCATGCAGAAGTAGGAGGCGGCGCCGAAAATTGCAATTGCAAGTTCGATTGCAAAGAATGCATAAGTTATCCACACGTACTTGTAGAAGACGCCCTTGAGAATTGTGAGGACAACTCTGATTGTATACAGTAGCAACACTACCATCCAAACTGAGACAAAAAAAATGTCAGCAAACGGTAAAAACAGGAATAGTCCCAAAATACGAATCCATAATGAGTTCAACGAAGTTGAGTTGAGTGAGGGATGACAAAAGAAGAGCTCCGTCCGTGTTTTGACACCGATGGAATAAAATTGGGATATCAAGGCCCAAGCACCCCACCAAATGACTGAAAAGTTAGACTGCCCATGGAATCGAGAAATAATGTCAAAAACACAAATCCACTACTTACCCACAGGGGAGGCATCTGTGGGAGAGAGAGAGACAGAAAAAACACACACACACACACACACACACACACACACACACACACACACACACACACACACACACACACACACACAAGTTACCATAAATTAAAAAGAAAACAAGTCCGAAAGTCTAACAGCGGCGTGGCCAGTCTTGTTTGATACTTTAGACTTTAGAGGATAGTATGATCTTGGTGGAGATACCAGTAGCAATTAATGTAAGTATTATATTATTTTGAAGTACTCTCAGTCTCTAAGCTGCTGTCGCCTTGGGAAGTGAAGAGATTACATTGAGACACCGGTTTATTCTATTTTCGAGTCAACAATGAACCAACCATACACCGCTTCAATCCAGTAACTTTGCAGTCATGACAAAGGGATTGCAGTGTTTCGATTTTATTTACAATATTATGCATCCATATTGTCCACCCCTTGGGTTCTGCCCTACCACTCATTGCTACCTGCTTCCCTTGTTTGTCCGTTTCTCTGTTTGTCCGCAATATTTTTGTCACGATTCATCCTCTCCTTTTCCATTATTGTCCTCAATTATTTTCCAGAACAAATGCCACAAACGAGAAAACGTTTCCTTGTCAGAAATACATCTCCATCCAAACAAACAAAGAAAGCACACATTAAAGAAGCAGAATGACAGCAGAATGCTCGACAACAAGAGACTAAGGAGAAACCGACCTTAAACAGGGGAATGAGGCCATTTGGGCTAACATTGCCATGGTGCACTCCCAGGTTAATTTTTTAAATTATATTTTTCCAAAAGCTCTAAACATCAATCTTATTGATGGTTTACTCAAGTCTAAATCTTTACCTCTTTACTTTACCTCTTTTAGGTGTGTTGAAGTGACAAGTGACACTTGGAGGCCCATAATGTCTGCCACTGTAGGCCTGAGTAGTATTGTTTTGTTGTTTCTGGCCCACTGTGTCCCAACGATGGTTCAACATGGTTCAATATGGTTCAATGTGGTTCAACATGGTCCACTATGGTTCAACATGGTTCGTTCGATGTGGTTCAACATGGTTCAACATGGTCCAAAAACATGGTTCATTTTTCAATTTTTCCAAATTTTTTTAAATTTCATTTTCAATTTTTTTATTTTCTCAAATTTTTCATTTTTCGCAAATTTTTTTTATTTTCTATTTTTCAATTTCCAATTATTTTGAGAAATATATAATTTGTGAATTATATATTTTAGTTTTTTATTTTAATTTCAATTTTTCTTTATTTCATAAGTCCTATTTGACATCTAGACTCCAGGCGTTGCTGTTCGATGTTAGTTATTCTAACTAATACATTCGCTATACTTATGTATTCATTAGTTTCCTCCACAATATATTCATCATACTTACGTATTCTTTAGTTTCCTCCTCAGTGCGTGGGTGTTTTCTTCCCAGTACCCCAGATCTTTTACTAAGCTCATCGGTGCTCATTGGTTCACGAGTTATCAAGTGACCACTATATTCGTCATGTGTGTGCATCTGTCTGTGTGTGTGTCTGTCTGTCCGCAGCATAACTACCCGATGATATCATCCGATTTTGATGAAACTTGGGTGGGAGGTTGATATCATGATCTAGTTGTGTCCTGCATAGAGTGGGCATATTGCGCCCATTGTGGGCGGAGCCACACCCGAAAAAGATGTCTTTTTAGGGGGTAATCGATTTCAAGCTACATCTTCTCCGAGGGGTTTGGTGGAATCTGACAGGGGTTTCGATATTTGGTTTCGGCCAATGTCATGTGTCTAGCCCCACTGAGCTCGATTTTTCATTTACGCCCCAAGGTCAAGGTCACAAGGTCATGAAATTTAGAAAAGTCGATTTTTGATGGTTTTTCACCCCTGATATGGTGAAATGTCGTACATCTTATATTAGCACATACATAATGAAATACAAGATTTCCAACAAATTTCAGAATCCTCGACCTTTGACCTTTGAAGGTCGCAAAGGTCAAAGTTTCAAAGTTGTCAGAATCGAACCGAATTTTCAGTATGCTGTGGCTAACTAACCTCATAACTGACTATACATTATTTTCTATCTCATTTCAAGGTCAGTAACCTTCGTTTTGACATTTCAAGGTCACAAAGGTCAAATTTTCAAAGTTGTCGGAATCGAACCAAATTTTTGGTATTGTGTAGCTAACTAGTCTCATAACAGATAATACCGCTCGCTCGTGAACCATCGTCGTCTCCTGACTTGTCTTGTTATATTTTTCCTCCTTCTCCCTCTCACTCTCTTCTTTCTCCCTTTCCTCCTTCTCTCTTTTTTTTTTTTTTTTTTTTTTTTTGTATACAAGATCGAGGCTCGTGAAAGAGCGAACATTAATCACACAGAAAGACAAACCGACACATAAAACATATAACATCGGGAGCGGTAGACAAGATGGGGAGAGAGGGGGAAGGACACAAGCACAACATTTGAGAGCAGGGACCGAGAGACATGGAGACATCGAGAGATCTGAGAGAGGGCGAGGGCTTTGGGGGGGGGGTGGCATGGGAAGGGGGCGGTGGGAGAGGTATAAAACATATGGACACTGCCAGGACTTCCAGGAAAGAAGTTGGAATTTCAAACAAGGTGGATCTGGGGTGAATTAGCGGGGGTAGAAAAGATCAAGGTTTTGGATGGGGGAAGATAAGAGATGGTGGTGAACAGCTGTTTTAAAGACCTGGAGGGAGGAGTGGGATTGAAGGGAGTGAGGGAGTTTGTTCCAGAGGCGGGAGAAAAGAGGAATGAAAGAGTGAAGGTGAGCAGAGAGCCGAGATTTCGGCAGTTTAACCATCAGAGGGTTGCTGGCAGATCTTGTGCGACCTGTAGGAATATTTGGGGGACAGAGCACAGAGAGAGCTGGGGGTGCAAGGCCGGAGAGGAGTCGGTAGAAGACAGAAAGACCACCTACCTGCCTGCGGTGAGTGAGTGAAAGGCCCTCAGAGATAGCTTCATCGTGGGAGATTCCAATAATTCTGAAAGCTTTGGTTTCAACAGCGTGAAGCCGAGCTAGGTGTGAGGCAGGAGCACCGGCCCATAGGGGAGAACAGTATTCCATTGAGCTGCGGATGAAAGCCTTGTATGTGGTGAGGAGCTCAGGTGTGCCGAGGAAGGACTTCGCACGACGGAGGATGCCCAGTCGGTGACTGGATTTGGAGGCCAGCTTGGAAATGTGGTTTTCCCAAGAAAGATCATGGCAGATAGTGAGACCCAAAATCTTGAGCGACAGAACTTCTTGGAGAGGATTGTTGAGAAAGTAGATGGGAGGGTTGTCCAGTCGATCTTTTCGGAGAGACATAGTAAGAGTGTGAGATTTGTCAGGATTGAAAGACATGTTCCACTTGTTTGACCAGTCTGATTTTGTCCAGGTCTTCAGAGAGTGAGGAGGCAGCAGACTGCCGATCTGAGGGAAGAGGAATGGAGCGGCAGAGAGTGGAGTCATCAGCAAAGAGATAGAGAGGATTTTCGAGAGAGTCAGAGAGATCATTGATGAAGACCAGAAAAAGCACGGGGCCCAGAACACTGCCTTGGGGAACTCCAGCCTGAACAGGAAGAGGAGATGAGAGAAACCCATTCAGGGCCACACGTTGACGACGACTAGAGAGGAAGTCCGCCAGCCATGCGTGGAGATTTCCATGGATACCAAAGGAGGAGAGTTTGGTGAGCAGAGCGGGGTGCCAGACCGTATCGAAAGCACGTGATATGTCGAGGGAGACAGCTCTAATTTCCTGTTTGGCATTGAGGACCTCCATCCATTGTTGAGACAGCAGAAGCAGCATGTCCAGAGTAGAGTGACCTGGTCTGAAACCAAATTGATGATCAGAGATCAAGCCATTGGAGAAGAGGAAAGATTTCATATCCGAAGCAATGATGGATTCCATGACTTTGCTGATAATTGGGAGAAGGCTGATTGGTCTGTAGTTGCTAGGATCTGTTTTTGCACCTTTTTTGTGCAAAGCGGTGATGTTGGCTGATTTCCAAGCAGATGGCAGTTGACCTTGAGCAAAAGAGAGGGTGAAGAGAACAGAGAGAGGGTGAGATAGAGCAGCAGAGCAGGATTTTAGGACCCGTGGGCTGATGCCGTCGGGTCCAGTTGCAGAATCAGAGTCGAGGGTTGACAGAAACTTTTCCACCTTGTCAGGAGGAAAGGACACGGGGTCCAGGAGCAGCAGGGTACGACTGGGTATGGTGGGTACAGAGAGGGATGGGTTTGGGACACAAGATTTAGAGGCAAACACAGAGTTGAGGCATTCAGCTTTTTCACGTGCAGAGTCAGCTGTGTAGCCGTTTGAGGTAAGGGAGGGGATGGAGGGGGAACAAACACCAGAAACGGATTTGACCAGACGCCACCAGGATTTGGAAGAGGGAGACAGATAAGAGAGTTCGGTCTTGAGAACGGAGAGATATTGTTTCCTGGCTCTCCTGAGGGTGGACACACACTTGTTTCGGGCTTTGTGAAAGGAAATGAGATTTCCTTCCGTTGGATTTGCTTTCCAGGAGACGAAGGCAAGTTATTTCTGGGCAACAGCCTCACCACAAGATTCCGTGTACCATGGACGGGAGGAAGGGTATGACAACTGAAGACGAGATGGGATAAATCTGTGCATGAGAGAGAGCAATTTACTTTGGAAGAACTCCCAGGATGAGTTGATGTTAGAGGTGGTAGAGATGGGAGACCAGTCCAGATGATTGATGGCTGCTTGAAGACCGTGCCAGTTGGCCTGAGTGAAATGCCAGACTCGTCGACGCTGAGCAGGCTCCCTGAGGATGGTCAGAGAGATGTCCACTTTAACAAGGACATGATCAGATGATCCGATCGGAGCAGAAGAAGAGCAGCAGACATTTTCAGGGAAGTTAGTCATAACCAAGTCCAGAAGAGAAGATGTTCCGTTGACTGAGATCCGGGTCGGGAAATTGACAGATTGTGTCAGTCCCAGTGAGTCGCAGAAGTCCTTTGCTGAGGAGCCATGGCTGGTGAGAGAGGTACCCACACCCAGCCAACTGGCATGATGACAGTTGAAATCACCACATATGAGGAAGAGAGAGTTGGGATGAGTAGATAGAAGTTGGTCCATATCATCAGACAGCGAGATGTAGATGGAGTCATCACTGTTTGGTGGACGGTACAACACAACACACATTCTCCCTACTCTTCCTTCTCCTTTTTCTCCCTCTCTTCCTTCTCCTTTTTCTCCCTCTCTTCCTTCTCCTTTTTCTCCCATTCGTCCTTAACCTTCTCCCATTCCTCCTTCACCTTCTCCCTTTCCTCCTTAACCTTCTCCCATTCGTCCTAAACCTTTTCTCCTTCTCCTTTTCCTCATTCTCCTTTTTCTCCCTCTCTTCCTCATCCCTGCTACCCTTAAACTTTAAAGCATCTCCCCAAAGAACATTATAGATATATTCATCTGGATTTTGAGCTATTCTTGTATTTATAATTATTTTTCTCATAATAGGATACCAATAGGATTTATTGACAATTTCTAAAAGTTTTATATTTCATAACTTTGAGAAGTTGATTTTTATTTTATATTTTAATCAAGTCTCTATTTGTGGGTTTAGCAATATCTGTATAGGGCCAATCCTTAATTCCAAAAATCCCATATCTATTTTCTAATTCATAAGGAATGTAATATCTAACACCCTTTTCTTGTCGGTATCCCTGAATACAAAAATAATAATTCTCTTGAAGTCTTTTTTCTGCCATTTTATATTAAAATGTTTATGTTTTTGAAATATACATGAGATTAATATTATGACAGGTAATGCCGCCCCATCTTCCCACTACCAAATCGGTTTGTATTCCTCGGCTTTGTATATTTATCTCATTTCCTTCCTTCTTTGTCATATAAACTATCCCTTTGCTATCATTTCTATTTTATTCTCGAAATCGTGTATTTGTTGTTTGCAAATTGTGCTTCCACATTTCTCCTTATCCACACCAAGCGGACAATAGTATTCTTTACTAGACCGATTCAAATCATATAGGTCTTTTAAGTTCATCGAAAAATACCAATTATACCCTAAATCAAACATATCATACAGCCATTTATCCATTCGCATATTAACTATATGTCCTTCTTTATAAAATTCAATTGTAAGCAGATAGTTAAATTTAACAACACCCCCTCACTTTATCACATTAGTCCAAGATTTCTTATCATCAGGTGTATATGGTGAGCTTGTAAAACAGGAACAGGATGCAGATAATACACTTGTAGGTCGTGGATTTATTATTACTAAAATAATTTTCCAAGGTTTTCCCCCTTTTAAAATCAGACCCTCTTAAAGCTTCTTCTTACATTGATTTTCCAGAGGATATAAAACCTAAAAAGGTGGTTTTTAATATTCAAAACAAAGATAATAAATGTTTCCTATGGTATATTCTCGCCCACCTTTATCCTCAAAATAAGCATCAAGAAAGAGTATCTCGTTATAAGAAATATGAGAATACGCTAAATGTTAAAGATTTTAAATTCCCAATATCATTAAAAGATATTCCTAAATTTGAAAAGATGAATAATCTACCTGTTCATGTATTTAGATTAACAGATAGAAACAAAATTCAGATTTTGAAACATTCTAATAATTATAAAAATGATGAAACTCATATTGACCTTTCATATTATAATTTGGAAGAAAATTCACATTATGCTTACATCAAAAATTTATCAAGATTAACCACTTCACAAGTGTGTAATAGAGCTAATAAAACATACCCCTGTAAGCATTGTCTTAACTTCTTTCATACTCAAGAAAGAATAAACAAGCATTCAAAATACTGTAGCAAACATATAATATATATGAATATGTAGCGTACATAAATCCACCATAATTAATATTATTAAATTAATATGCTGGGGCAAGGTTCAAATGTATCATTCGAAGATTTCAACAAAACTATGAAACATCAATTCGTGATATATGTTGACTTTGAAAGTATCCTTGAAACAGTAGATACTGCTTCTCCAGACCCTAAAGGGTCTTACATGAGTAAATATCAAAAACATACTCCTTGTGGTTTCTGTTATTATATCAAATCATCCGTAGGTGATAAATACAACTTAGAACTTTATAAAGGAGAAGATGATTCAGAGGAGTTTGCGAGGCGAGTGGAAAGGGATTGTGTTTGATTGTCTAAAATAATGAAAAAAACCAGTATACCACCAATGTGCTTCACAAAAAAAGAGAAAATTATGTTTAGAGATAATAATATATGTCAAATTTGTGATGAGAAAATTGATGAAAATGAAAAGGTTAGAGACCATTATCATCTTACAGGTAAATATAGAGGTCCAGCTCATGAAAGTTGTAATGATTACAAACTCCCCTCTTGCATTCCAGTCTTTCTTCACAAGAACGCACATTATGATACAACAACAACACAACATGCATTTTAAAGGCCATTTTCCCTGCTAGAGCGGGGGTTAGCCTTGCGGTCCCCATGACAATCTTCTCCATTTTGCCCTATTTTCTGCATCTCTCCTTGTTAACCCCCATGCCCGCATTTCTTCTTCCACCATCTTTAGCCAAGTCTTTTTCGGTCTTCCCCGTCCTCTGCTTCCTTCTACATTCATTTCCATCACTCTTCTCAACCAGTCACTTTCATCCTTCCTCAACACATGACCAAACCATCTCAACCTGTTCCTCTTCACAGCATCAATCACAGGCTCTATTCCCATCATCTTTCGCAATTCATCATTTGTCTTCCTCTCTCTCAACGATACTCCACACATCCACCGAACCATTCGCATTTCCACCCTTTCCAACCTTCGTTGCTGCTCTACGTTCATTACCCATGTCTCGCTCCCATAAATCATAACACTTCTCACACATGCAGCATACACCTTTCCCTTCAGCTTCAACGACACTCCCCTCATCATCAGCACGCCACCCAGTTCCCGAAACTTCTTCCATGCACATCTCACTCGAGCAACCGTTGCCGAGTCTGATCCACCTTCTCCATTCAGCATGTCTCCGAGGTAGCAAAATGTTTTCACACCTTCCAGCTTCACGCCGTCTCCAAGATCCAACTCAACATTTCCTCCATCTGCAGCTCCCTCTGTGCACACCTTACATTTGAATGTAGCTGCCACACTGGTTAATGACCCTCTCAGACCACTACATTTTTGATGAACCCACTCAGCGCACATTGTACATTGAATGGAGTTCACTCCGACACCCTTCCTACACACAGCACAGGGCCACTTCCCAGTTCTTTCCACCTCACCACATGCTTTACCACTTGCCATCACCTTCATCTTTCCGATATTCACCTTCAGACCTTTTGTCTCCATACATTCCTTCCACTTGTTCATCTTCTCCTTCAGTCCATCCATACTTTCTGCAATCAACACCAGATCATCTGGATACAACAACTCACACGGTAAACCCTCCTTTACGTTCCGAGCCAGCACCTCCATCACAGCTACAAATAGTAGTGGACTTAGTACCGACCCCTGATGCACTCCCACCTTCACCTCAAACTCACCACTGTTCCCGTCCTTCGTCCTTACAGCTGTGCGCGCTCTTTTGTACATTGCCATCACTACTCTGATCAACCATTCCTCCACTCCTAACTTCCTCAATGCCCATGTCGAATTATGAAGTCATAATGGAGGCACTTGTGACATCAGCATTAACATATGTTATTCTCCATGGAGAGCACTTTACAATGAGCCACGTTTAATTTATTTCCATGCAGCGGTTTCAGTGATATAGAGGTGCAAACTTTTTCGGTTTTTCCAAGATGGCGCCCGTACCACGTGAAATATGACATCATAATTTGCATGAAACATTCTGCAGGAGGAGCCGCTACTTTGATGAAAATTTTGTCAGTTTGATGAAAAAGGAGCTGATGGTGGTATCTTTAAAAATACGAAACACAGTAAACATGGTTATTGATATAACGAAAAAGTCTAGGTGCTACAAAAACGTACATCACTCATCTCCACAGGTATGTTCTTTACTAACACCCCGGCTGCTTTTCTGGGGTTGGACGACTGCTGCTGTCTTGAGTCACTCGGATCCTTGTGCACACTGAGATGAACAACACCCAAGTGGGAGAAACACATAACCCAAACCGACATGTTACCATTATAAATATGTTACCAAAGATAGATAAATATGATTTACACGCACATTTAAATGATTATGATGATACAAATATGATTTACACGCACATTTAAATGATTATTATACAAATATGATTTACACGCACATTTAAATGATTATGATGATACAAATATGATTTACAATGAATACAATAAATAAATAAAATATATAACATAACATTTTTTAAATACAGTCGGACGCCGCTATTCCCGGTTCCGCTATTCACGGAATACGCATATTCGCAGTTGAAAAAATGCGACATGTTTCTCTATTCACGGAAAAATGTCCCGATAATTCGCGGGTTTTTTCTTTTTGCGGCTGTGTTCCACAAAATCACGGTTTTTATTATTTTGGCGGCTGCGTTCAGCGAACTTGCGGGTTTTTCTTTTTGCGGCTGTGTTCCACGAAATCACGGTTTTTATATTTTGGCTGCTGTGTTCAGCGAATTTGCGGTTTTTTTCTTTTTGCAGCCGTGTTCCACGAAATCACGGTTTATTTTCTTTTGGCGGCTGTGTTCGGCAAATTCGTGGGTTTTTTCTTTTTGCGGCTGTGTGCCACAAAATCAGTTTTTTATTTTGGCGGCTGTGTTCGGCGAATTCGCGGGTTTTTTCTTTTTGCGACTGTGTTCCATGAAATCACAGTTTTTTTTTCTTTTTGCGGCTGTGCTCGGCGAATTCGCGGGTTTTTTCTTTTTGCGGCTGTGTGCCACGAAATCACCGTTTTTTTCTTTTGGCGGCTATGTTCGGCGAATTCACGGGTTTTTTCTTTTTGCGGCCTTGTGCCACAAAATCACAGTTTTTTTTTCTTTTGGCGGCTGTGTTCGGCGAATTTGCGGGTATTACCTTTTTGCGGCTGTGTTCCATGAAATGACAGTTTTTTTTCCTTTTTGCGGCTGTGTTCGGCGAATTCGCGGGTTTTTTCTTTTGGCGGCTGTGTTCGGCGAATTCGCGGGTTTTTTCTTTTTGCGGCTGTGTTCCATGAAATCACAGTTTTTTTTTTCTTTTTGCGGCTGTGTTCGGCGAATTCGCGGGTTTTTTCTTTTTGTGGCCGTTAGGGTGCATCAAACGCCCCTATGTCAAGAAAACAATCTGTCCCAAATTTTATTTTGTTCCAGTCATAAAATAAAGTTCCTATGCAAAATTTGGTAAGGTTTTGATATCATCTTCTGGGTCCACCTCAGCAAATTAGATTTTGAGTCGGTAGTATCAGAGTCAGAAATTTGACACGCAGCTGTTTTGAGGCCCATAAATAAAAATGAAAGCATTGACCGATTGCTACATACAATAGCTCTTTGGAAAGGTATTATTGTGCTCTGTAGCAATATATAATCATCATAGGGATAGGGATATAATTCACTTATACACAAATAGTCAAAATCATGATTTTATTGGTATAATCATATGTATTGTTACAGACGCGGCTTTAGATGTTATATTGACCGAGCGGTGGTGTATTTAACCGCGTCCGAACAGTTACTCCCTGATTAGAACCCGATTTCACCCGACGTTGACCAGATCGCCCCACAGATATTCAATCGGGAAATCTCTAAAGCGACCGCAAGAGAATGAAAAAGAAGAAGAAGAATACGGAGGAAGAACAGATTTATTATACACACACAAGCAATGGATGGAAGAAGCAGTAACACAGCGAATCGTTAACTTACACTATTCATTTTTACTTAACCCCAAGACAACGAGCAGGACAGGACGTTCACACTTACACAGGGGATAATGCAGGCAGGTAGGGCTTGAGGTGAATTGCTTGAGAGGGAGGCAAAGTCGGGAGGCAGCAGCTCGCAATTCCTCGCGGTTTTGGCGGGAAAACCCTCCGTCGCGTATCCGCTGCGGTAGACGTCACGCGCTGGCTCGGCACAGCTGCTCCTCTTCTTGTGGTGGAGCCGTCTCCCTCCTTTCAGCGCGTCTCTCCAAAGCTGGTTTCCTTGCCGAGTACCTCTCCTCTTTGGCTTGGAGCGTTTCGCATCTCACCGCTCCTCTTGGTGCCGCCTCTTCGTTCCTCTCCCAGGTCATCTCCCAAGGCCTCTCACAAGTCATCTCCCAAGGCCTCTGATAAAGCAGTCCCTTACAGTCGCTTTTATCACCTCGGGCGGAATCAAGCCGCCGGCTGCGAGGGCACGCCTACCGGGTCGCTCACCGCGGTGCTGATTGGCCGTTAGGGCTGGTTCACTCCTTCCCTCTTATAACGAGGTGGAGACACGCCTTTCTTCTCCAACCCTACCTCGTGGCCAGTGGTGGTTGAAGAAAACCGCCCAAAATGCGGAAGGCAAATGGAAGGGAGGTTTTGGGAAAATTGGAAGGGCCTACGCTTATTTTGTTTGATACAATGCAAAGTCAATCTAGTGGGAAACACATATTTAGCCTACATGGAATAAGGAAATACACTATTTAAAAGATATATCGTGACCTGCGTGTAAGTTTCATGGAATTAACTAGGAGGACGGCTGCGACCATTATTTACATTAACAGGGTGTCACCATACTTTTGTAACGTTCACATTGTAACGTTTTCACATTCGTTACACTTCCTCCAAAATTGTTACACTTCTCAAAAACCGTTACACTTCTCAAATTCGTTACACACTTCTCAAAATCGTTACAGTATTATAGATACCAGAATGATATAATTTTTATTACAGTAGAATCATATATACACAATCTTAGCATTTATCATCTTAATACGAGTACATCTGACTATGGATGAACATGAAAATAGAAACAAAACAAAGATACTGTAGTTTTCATGGATATTTCTGACAGTTTATTCTTGAGCTGCTCGCTTTCGAAGATTCGGTTCCTCCTTGCGGTTGTGCTCAACAACTTGTAGCACATTTTGGTAGTTGTCTTCACTTCTGGCTGCTGAAAGGAAGTCAGAGCTAAGCTTAACTCCCCTTTCTGCAGAGTCATTCACCACATTCAAGGCTTCAACATTAGTCCATGATGTCTGGTAGGCTGCAGAGTTAGTCCATTCTTGAACATCGGTAACTAGAAATGCCCAGTCAAGCTTCAGATGATGAAATAGGTACCATGAATCTGGTCCAACAAAATCAGCCAGAGTGGTCTTCTCAGTCAAGTCATCAGGAAATCTGGGCTTTCCAAACCCAGTACCAAACCGTCCTTGTGGGTTGGTTACTGGAAAATCTGGCTGAACCTCCAGAAGTCTGTCTGCCAGAGCACGGCGATGGTCATGAGGAACAACTGAGCTGAAGAGGGCAAGTGGAACCATCTCTTCTGTGAGGTGCCAGAGATGTCGTTTGAAGGCTTTCAGGGCACTTCTTGAGATTCCAGCATTGACAGCTTCATACTGTTTCAGTTTGGAGATGAGCTGCAGGTCATTCCATGGGGCATCGGTGACAGAGGTACATGTCATCCACCAGGAGCTGTATACTAGAGTGACAAACGTGACAAATTCTCTGATCTTTGGCACTTGTTTTTCTGTGGTAATTGTACCTGCTGGAAGATCAGCGATTTGTTTTTCGAAGAGACATAATTTAATTGAGTAGAGGAGCTTCGCCATCCATCTGGCTTTATGCAGTGCACCAGGACGCTTGAAGGTTATTTGATGTTCAGCTACTTCACCATCAAGGAATACAGTACACAGATCAACAAATTCCAAATAATCATCACGTCTTAGAGATTGCTCGGTGTGACAAAGTCTGAGAACATTATTTTGCCAGTCACTTGTCAAACTTGTTGCTGCTTCATTTAGTTGAGATGGATCAAATCGTGAAAGTGGTTCATTGAATGTGTGTGGAAACATTTCAAAGTTCTTGCGAAACCTTGAGAAGAGGAAGATATCTGGTGACTTAGATGCTTCAACTTTAAGATCAGTAAAAATGTGCGTAAGAATGACTTCACCAATGTGGTGTCTGCAGCCTGACCACAGAAGAGCTTTGTTAAGCCGTTGTTGAATTGTTACACAAGCTGCACTGATGTGGCCGGTGTTAGATGCAGTTGTGTCAAATGTCAAGTTGACAACATTCTCTTGGCAGTTCCATGATTCAAGTAGGTTAATAGTCAGCTGAGCAATTATATCTCCAGATTTACGGTCTGTTCCAGGCTTGTAGGATGGAACACCCAGCAGCTTCATATCAGTTTGAGAACCCAAAAGCACAGCCAGGCGTTCTTCAAAAGTGTTTTGGTTAGTTAAGCATGGAAGCAGCTTTGAGTCCCAGTGCATCGTAGCAAGCATCGGAGGTATCCATTTGTCCTTACAGGTAGTAGCAATATGCTGTCCAATTTTGCGTCTTGATTTATCTGTTGTAGCATATGATGTTGACACCTTCGCTACATCCCCTCCTGTTTCTTCAATAAAGCTTCTGTGACAGCAGCCTGTTGGGTTGGTGTCATCTTCATCCTTGTTGCCAGTGAAACAAGACTGGGCCTCTTCAGGATGTCATGTGGAATGAAAACTGATGTGCCAGGTCTAACTAAACGATGATGACTTCTTGAGGTTGTTGGTGTGCTTGTTGAAGGTCCAAGAGTTACTTCTTCATCACTGTCACTAATATTATACACAGTGGTTGTAGTATTTATGTTGAACTCCAGCTCCAAACTTGCTCGCCTCTCTGATTCTTTTTCCTTGCGGTTCACTTTACACTGCATCTTATCTGCCAACAGTTTATCTTGGCAGCCAAATGTTGCACAGCGATCTGTCTTCATAGATTCCAGGAATGCTAAGTCTTCAGGATTCTTGATGTGAGAACTAGCATCATTGGGCCACAAGGGAAATGTCTCCATAAATTTCATCTCCATTTGATTCACCTTTGTGATGCTTGCTGGAGTTGTTCTTCGGTTGATAGGGATTGATCTAAGCTTGGAATTATCATCTGCAAGTTTGATAATTTTCTCAATAGCCTTGCGTTCAGAGATGATAGGAATATTAGCCTTGCCATAAAATGGTGTCACTTTCTGCAGTACAAGCTTTGCTGATTCCCACCGAGAGCGTCACTCAAGTTTGCCATCTTCCGTGTGCCACATGAAACAACGTAGTACTTGTAAACAAGTTGGAAGTCTGGTGCCATTGATCTGGGAATCTTGTTCAGTTATGGCACTTCCAAGACCAAACACCTTGGTGGACTCTCTTGTTGCAACAGATGCTTTCTTTACTGTGCCATCCATTGTTTTATCTGAAAGAAAAAGGTAGTATTAGTAACAATAATGTCATTTCATAATTATGTACAACAAATAAATCAATTATCCAATTTTATTAGAGTATAGCCTAATAATTGTTTTAATCATCTTGTCTCGTTAAAAGATCTCTGTAAAGACCAGATTACTACAACATTCAGGATATTCTTTAATTTATATATTATATTTTAAAAATACTCTTCATTTAGCTTTATATCCATATTTTGAAAAAAATCATTATTTTGACTATTTGTATATAAATGAATTGTATCCCTATCCCTATGATGATGATATATTGCTACAGAGCACAATAATACCTTTACAAAGAGTTATTATATGTAGCAATCAGTCAATCCTTTCATTTTTATTTATGGGCCTCAAAACAGCTGCGTGTCAAATTTCCAACTCTGATATGAGTCTGATCCTGATATGATCAGATCTGATATGATCATAGACTGATCATATCCTGATATGATCAGTCTATGAGATCTGATATGATCCAACTCAAAATATGAAATGGTGAGGTGGACCCAGAAGATGATGTCCAAACCTTACCAAATTTTGCATAGCAACTTTATTTTATGATTGGAACAAAATAAAATTTGGGACAGATCAATCCAACATCTTTTTAAAAATAGTTGGGCGTTTGATGCACCCTAGTGGCCGTGTGCCACGAAATCACTTTTTTTTTATTTTGGCGGCTGTGTTCGGCGAATTTGCAGGTTTTTCCTTTTTGCAGCTGTGTTCCACGAAATCACAGTTTTTTTTCTTTTGGCGGCTGTGTACGGCGAATCCGCGGGTTTTTTTCTTTTTGCGGCTGTGTGCCACGAAATCACAGTTTTTTTCTTTTGGCGGCTGTGTTCGGCGAATTCGCCGGTTTTTTCTTTTTGCAGCTGTGTGCCACGAAATCACAGTTTTTTTCTTTTGGCGGCTGTGTTCGGCGAATTCGCGGGTTTTTTTCTTTTTGCGGCTCTGTGCCACAAAATCACAGTTTTTTTCTTTTGGCGGCTGTGTTCGGCGAATTCGCGGGTTTTTTCTTTTTGCGGCCTTGTGCCACAAAATCACAGTTTTTTTTTCTTTTGACGGCTGTGTTCGGCGAATTTGCGGGTATTATCTTTTTGCGGCTGTGTTCCACGAAATGATAGTTTTTTTTCCTTTTTGCGGCTGTGTTCGGCGAATTCGCCGGTTTTTTCTTTTTGTGGCTGTGTTCCAGGAAATCGCAGTTTTCGTTTTCCCTATTCGAGGCCATGTTCCACGTATTCACGGTTTTTGTTTCCCTATTTGTCGCTATGTTCCACGTATTAGTGATTTTTCAAGGGCGCAAAAAGCAATTTCATGAGCCGCCAGCTTGACACATTTATAAAACCCATCTTTTATCAGCCATGCAAAAAGCAGGTAGACATACACAAAAAACATCTTATACAAGCATTTATGTACAAGCTGTGAGCATGAGCTGCTTATACAGTATAGCACTGTACCGTACATTGACTACTGTGTGACTTGCGTTCTCATGGCTTTCGCGGGTGCAACTTTTAGCAGCACTATAAGAGACCTTCACGAGATATCTCACCAGATGTGTAAACAAGTCAACTCCGCGAATTATACAATGCAAATGCTTCATTAAATCGATTACAGATTGCAATTTACGGTAAAGCATTATCAGGGATGTTACACAATGAAAACACTTCGTGCTTAGACATGTGGTTTTGACTCGCTCTGCTCATCGTTCAATAAGGGCTCCCAATCGCAAGACCAGTGCCGGAGATGTGTCGATGACCAAGAGGCAGAAGAAAGTGATGAGCCTGAGCCAGAAAATGGAGCTGCTTGACCGCCTTTTGAGAGGAGAGAGTGCGACCTCTGTGGGAAGGCATTATGGCATCAACGAATCCATCGTTCGCTACATACGGAAGAAGGAGAAGCCCATTCATGAAAAAAAGCTTCAGCGAGCACTGTGTCGAGTACAAAGGTGGTCACCAATGTCCAGAATGTCCACATGGAAAGGATGGAAAAGACCTCAGAATATGGATCGAGGAGAACACGCAGACGAGGGACTTCATGCTGAAAACCATGATGCTGAACCGTTCCCTGAACCCGCTGATCGAGGACAAGTTGGACGCCATTCCAACGGTTTCCAAGGAGGAGGAGGCGGAGGCGGGCAGTAATGAGGAAGAGGTGCCGAGGTCCAACCTAACAGTCCATTTCCTGGGCGAGTTGCTGCAGGACACGTGGGAGATGGTCGACAAGTTGGAAGATGCTGACCCAGTTGTGGAGAGGGACCTCGAGTTCAAGAGGGCCTTGGATGATTTGTTTCTCCCGTACAAAGAGCTGCATCGAAAAGTTGGGCAATCTGTCAGGCAGCTCCCCATCACCTATTTCATCAGCTCTGCTCCCTCCACCTCAAGATCACCAGCACCCTCTCCTACGTTCCTCTCAGCAACCTCACCAGCATTCTCACCAGCATTCTCACCAGCTTCCTCACCTTCTCCTACCTCTCCTGGCTCTCCCTTAGTGCACGATTTTGCTGCACCATAATTTGGGTCACCCTCAAAGTTCAAGGAATTATTGGGATTAGAGCGGCCATCTCCGCCAAAGGCACAGGGAGAGTGATATAAAAAGCGACCCTGCACTATTGAGGCCAGGACCAGAAGAGCAAGATGGCGCGACAGCTTCTCTTTTCCTTCAGCTCTCGAATGTTCCACTATGACGTCACATTCTCTCCAATCACAGAGCGCTACTCAATCACGAAGGCCGGGGCGTGGCCTCTCCGTTACGAGTCGTCGGGGGCGGAGTCCAGTCGCTGTTCGGGAATGTTCAGATGACGTCGTTGGTCGTGAGGCGGGATTTACATGCCGATCGGCAAATGTGCTGGGTGTTGGTTAGCCCTCGCGGCATGGTGAGCGAATGGGTCCATTTGTTATAGTTGTTGTTTGGCAGGGTTTTTAATTGTAATTAAGGCGGAGGGAAGATCACAGGAACAAATTAAACACCGGGGATTTATCCTTAAACACTACCTAATTAGCATAGCTCCACCCCTCGTATGTAGACACATATACAATCTTACCCGGACATTCTACTCTACTTACGTACATCGAGATGGGTTCTTCTTCTTCGGGACACTCGGAACAGGCTAAGTTATACGATTCTATCTCTACGAAGGTATTTCATCCCCCTACCCATACAAACGTAACAATATATATAAATATAATTATATATTGTTACAGACGCGGTTTAAAGATGTTATTTTACCGAGCGGTTGGTAGTACCGCGTCCGAACAGTTACTCCCCGATTAGAACCCGATTCCACCCTACGTTGACCAGATCGCACCGCAGATATTCAATCGGGAAACCTCTAAAGCGACCGAAAGAGAAGGAAAAGAGAAGAAGACAGAGTACGGAGGAAGAACAGATTTATTATACACACACAAGCAAAAAGAAAGAGCGACCAAAATTATTTACAAGCAATGGATGGAAAAAGCAGTCACACAGTGCATCGTTAGCTTATTCTATTCAATTTACTTAATCCCAAGACAACGAGTAGGACAGACGACGTTCACACTTACACGGGGGATATTGCAGGCAGGTAGGGCTTGAGGTGGATTGCTGGAGAGGGAGGCAAGGTCGGAGGCAGCAGCTCTCAATTCCTCGCGCTTTTGGCGGGAAAACCCTCCGTCGCGTATCCGCTGCTGTAGACGTCACGCGCTGGCTGGCACACCTGCTCCTCTCCTTCTGGTGGAGCCGTCTCCCTCCTTTCAGCGCGTCTCTCCAAAGCTGGTTTCCTTTCCGAGTACCTCTCCTCTTTGGCTTGGAGCGTTTCGCATCTCACCGCTCCTCTTGGTGTCGCCTCTTCGCTCATCTCCCAGGTCATCTCTTGAAGCAGTCCCTTACAGTCGCTTTTATAACTCGGGGCGGAATCAAGCCGCCGGCTGCGAGGGCACGCCCACCGGGTCGCTCACCGCGGTGCTGATTGGCCATGCGACCCTCTGGCTCACTCCTCCCCTATATGACGAGGTGGAGACACGCCTTTCTTCTCCGAGATTAGCACATGGGCAATGGCGGCTTGCGGGATTCAACACAACTCGCACCCTTTTGAAAGGAACTTTGGAGAGCGGAGATGATTTGGGAATTGAAAGGGCCTACGCTTATTTTGTTTGATACAATGCAAAGTCAATCTAGTGGGAAACACATATTTAGCCTACATAGAATAAGGAAATACACTATTTAAAAAGATATATCGTGGCCTGCGTGTAAGTTTCATGGAATTAACTAGGAGGACGGCTGCGACCATTATTTACATTACCAGGGTGTTACCATACTTTTGTAACGTTCACATTGTAACGTTTTCACATTCGTTACACTTCCTCCAAAATTGTTACACTTCTCAAAACCCGTTACACTTCTCATAACCGTTACACTGCACCCTCCTTTCTTCAGGCCCGTCCTCGGGCCTACAAAACTTTAACTTAGTGTGACACGTAGGTGTAATTCCCTCTACAATTAACCTGACCCTGAGTGTGACAATTTTAAAACACAAATAAGTATGTCCCCCTATTGCATTGCACCCTGTCTAACAGACTCAAGCCCACAGCTAACCGAATTACGGAATTATTCTCAAACTATACATTTACGGTGGGGAGCATTATTTACAATGACGTGATTTCTTATTTACAACGGAACCCAGGACCTGTGTTTTTTTTTTTCTTTTTTTTTTTCTTTTTAGGGAACAAGAAAAAGAAATTCCTGTTGGGAGGGAGGAGACAGCACGCATTGCATCGATGCACCAGTACCAATACCACCAAAGCACCCAAAAGCACCAAAAGCACCACAAGCACCACAAAGCACCAAAAGCACCACTCGGTGCGCAGTCACCATGGTTCATAATAAACACAACAAAACAACTGGTGGTGGTCTTCTCTTTCTCTGCTGGGCCGATGTTCTTCCCGACGTCTTCTGGCTTCATGCGGCCTACTTGGAAATATAAAAAAGCACAACGTGTGTTCATTTTTTATTTAGGGCCTCAGGGGCCAACTAAGGGTGGTCCACCTGTTTGGCATAGGTGCCACCTTACCAAGGTCCGCAAGCAAGATTCCCTGGCCACTATGGCCGGTCTCCAACAGAGGTGCCCTGCCCCAGAACCTGGGGTCCATCAAGTGGTACTTGGCCGCAGAACAGCGGTCCATAAAGTGGTACATCAACGCAATGCATGCTGGTTCTGGGAATCTCGTGCGCACAATGGCCACCTCACGCACGCTCCCCTCGGCACCCAATGGCGCACAGGTCCTCAAGTGGGAGACAAAAGGGGGGAAGACAATTGAGCGAGGGGTAAGGTCACAAGGGTACACGTCAATAAGGCAATGCAAGGCGAAATGCGTACGGAGGGCGAAGTGAGAAAGCTCGTCCCTACCGTACGTCACCCCCCTGTCACCTACACTACCCTTGCCCTTACCCCATATGTACAAAATCTACACATTACCAATTCGTCACTACTGTCACGTCTTCCCCATATTTCCCTTTACCAAATTCGTCTCCACAATCCCTCTACTTCAAAAATTTGCCATCATCAATTCATCATCAATCCTCATAAGGAGGGAGAGATGGAATTACGCACAATGTCACACCCACGTCATGATGCGTCTCACAATCCAAACATTTGCATTAATGAAAAATAATAAAACATGGCATGGTGTGGAGTACCTGTCACCTCAGGTGAGTGGATGCAGATGGTGCGAGGAGATCCTTCATCCTAACTATCCTCTAAATGATTTTAACACACTTTACACTACCCGGGGTCTTTCCCTGCCAATCCATTGGCCACTTACACTATGGGTTCTAAAAACCAATTCCCATTGACCAAACTGTGGTGCTTCTCAATTTGGGGTCTCACTCCCCCGATTCATCTCCCGGTGCCTTCGCACAATTTCTGGGCTGCGACGTGTAGCTCTCCCAGCAGGTCTACCCACCTGCACACCTCCACCACTGCAGTTGCCACCCGAGCTTACCTAGCTCCTCACCCTAACCTAACTAACTGGGGAAGGCCCTCTCCTGGCTCTGTCACCCCTTGGTGCCCTCTGGCACTGGGCTACCCGGGTCCGTCCTCCGGATCCTCGGGCCCCATCCACAACTTCCGGCTCCCAGAGCCCACCTGCGGCCTCACCTGGCCGACATCCTCACAGTGGTGGAGTGCCCAAACCAACTACACACACTAACAGGCTACACGCCCAGCCATTTCCACAACACTAATGCACCCATCCAAAGACCATTCTTTCACCCGCACCACAGATGCCAATATCCAACCACAATTTACCTGTACCCTCTACCTAACACTTACACTACCCGCCCCGGGTATCCGTGATGGGGGTCCACTCTTCCTCCATTCACACCTTCGCACCATCCACTCCACTCCACAATTTCCACCATTCTCACTCCACGCCCATCCATTCCAATACTCCAGATATTCCACACTACCATTTATTCCACACAGCCACATACACCTGTTGTTGCACACCTGTGCCCTCACACCTGGTGCCACCTGCACCCTCCTTTCTTCCTGGACCATTTGGTCAACACAACACGCAATCACCTTCACTCACTCATACACTGCTCCACACACCTGTTCAGTTGCACACCTGTGCAATCACACCTGTTCAATCACACCTGTTCAATCTTCAAACACACAGCATCATCTCAGCTAACTACTCCCCTCTGAAACTTGCGCTTCCCAGTCGTCCCTTTAAACTATTGCGCTCCCACGTCATTATCATCCACACTAAACTACCTGCGTCCCCACTACAGGTATCAGTCACTAACTAAACCTTAACGTTACCTAATGTCATCTTCGCTAGATCCCTAACAATATCCTAACCCACCCGGGCTAGTTTTCACTGCCATCAACCCCATAAACTATAGCGCATTTGCCCCACTGTGAGGGATGACAGAGTTGCCATCCCACCACATCGGGCATCTCCCACTACAAATTTGGCTCATCCAAATTCCAACCAATTCAAAAATTTTCCATTTACTGCCAATTCTACCCATCATCTGCCAATCATTACGGCCAATCATCAAATTTTGCCTTTTTCTAATTTCGGGGCCAAAACACTATCCTCCTCACCCGTGTACTTATTACATCCTCTCGGTGCGCCAATTCACGTCTACAGCCAGGCTTCGTACAGCCGAGCAATGAACGCGGGTCGTTTTGTGCCAGCGGCTGGATACGTCCCGCATTCGGGGCAGGGACGGGGGCTTACCCGGGCCGAGATCCCATGCACCACCTCGGCGTGGAGCCATCCAATGTCCCGATCTCGACTTGCCGGCACGTCTCAATAGAAAGTGGTCGCCATGACGACCCTTCCTATCGGGCTGCCCGCTCCGCCTAGTGGAGCCCGGACGTGGCCGTTCCAAGCGAGGCACAGCGTGGATCGCGTATGGCGGTTCTTTCGAAACCGCCGTGGTTCGGATCCCCGCTGGTCCTCACGGCACGCGAAGCTGCCCGACGCGCACCGAGGGCCCGATTCGGCTATAAGTCGTTCTAACCTCTAACCCGGTCACCGTCGATGCTTCACCTGCATGCTTCCAAGCATACGCTACCCCTTTCTTGCTCATACCTCCAGCTGTTCCCATGCTCCTCGTACCTTTCCTTACACACCTCGGTACACTCATTCCGCTCACCGACTTGGTCACACACCTGCCCACCGAACACCTTGGCACACATTCGTCGCTCGCACACCTCACCAACACACCTCTTCGCGCCCCTTCCTCGGTCACCTCCTCTGTGACAATTACAGGTGTGCTTTCATTCGCACACCCAACCACGTGCCTCACGACCAACTCAAGTGTGCATTCCCACACACGCTCTACCATTCCAGGTGTGCATCCTCGCTCACCTGTCACAACCAACTCACGCTCCGTGCCACTCTCACCACCACTCTTGACAATGCACTCACCCTTACTCTCGACAGCGCACTCTTTCCTCATGCACCTGTCCGTTACACACCTTTCTCGCGCATCCTCTCGCGCACACTCTTTCGTTACATCCTCTGTAACACTTACCACACCGCGCTTCCATGTGCTCCCTCGCACACGCGCTACGACCGACTCACTCTTGACAGCACACTCACTGGTCGGCGCGCACTTTTTCCTCACACACCCCATGGTCGGACATTCTCGCACACCTCTTTTTTCGCACACCAGACCTGTCGCACACTTCACCAACGGCCTCTCACGAACACCCGGATCCAAACCAATCCCCAAGCCGACTGAAGCTTTCCTCACATCATATACATTGCCACTCACCTCCGTACCTCGTCTCCGCACCTCCTTTGCCACCTGCAAACTCTTTATTTGGTTAGTGAGCATCACATTATGAGTTGAGCACCGACCTTGCACATATTCCATCACCTCCTCCTGGATTTCTCTTTTAGTTTCTGTCCGTCCCTTCTTAATTTCACTCACCTCTTCTTCCACTTCCTCTAATTTTCGCTTCACCTCTTTTATTCCCCGGTGCGTCTCCTCAAGTTCGTCCTCTAAGGCTACCGTGACCGTCTCTATGTGCATCCTCACCTCTCGGTCCTTCGTCTCCATTATCTCTGTCACCTCGTCCACCCTCATTGTCAGTTCCTCATGTACCATCTGACATTGCCTCTGTGTCGCTATTAATTCGTTTTTAATTTCTTTTTGTGTCGCCTTTAACCCTCCTAGTACCGCAGTGTTCTTTTGAACCTGCTCCACTAGTTCTTTTTGTCCCTCCGTCAGCTGTTCCACCTCCTCCGTCAGATCTTCTATTCCCCCCTGTAACCTAGCCGTATTATTTCTCACCTCTTTCTCCATACGCTTCTCACCTCGCTTTACCTCCTCGCGTAGCCCCGAAACCTCCTCACTCACACCTCGTCGTATCCCCTCTTTCATCTCCTCCATCTCTTTTGTAGATGCCACCCTCATCTGTCCCAATTCATCCCTCTGAGCATCCAGTTTACTTTCTAACCCGATTTGCACCTCCTCTATCTGGTTCCCCATTCGTTTGATTTCTCGGGCAGATTGCTCCCCTATCTCCCGCAATTTGTCCTCCATCCTATTTTCTAACCCCATTAACCCAGTTTTTTACCCCCTCTAACTGATTCTCCTGGGCAGCCATTCTATTTTCCACCCCCGTTAACCCATTCTTTACCTCTTTTATCCCGTTGTCTAACCCCTCAAAATTATTGTCTAACTTCTCACCGGTACCCCTCGCTTCATCCCTCATTACCCCCAATTGCTCACTCTGAGCATCCATCCGGTTCCCCATTACCCCCATCATTCTGCTTTCCATTTCTTCGCTATTCTTGTCCATAAGGGCCTTCATTTGTATAAAAAAAAGGTTCAAATCCACCAACGGCGCTGCTACGGTCGCGGGCGCGGCAAAATTTGGTGCCGCTACACCCACGTGCGCGAGGACGCCACTTTGCGCGTCTGATACTCCCTCAACCGCCTCATTGCTCTCCTCCTCCCTTTCTTCCCCTAAGTCCTGGGTTACCCCTAACCCGTCTATCTCCCCCACCGACATCCGATCGCCTTGATTGTCCATGGCGCGATCTCAAAATTCGGGTTTTATAAAACAAAATAAATTTCGGCAGCTTGTAATTTTGAGCGCGTTAAGCGCGCTTCGGGTCCGATCTCACTCCTCAACACCAATTGTTACTTAATAACACAATTGGTGTTCCAAAATTTGGGCCTACAAATTTAGTCCCAGGTCCGAATCCAACTCCTGACAACCAATTGTTACAGATGCGGTTTAAAGATGTTATTTTACCGAGCGGTTGGTAGTACCGCGTCCGAACAGTTACTCCCCGATTAGAACCCGATTCCACCCGACGTTGACCAGATCGCACCGCAGATATTCAATCGGGAAACCTCTAAAGCGACCGAAAGAGAAGGAGAAGAAGACAGAGTACGGAGGAAGAACAGATTTATTATACACACACAAGCAAAAAGAAAGAGCGACCAAAATTATTTACAAGCAATGGATGGAAAAAGCAGTCACACAGTGCATCGTTAGCTTATTCTATTCAATTTACTTAATCCCAAGACAACGAGTAGGACAGACGACGTTCACACTTACACGGGGGATATTGCAGGCAGGTAGGGCTTGAGGTGGATTGCTGGAGAGGGAGGCAAGGTCGGAGGCAGCAGCTCTCAATTCCTCGCGCTTTTGGCGGGAAAACCCTCCGTCACGTATCCGCTGCTGTAGACGTCATGCGCTGGCTCGGCACACCTGCTCCTCTCCTTCTGGTGGAGCCGTCTCCCTCCTTTCAGCGCGTCTCTCCAAAGCTGGTTTCCTTTCCGAGTACCTCTCCTCTTTGGCTTGGAGCGTTTCGCATCTCACCGCTCCTCTTGGTGTCGCCTCTTCGCTCATCTCCCAGGTCATCTCTTGAAGCAGTCCCTTACA
Source organism: Myxine glutinosa (assembly GCF_964187855.1). Taxonomy (NCBI): domain Eukaryota; kingdom Metazoa; phylum Chordata; class Myxini; order Myxiniformes; family Myxinidae; genus Myxine; species Myxine glutinosa. Next base: position 24,500,283 of record NC_136272.1, read on the forward strand.
GTCGCTTTTATAACTCGGGGCGGAATCAAGCCGCCGGCTGCGAGGGCACGCCCACCGGGTCGCTCACCGCGGTGCTGATTGGCCATGCGACCCTCTGGCTCACTCCTCCCCTCTATGACGAGGTGGAGACACGCCTTTCTTCTCCGAGATTAGCACATGGGCAATGGCGGCTTGCGGGATTCAACACAACTCGCACCCTTTTGAAAGGAACTTTGGAGAGCGGAGATGATTTGGGAATTGAAAGGGCCTACGCTTATTTTGTTTGATACAATGCAAAGTCAATCTAGTGGGAAACACATATTTAGCCTACATAGAATAAGGAAATACACTATTTAAAAAGATATATCGTGGCCTGCGTGTAAGTTTCATGGAATTAACTAGGAGGACGGCTGCGACCATTATTTACATTACCAGGGTGTTACCATACTTTTGTAACGTTCACATTGTAACGTTTTCACATTCGTTACACTTCCTCCAAAATTGTTACACTTCTCAAAACCCGTTACACTTCTCAAAACCGTTACAATATATATAAGTTCAAAACACACCTGGTCACAAGTGTGCCGCACTGACCGGGTCCTCAGTCGAGGTCCTCAGCATCATCCCGTTTCGGCCCTTCAACCTCGATACGGTCAGCTAAGGTGGGCCAGCAGGGGCACATGCACATCCACATGCAGCAACTACACCTGGATGCGTACATGTCCCCACCGCCAGCTAGTGCGAACGCAGACTACAACAACACCACCTCCACATCCAGAATCCACAGCACCAAACAAACATGGTGGAACACTCAAACACCCACCTTTATACCCTTCACCACTCACCAACAAAACACACCAGATCATTCATACACACACATACACACCCATACACACACAACACCAACCAACCACCTACTCTGACAACATACACCACTCAACATACAAAAACACACACATGCAAAAATTAGTTCATGCAAAAACACACACCCTCACCCACTCACTCATATAAACAAAATAAGAAATAATAATCGTAAGTAAAAAAAAAAAAAACCCCCCCAAAAAACCACACACAACCAACCTACACTAACGCAGAGCAACCTACTATATATATATATTGTTACGCTCCGCGGTTAAGGATGGTATGTTTGCCGAGCGGAGGCCCCTCGACCTAACAGTTTCCCCGATTCACCCAAACATTGGCCGTATCGCGCCACAGATATTCAATGTGGAAAACTCTAAAGCGACCGAATGTAAAGAGGAAGAAGAAGAAGACGTACTGAGGAATAACAGGTTTTATTAATTACACACACACAAGCAAAAAGAGCAGTCACGGTTATTTACAGGGGACATGAAAAAGCAGGTGACACAGTGCAAATTACTCGCTTATACAGACTTAATTGACTACCCAGGACAGAACGAACAGAACAAACTCACGTACACGAATGGGGAAATTGCAGGCAGGATTGGCTGGAAAGGAGAGGAAGGTCCGGAGCTGGCAGCACGATCGGCGCGTTCGTCAGCCGCCGTCCCCTTGCGGCCCTGCTCAAAACCGCCGTCCAGGCCCCAAACGGCTGTCGAGTGTTGCTGCTGTGGATGCTGCCGCTGGCGAGCAAGGTGACGAATAGCAGGCTTTTGCGCTTCCCTGGATGATCTCTGCTTTTGGACCTCACAACTCAGCTCTTGTCATAGCTCATCTCTCTTCTCAGCTCATCTGTCTTCTCAGCTCATCTCTTGGGGAACGTCCCGCGGCGGGTTATATAGGCCCCGCCCCTCAACCTTCGCGAACCTCCTTGATGTTTCTCTCCACACCCTCTCCAAGTCCAACCCCTTGTTCGTGGTTGGTTGAGTGGGGCTGACTCACTCCTCCCCTCTATGACGAGGTGGGGACCCGCCTTTCTTCCCCAACCCTGCCTCGTGGTCAATGGCGGCAATTGTTGGTTGGCAATGTGAATGGCAATCGACGAAAGGGGAAATGGAGGTTTTTGGGAATGGGAATGAAGGGAATCTATCTCTTTCACTTGGTGCAATGGAGTGTCATGTTAATGGACGACAAGGCCTTACCCCAAAACACATAATAAGGATATAAACTACTGAACAAGGGTCTTATAGTGTCCTTCAATGTGGTGTTTCATGGAATTAACTACCGGGACGCCCTTTTTACCTTTACACAACTCTGGAGGCAGGAGGGGCCATAATCAACAATGTTACACAGCAATTTCCAATACAACACACACAATCAAAAAAAATGCAATCCTCATTTCCGCAACAATATATAATCGTGGATGCTGATTTGAGTAATCGTTCCAAAGTCATTGATTCTATTTTACGTTTTATTGCCAATGAAGAAACAGAGGAAGATGGAGGATGTGCTCTGTTCACGTCAATGACTACATATCTTCAGGAACAAGTGAGAAGGATGGGTCGTCAGAGTGTTGCTCAGCAGCAAGCTTTAATCCATGAGATCGCTGGGTAACGCTATCCAGAGTGGGAAGGAGGGACACCAGCAATTCCTCACATGGTTGCTGGATCTACGTCAAAAAAATCCTATTTGTGTCCCGGGAGGAAGAGTCAGTACTTCAATATGACGCAAATTTTGGGAATTCGGTGTTTCGCCATGCTTTATAAACAGGGCTGATGAGCGACACAATTCGATTTGAACTGAAAACTCTATTGGGAAGTACATCAACCAAAGATGAAGAGCTTTTACATGCCATGATGCACTCAGTTGTGAGGGAAAAGGAGAGACAACGAAAGATGGAAGTAGGCCATGAGGCGAGACTGAATGGCATTGACCTTCCTAAAGCTTCAGACAAAATCACATCAGGCAAGAAACAAAAGGAAAGAACTATGGACAGTGAAGTTGAGAAGCAAAGAGCAGAGATTGCTGAATTGAGACAAATAATACACACAAGTGACTCAAGGAAAGTCCAATCAAGAAGTGGCTGCTGCAGGTATAAACACACTGGAGCACGTTGTAGACATCGTTGGAGATGTGGGGCTGGGGATCATGTTAAAGCTCACTGCCCCAAGGGACAAGGTCAGGGAAACAGGAACGGGTCACACCAAGGGGACAGGTAGTGACCACTGGTAATAAGGAGTCCCCAGCATGTATTGTATGTGACAAATCGGATTGCCATCTCCTTCAGTGTTCTTCCTGTAAAAGTGTTTATTTTTGCTCTGCCACATGCCAACGCCAACATTTGGCAGTACACGGCACCATATGTAAGGCCATCAAGCATGCCAGTGATCCTCCTGCAGTCACTGCAAATGGGAGGCGACAGGTAGACGTGGCAGCTATGAAGAGAAATGTGTACAAAATAAAGCCAAAGGTAGAACAATCTCTGATCAAACTGGTTGGTACTCAATGTCTCATGCAATGTAAACTCGATGGTGTGGGTGTAAAGGTGTTGTGGGACACAGGATCCCAAGTTTGCATTCTTCCATGGGGGTGGCTGGAACAAAACTTACCTGAGACGTACCCGCAACCCATCAGCGACTTATTGGATAAAGACTTGACCATCAATGCTGCCAACGGTCATTACGGATGGAAACAAAATGGCGTCAAATTGCAACCTGTCGCTACTCGTCGTGTATCGGGACGCCTGTCTTATACAATATCTGGGGAAAACACTGGTCACAACAACAACCTGAACGTTTCACAATGACAAATTCAATCATGACATCGGTGAGATTAATAAATAATGCTTTTCAAGACTCAGGCGGGGGTTCACCGACCCTTGGATATTCTGCTGATCTCTAGTGTTCCGTTACAAACGAGTAATACCAAGTAGACAGTGGGTGTAGAGAGGAAGAAGAAGAACCTCATCTGGTCGTTGGCAATGGAGATGGATATCATTTTATCCAGGATCACAGTTGTCTGCTGTTTAAATGATTGAAGCATCTCGACGAACGTTTGGCAACTTCCCTCCTGTGGGTGGTGTGACAAACAAAATCATCTCACGTGGAGCTTTGGGAGGTGTATAGAACGCAGTCTGGTTGGTTGTGCAAGCAAACTTTACCTTCATTCTTGTCTGCTCTTCACCCTTGAGCTTCCCCGAGGCTTGTGCTTGCGAAACTCGGCTCGGCTCGGACGTGCCTGCAAAATAATTGCAAATTATGGAGACTTCCGTTGGTCTTCCTTATGGAGACGCAAACGCATCAATGGATATGATTCCACCCATGCCAGATGACAACCTACTGTTAATACATGTGATATCAATTAAAGGTCACGTGATAAATTAGCGGTCCCTTCAGAGTGAGAGCTCAAGAGGGAAGAGACAGATGTAAGTATAATGGAGACAACATCAGATGCTTCTAACATGAGATATGGTCTTCAAAATGCTTTTCAAAAAGGTGCATGACCTTTGACCTGTTCAATCTAAAACTGCATCAGTTAATTGTTCTACTTCAGTCTACACGTGTGTCAACTATGGTTTAAATCTCTTGAGAGGTTCAGAGGTTATTGCAGTAACACAGATTTTCAATTTTAGGGCACTTGACCTCAGGTATTTGACCTTTTGAACCCAAAATTTCTGTTAACCCTTCAGCAGTTGACAAGTTGTTGAGGTAATGAGAATCTGCTACTTTAACTTGAACTGTGTGGACCTCAAACATCAGAGGTCACATGACCTTTGACCCAGAAATCTTGTCAGGTTTTAACTTTCGGTTCGGGGATTTTCACACACGTTGATGGAATCTGCAGCTGAATCTTCCCAAATATTATATTTTTTTGCTTTGCTTCTTTCTTCCCAAAAATATTTTACTTCTACCTCCTCAAAATTACGTTGTTTCCCCTTCTACTTCAAAAAATAAAGAAACAAAAACTATTTTTCCGCTCCACAGCGATGTCAATCTACTTGCATTTCCTTCCACCTGCACTTCCTGTTCTCCAACGTGTGGCTCTCAATGGATCCTTTCATTTCCTCTCCCTCTCAAGGCTGGAGTTCCCCAAGGTGGTTTTCTGGGCCCAGTCCTATTCCTGATATTAATCAATGATCTCTCTGGAAAATCCTCTTTGTCTATTTCCTGATGACTCCACCCTGTACGATGACATCCCTCAGCCTTCTGATTGGCAGACAGCAGCCTCTTCCCTCTTCTCTGGTCTTGATACAATCACCATCTGGTCAAACACTTGGAATGTGTCTTTCAATCCTGACAGATCCCAAGCTCTCGCTACCTCTCTCCGAAAGAACCGTCACAGGTTATAATAATAATAATAATACATTTATTTTATATAGCGCTTTTCAAGAAGCCCAAAGACGCTTTGACAAGGTACAAAAAACAAGTGCAAAAAGACAAAAATCAATAGGTAAATAATCAAAGCAAAAGGAAGGAGAAGGAGCAGAGATAGTCAGGGGTTAAATGCTGTGGGTTAAATGTTGAATGCAGTGTTGAACAGGTGGGTCTTGAGTGATGTTTTGAATGTGGTGAGTGAGGAGGAGTCTCTGATGGTGTGAGGTAGTGAGTTCCAGAGGGTGGGAGCAGCGATGGAGAAGGCCCTGTCCCCCCAGGATCTGAATTTGGTCCGGATGGGGGGGGGGCGACAGGAGGTTGGCGCCAGCAGAGCGGAGGTTGCGGGTGGGAGTGTCTATTTACTGTTTATTAAAATTAGAGTTTTAATTTTAAATTTTAGTTTATTTTTAAATTAAATTTTAATTAATTTTTAATTAAAATAATTTTTAAGTTCGAGGATGATTAATTAATTAATTAACATCATCTATCTATAATTCCAGTAATCTCTGTGTGTGTGTGTGTGTATGTGTGTATGTCTGTGTGTTTGTCTGTGACCGCTGTTTCTCGACAACCACGGGTCCGATATACTTTAAACTTGCCAGGTATATTGCTGGGGACCCGAGGATGTGCCTTTTCAAGGTTTCATATTAATCGGACAAGTAGTTAGCGAGCTATGTCCAAAAAACGATTCAACCAATCAGAGAGCAGCGAGCTATCACGTGTGCCGAACGTGGCGAACAGACTCTGCCTCGGACGGCACATTTGAGAGCGTATTCATTTATTTCACGTTGGCAAACTATGTTGGCGTTAAACTATGTTTTAAAACTAATTAAAACTAATTACCGAGCTATGGCGATTTCTTTATCAAACTCCGCAAGCCGTTCACTTTGGACCAAACCATTTCATGTAAATAGAGGGGGGGGATTGTCACCGTACTCGCAAGCCGTTCGCTTTGGACCAAACCATTTCATGTAAATAGAGGGGGGGGGGGGATTGTCACCGTACTCGCAAGCCGTTCGCTTTGGCTTTGCGAATGGACCAAACCATTTCATGTAAATAGAGGGGGGGGGGGGGATATAATTTTAGATAGATATATAGTACGGGCATGCCCTAGTATTAACTGATGCAGATTAATTCACATATGCTTAATTTTTAAGTTAAAATTTATCCTCAATCGACCTAACTACTCCATCACAGTGTCTATTTACTTGTTTTATTTATTACGCCCCATCCTCTACTTCCTTCTAAATTCATTTCCATCACTCTTTTCAACCAGTCACTTTCATCCTTCCTCAACACATGACCAAACCATCTCAACCTGTTCCTCTTCACAGCATCCATCACAGGCTCTATTCCCATCATCTTTCGAAATTCATCATTTGTCTTCCTCTCTCTCAACGATACTCCGCACATCCACCGAACCATTCTTCATATTCATATTTTGTCCCCTCAACCTTCCGCTGCGTCTTGTTCCCCCGTCAATGAAAATCTAAGCTATGTGTTCAAGCCGACGTGGATTCACGGACTTCATGTTTAATAATTATTTATTATTTATTATTTATTAATATTTTATTATTATTATTATTTATTTATTTTAGTTTAATATGATTCTTCCCCTCCCCTGGTCGTTGAGTAGGGGGACAACGGGGTGGGTCTGGGACACATTAAATTTAACATTGAAGTCAATGGGGAAAAAGGGAAAAACTTATTGACTCACACCCCTTCTCTCATAAAATTACACCCCCTTTTCTCTTAAAAAATTGTGTCCACTTTTTACGAAGCTAATTTACCAACTACTAAAACACATAGAATTTAAAATTGAAGTCAATGGGGAAAGAGCTAAAAAACTTAATAACTCACTAGATTTTCAACCAGATTTCACCTTCTTTTGGGACAACCTATTTGCAAATATTAAATCCTCAATCGACCTAACTACTACTCATAGGTTCTAGCTCACCTCAAATTTAACATTGAAGCCAATGGGGAAAAGTATGGAAACTTATTGACTCAAGCCACCTATCTTGAAAAATTACACCCCTTTTTCTCTCATTCAATTGCACCCCCTAAACTCCCTCCTAAGCCCCGCCCACTTTTTTTACTAAGCCCCGCCCACTTTCCTTAAACCTTGCCCAGGCATGCCAGGCTTGAAAAATTACACCCTTTTTCTTCCTGCATTTAACTTGTTAACTCCCCCCATTTTTCATGATACTCTTTTGCAGAGACCCAACGAATATTTGTGTTTCATTTTTAGGTAATAACAATTCTCTTAGAAGAACAATCACCATCTAGAATATTTGCATATGTTATATAAGAATTTAACTCCCGGTTTAGGTATCGCCGTTGAGCTGATATGAAGTGATAAACTTCTCTTAATGACGTTGTCTGACCCCCTCCCGAACCACATACCATTTTGAGATTATCGTAAATTATTTTCCCCTCAATCTCTTGGCAACCATTAAAGTTTTCAGTCCACTCAAGGATGTTGCCTCTTAGGCCCTCTAACTTATTCGTATTTAAATTTATTCGCTGATTTGTTTTATCTACTCTTACCCCTATTATTTCTTCAATAATACTTATTTGATATTTCTCACATTCATGATGTTTTCCATTTCTATACAACAACAACACAACAACAGGCATTTTAAGGCCATTTTCCCTGCAAGAGTGGGGGTTTGCCTTGCAGTCCCCATGACAATGTTCTCCATTTTGCCCTATTTTCTGCATCTCCCCTTGTTAACCCCCTTGCCCGCATTTCTTCTTCGACCATCTTCAGCCAAGTCTTTCTCGGTCTTCCCCGTCCTCTACTTCCTTCTAAATTCATTTCCATCACTCTTTTCAACCAGTCACTTTCATCCTTCCTCAACACATGACCAAACCATCTCAACCTGTTCCTCTTCACAGCATCCATCACAGGCTCTATTCCCATCATCTTTCGCAATTCATCATTTGTCTTCCTCTCTCTCAACGATACTCCACACATCCACTGAACCATTCGCATTTCCACCCTTTCCAGCCTTCGTTGCTGCTCTACGTTCATTACCCATGTCTCACTCCCATAAATCAGAACACTTCTCACACATGCAGCATACACCTTTCCCTTCAGCTTCAATGACACTCCCCTCCTCGTCAGCACGCCACTCAGTTCCCGAAACTTCTTCCATGCACATCTCACTCGAGCAACCGTTGCCGAGTCTGATCCACCTTCTCCATTCAGCATGTCTCCAAGGTAACAAAATGTTTTCACACCTTCCAGCTTCACCCCATCTCCAAGATCCAACTCAACATTTCCTCCATCTGCAGCTCCCTCTGTGCACACCTTACACTTGAATGTAGCTGCCACACTGGTTAATGACCCTCTCAAACCACTACATTTTTGATGAACCCACTCAGCGCACATTGTACATTGAATGGAATTCACTCCGACACCCTTCATGCACACAGCACACGGCCACTTCCCAGTTCTTTCCACCTCACCACATGCTTTACCACTTGCCATCACCTTCGTTTTTCCGATATTCACCTTCAGACCTTTTGTCTCCATACATTCCTTCCACTTGTTCATCTTCTCCTTCAGTCCATCCATACTTTCTGCAATCAACACCAGATCATCTGCATACAACAACTCCCACGGTAAACCCTCCTTTACGTTCTGAGCCAGCACCTCCATCACAGCTACAAATAGTAGTGGACTTAGTACCGACCCCTGATGCACTCCCAACCTTCACCTCAAACTCACCACTGTTCCCGTCCTTCATCCTAACAGCTGGGCGCGCTCTTTTGTACATTGCCATCACTACTCTGATCAACCATTCCTCCACTCCTAAACTTCCTCAATGCCCATGTCACTACTTCACGTGGAACCTATCGAATGCTTTCTCCAGATCAGCAAACCCAAGAAACAACTTCTTCCTCTTCTCCATATACTTCTCCTGCAACTGCCTCACAATAAAAAGCGTGTCTGTCGTTCCTCTTCCTGGCATAAATCCAAACTGCATTTCGTCAATGTTCACTTTCTTCCTCTCCAACACCCTTTCCAATACCTTCATTCCATGCTCCAATAACTTTATCGCTCGATGCGAGCCACAGTCCAGAGGGTCACCTTTCCCCTTGTATAGAGGGACGAGGGTACTCAGTTCCCAATTCACTGGAATGCGGCCTTCTTTCACCACCAGATTGCAGATCTCAGTCATTTTCTTCACACCCCAATTTCCCGCTGCCTTCAACATATCTCCCACAACTCCCGTCGGCCCTCCCGCTTTTCTACTCTTCATTGCTTTTATCGCTTCCTCAACTTCCTTCTCGGTTATCTTCTCTGCCGGTCCTAAAACTGGGTTACTCTCTATGTTGCCATCCCATTCATTCTCTGCATTCAACAGTATTTCCATATATCTCTTCCATCTTCCTTTAATTCCATCTGGGTCCACAACGATTTGACCCACTTCATCCTTCAAGCAACTCACCCCCATCACATCACACCTCTCTTTCGCTATCTGCTTTGCAATCCTGAATACCGCTCTCTGACCCTCTTCCGAATCCAAGCGTTCTCCGAACATTTTCCTGCATGCCTCCTGTGCCTTTGCTTCCTCTTTCTTTGCAGCCTTCTTGGCTGCCTTATAACTTTCATGCTCTGCCTTTTCTGCCCCATACCCTTCGCCTTCTGCCACTCCTTGAACTTCTTCCTCTTCTCGTCAATCTTCTTTCCAACTTCATCATCCCACCACCATGTTTCCGAGTGCCTCGGTGGTCCTTTTGTCCATCCACATACCTCACCAACAGCTCCCAACAGACTATCTTTCATTGACATCCAACCACTTTCAAGCTCAACCACATCATCCTCCACCATACTCAGCCTCTCTTTTAATGCCTCCCTCACTGTCACCTCTTTCAACCTCCACACCTTCATTCTCGGTTGGTACTTCACCCGCTGAGCTCTCCTCGCACCTTTCACCCTAATGTCGCAGACAACCAAGTGGTGCTGTGAAACAGCCTCCTCCCCCGGGATCACCTTTGTGTCCCGGAGGTGCCCCCTATATCGCCTACGCACCAGCAGGTAGTCAACGGTTGTCGTCGACCCACATGACGTGTATGTAACAAGCTTATTATCCTCTTTCTGGAACTGTGTATTACAAATCAACAAATCAGCTCCATCAGCAAACTCCAAAATCCTTTCACCTTCTCCATTTCTCACACCATATCCGTAACCCCCATGAACTCCCTCAAAACCGTCCATACTCCTTCCCACATGTCCATTTAGGTGTCCGCCGACCACAACAACTTCCTCATCTTTCACCTTTTCCATCAGCTTCTCTATAGCACACCAGAACTTGTCCTTCTCTTCATCGCTCCGACCAACCTGCGGAGCATATCCCGAGATGATGTTCACCAAGAGCTTTCCAATCATCATTTTCACCATCATCAACCTTTCACTCACTCTAATCACACTCACCACACTGTCTACAAACCCCTCAGAAAACAGGACACCAACACCATTCACGCCCTCCGGGCACCCTTGCCACACAAACTTGTATTTCTGTCCCTGCCTACCCTTAACCATTCTCACACCAGTTCCCTTCCATCTAGTCTCCTGCACACAACATATGTCCACTCTTCTTCTGACCAATACTTCCACCACTTCTCCTGATCTCCCTGTCATTGTCCCTACATTCCATGTCCCAAATCTCAGAAACCGATCTCCACGTCGGGCATCAGACGTTTCGTCGTCATAAATGGAATGATTTCCACCCTTGCTTCGATCAGGTTCCCCACCTTGAGTTTTGACGAGAGGGAGTGGGGTCCCCCACGGGGTACTTCGGGCTGTATCCTGCCCATATGTAGTCGTAATTGTCATGGTTCTCTTTTTGAGGCAATGTTTTTTTTATGGCCGGATGCCCTTCCTGACGCCAACCCTTTTAGTCGCCTCTTACGACACGCAAGGTACCTATTCTAAACCGGGGTACACACCGGGTTTTTCCATTTATATACCAAGGCTGTATATACCTCCACTCTTTAGTTTGGTTAATGCTTGGTTCTATCATTTATATATTAGTAAAATTAAAAATTTTTTACAAAAATGGTGGTGGTAGCCCGTTAAAATCCCTAACCCCCCTTTTTATCTTATCACTTATATATTTATCTTATCACTTATATATTTATCTTATCACTTATATATTTATCTTATCACATATATTTATCTTATCACTGATATATTTATCTTACCACTTACATATTTATCTTATCACTTATACTTATATATTTATCTTATCTTTGAGTACCAGTTCACTGGTAATTCCCTGTTTGTCGTTAAAGGCGGCAAAAAGGGTTGGTGTCAGGAAGGGCATCTGACCGTAAAACATTGCTTCAAAAAGGGGACCAAAAAACAACAACAACCACGGTTCCGGAAAAAGGCCAACCCCCGCTTTGCGGGGAAAAATGGCCTCTAAAGGTGGTTATTTTTTAAAATATATTGTTACAGACACGACTTTGATGTTATGGTGGGCCGAGCGGAATGGCCGCCGTGTCCGCACAAGTTACCCGATTATACTCGAACGTTGCCGAGTCGCGCTACGCTGAATCAATGATGGAAAAGGACACAACGGCTGGGATTAAAATGACACGACACCAAGGGTTCAGTTCTCAAGACCTCCGGAGGAGGTTATATTAGGGCGGAAGGTCAGATTACAGGAATGAGAGGGACAGCATAGAAAGACAGGCACTTAGACACACTCTTATAATAGCCCCAACAGACGACAGATAAACAGGACAAAAACTGACTCACACGGGGATTGATGGCAAGGAAAGGCAGAATCGATGGCTCCAGGTGCACCTGGGCTCAGGGCAGGATCGACCCGGTCCGGTCTAGAGATGCGGGGAGGTCGCAGCGCTCGGATGTGGTGATTGTCTTCTCAAGCTGGGGGCGCATCTGACGTCACGTCCGGTAAGTGGCTGCGTATATCCGGCGGGGAGTGACACGCCCTCGGCTAGTTAGCTCCGCCCCAGATGGAATCGGTCCGCCCTTCTTATAGGGTGCGGGGGGGGTTACTGGCTCCGCCCCTGACGAGGAGCTGACAGCCAGCCCCTTCGTGGTAACCCCGTGGAGCGCATGGGCAATGGCGGCTAACCACGCCGGTGTGAGGACGCACACTCCCCGCACGCCGCGCCGCGCCCCTCTGTTGTTGTAGTTGTTGTTGTAGTTGTAGTTGTTGTTGTAGTTGTTGTTGTTGTAGTTGTTGTTTGGGGAAGAAGATGGGAGGAGGTATGGGAAGGTCCTAAACTCACTACTGGTGCCATATAATCACATTCTGGTGCAACGAAGAGTCAGAATTAATGGAAACGAGTCCTTAACTGACATAGACTAAGAATAACTAGCAAGATGTCCGAAAGTTGTCTACGTGAGATGCGGTGGACCTGGGCACGACATTTAATGGGGGAAAAAGGGGAAGGTCGGTTCTACAGAGTGTTGTTTACAGACAATGGGACTAGGGAATGGGGGATTGGGGATAGTTGGGGAGTATTGGGGAAATAGGGGAATATTTACAAGCGGATATGGAGGCCAAATGCCATATTCGCAACATTGCACCCTTCTCTACCCTCGGGGCGTCCCGACCCGATAAATTTTTACCTACTTTAGTGTGGCACGCAGATGTAGTTCCCTCTACTATTAACTCTACCCTGAGTGCGACAGTTTTACAGATATTCACAAATGAGTAAATATGTCCCCCTGCGACGTTGCACCCTTCTCCTCACAGAAACACACCCACAGGATAACCGAATCCGGAAAGAATTCGTAAACTAAACATACAGCCGGTAGGGAGCATTATTTACAAGACTACGCTGATATTTACACTACGATCCAGGACCTGTTTTTGGAGGGACACATGCAGATGTTATGCATAGAGAGAGCACGCATGCCAGCATCGATACACCAACCCACGAGTGCTCTGTGGCCTACGGCCTTTAATAACGTGCAGAGCACCCTTTCCCAGCACGAAAAGCACCACCCCATAACACAGTCAGCACCATCCGGTGCACCAATAAAGTGTTTATGAATCACCGGTGGTGTCACAGCCGGCCGATGTTCTGCCGCTGGTCTTGCCTTCGTGTGGTGCACTTGGTGTTCTCGCCTCTTTCAAAAAAATAAAGAAAGGCGCCAACCGCGTCCATTTCTTTATTGTGGCCGTCAGGGGGCCAACTGTTAGTGGTTCACCTTGTATGGCATAGGTGCCATGTTGACCCATAGGTCCATCCACGGGTGGTGCTTGGCCGCAAAAGAACTGCGGTCCATTGTGGGTGGCCACCAACATTGCGGTCCATATGGTGTATCGATCCAGGCAGCAAGCAGCGAAAGTGCAGGCCCACAACTGCGTAGCCAGCACCTCTCTCTCCTCTCTCTCTGCCCCAAAACCAGATCCTCGGAGGTGGGAGACAAAAGAAGCAGACAAGTGAGTAAGGTGGTAAGGGCGCAAAAGTGCACGCAATGCAAGGTAATGCACACTGGGGGCACATGGGAACCAGGTGAGACAGGTACGTTCCTACCGTACGCCCCCCCCCCCCCACCAGGTAACCTACATGGCCCCTCCCTTACCCCTTACTGTATCCACAAAACACAACACTACCCATAAACATCTACTTTACAAATCAACAAACATCCCTACTGTCTTCCCCGTTCCTCCCATATACCAAATTCGTCTTCTCTCCCTCCTAACCAATCAAATTTGCCATTTTCAACTCTCATCAAAATTTGCCATCTCCAACTGCACATCAAAATTTGCCATGACCAATTCATCATCAGTCCCTCCAAGGGAGGGAGAGATGGAATCACCCCAATGTCTCATCCACGTCGTGATGCGTCTCACAAATCCAACAGCAATTCTCATTTCCTGCACACAGAACAAAGAAAACACAGGTGTGGAGTCATCATCATCACCACAGGCAAGTGGCTGCGTATGGTGCGACAGGTTCATCAATCCTAACTATTTCCTAAATGACTTTAACAACTTTACACTACCCGGGGTCTTTCTCCGGCCAAACCATTGGCCCTCTTACACTATGGGTTCTAAAAACCAATTCCCATTGGCCAAACTGTGGTGCTTTTCAATTTGGGGTCTCACTCCCCCGATTCATCTCCCGGTGCCCTCGCACAATTTCTGGGCTGTGGCGTGTACCTCTCCCAGTGGGTCTACCCACCTGCACACCTCCACCACTGCAGTTGCCTCCGAGCTTACCTGCTCCTTACCCTAACCTAACTACCTGGGGAAGGCCCTCTGGCGCTCTCCCCACTCGGTGCCCTCTCTGGCACTGGGCTACCCGATCCACACCCGGGATCCTCAGGCACCCACTGACACTAACGGCTCCCAGAGCCCACCTGCGGCCTCACCTGGCCGACATCCTCACAGTGGTGGAGTGCCCAACCAACTACACACACTAACAGGCTATACGCCCAGCCATTTCCACAACACTAATGCACCCATTCACAATACCATTCTGCAACCGCACCACAAATGCCAATATCCAACCACAATTTACCTGTACCCTCTACCTAACACTTACACTACCCGCCCCGGGTATCCGTGATGGGGGTCCACTCTTCCCCCATTCACACCTTCGCACCATGCACACCACTCCGTACCACTTACTCCAACTCTCCCCACACACCTGTACTTGCACACCTGTGCTCTCACACCTGGTGCCACCTGCACCCTTCTCTCCCCAAGCGCATTCGCGCTGATCCACAACACTCATTACTCACACACTGCTCCACACACCTGTCCAGTTGCACACCTGTGCAATCACACCTGTTCAATCCTCACACACACGGCATCATCTCAGCTAACTACTCCCTTCTGAAACTTGCGCTTCCCAGTCGTCCCTTTAAACTATTGCGCTCCCTCGTCATTATCATCCATACTAATCTACCTGCGTCCCCACTACAGGTATCAGTCACTAACTAAACTTAACGTCACCTAATGTCATCTTCGCTAGATCCCTATCAATATAACCTAACCCACCCGGGCTAGTTTTCACTGCCATACACCCCATAAGCTATTGCTCCTTTGCCCCCACCATGGGAAGGGTGGCAGGGATGCCACCCTTACCCACCGGGCCTATCGCTCACTACCAATTTGGCACATCAAATTTCAACAAATTAAAAATTTGCCAATCACTACCCATCATCTGCCAATCACTACTGCCAATCCCTTGCCAATCATCAAATTTTGTTTTTCTCTAATTTTGGGGCCAAAACACTAACCTCATCACCCAGTCTACTCACTAATGCCTCTCGGTGCGCCAATTCCTGTCCAAAGCCCGGCTTCGTAAAGCCAAGCAATGAATGCTGGTTGTTTTGTGCCAGCGGCTGGATACATCCCGCATTCGGTGCAGGGAAGGAGGTTTACCCGGGCCGAGATCCCACGCACCATCTCGGCACGGAGCCATCCCATGGCTCGATCTCGGCCTGCCGGAATGCCTCACCAAAAAGTGGTCGCCATGATGACCCTTCCTATCCAGCCGCCCGCTCCGCCTAGTGGAGCACGGACGCGGCCGTTCAAAGCGAGGCCCAGCACGCACCGAGGGCCCGATTCGGCTAAAAGTCGACCTAACCTCTAACCCGTGTAACGTCGATGCTTCACCTGCATGCTTACACCCCGCAGCCCGTTCCTTGCTCACACATCCAGCCGTTTCCATGCTCCTCGTACCTTTCCTTACACACCCAGGTACACCCATTCCACTCACAGCCTTGGTCACACACCTGACCACCGAACACTTTGGCACACATTCGTTGGTAGCACACCTCACCAACACACCTCTTCGCGCCCCCTCCTCGGTCACCTCCTCTGTGACAATCACAGGTGTGCCCTCATTCGCACACCCAACCACATGCCTCACTACCAATTCCAGCGTGCATTCCCACTCACGCTCTACCATTCCAGGTGTGCATCCTTTCTCACCTGTCACAACCAACTCATGCTCCTTGTCACTCTCACTACTCTCACCTCCATTCTTGACAACGCACTCACCCTTACTCCCGACAGCGCACTCTTTCCTCAGGCACCTGTCCGTTACACACCTTTCTCGTGCACACTCTCCCGTCACACCCTCTGTAACACTCACCACAGGCATGCATTCTTCCTTGTCTTTGACAGCGCACTCTTTCCCCATGCACCTGTCCGTCACACACCTTTCTCGCGCACACTCTCCCGTTACACCCTCTGTAACACTCACCACAGGTGTGCATTCTTCCTTGCCTTTGACAGCGCACTCTTTCCCCATGCACCCGTCCGTCACACACCTTTCTCGTGCACACTCTCCCGTCACACCCTCTGTAACACTCACCACACCGCGCTTCCATGTGCCCCCTCGCACACGCGCTACGACCGACTCACTCTCGCCAGCACCCTCACTCCTTGGCACGCACTTTTTCCTCACACACCCCAGAGTCGGACTTTCTTGCACACCTCCTTTTTCGCACACCAGACCTTTCGCACACTTCACCCACGGCCTCTCACGAACACCCGGGTCCATCTCGACCCCCAAGCTTATCAAATCACCTGGCGCATCATACGCACGACCATATTGGTCACCACTTACACCGGGTCCTCTTCCTCTTCGCTTCTCCTCCATCACCTGCGAATCCCTCATCCGGTTAATGAGCACATCATCACGATCCGAACACAGACTTTGGACCAATTCTTTTATCTCCTCTTTTATCTCTTTCTTATCCCCTCTCCGTCGCTTCTTAATTTCGCTCATCCCTTCTTCCACTTCTTCTAATTTCTGCTTCACCTCTTTTATTCCCCGGTACGTCTCCTCAAGCTCGTCCTCCAAGGCTACCTTGACCGTTTCCATGTGCGTCCTCACCTGCCGGTCCTTCGTCTCTATTACCTCTATCACCTCGTCCAACCTCGTTGTCAGTCCCTCACGTACCATCTGACATTGCCTCTTTGTCGCTATCAAGTCGTTTTTTATGTCGATTTGTGTCGCTTTTAACCCTCCTAATACCGCAGTGTTCCTTTGAACCTGCTCCACTAACTCCGTCTGTCCCACCGTCAGCTGCTCTACTCCCAGCGTCAACTCCTCTATACCACTTTGCAATTTTACAGTCCCCTTTCTCACCTCCTTCTCCATGCGCTCCTTACAGTGCCTCACCTCCTCGCGCACTCCTCCGACCTCCTCACTCACACCTCTTCTGATCTCCTCTCCCATCACTTGCATCTCCTGCCCAGATGCCACCCTCATCTGCTCCATTTCCTCCCTATGAGCATCGTTTGGTTTCTACCCCCATTCTGACCCCCTCTATCTGCTGCCCCATTTGGTTAACTTCCCTTTCCGCTTGGTCCCTCATGTCCCTCAATTTGCCTTCCATCCTGTTATCTAACCCCTCTAACCCATTTTTCACTCCCTCTATCTGATTCTCCTGGGCAGCCATTCTATTTTCTACCCCCTCTAACCCCTTTTGCATCCCTTCCATTTGATTCTCTTGAGCGGCCATTCTGTTTTCTACCCCCATTAACCCATTTCTCACCTCTTTTATCCCGTTGTCTAACCCCTCAAATTTGTCGTCTAACTTCCCAAATTTCTTGTCTAAACCCTTAAAATTATTGTCTAACCCCTCATCGGTTCCCCTCGCTTCGTCCCTCATTACCCCCATTTCGTTTCCCATTACCCCCATTTGGTTATTCATTACCCCCATTTTTGCTTCTAGCCTCTCCATAAGGGCCCCCATTTGCAGGAGGAAAAGGTTCGAATCCACCAGGGGCGCTGCCACGGTCGCGGGCGCGGTGACCAGCGAGGCGCCATTTTGCGCGTCTGCTACCCTCGCTGCTTCGCTCTCCTCACGTCCCTCAATTTGGTCCTGGACCGACCCTGCCTCACTCTCCCCTACCGGACCCCAGCTGTCTTGATCCGCCATAGCGCGACTTTCAAAATTCGGGTTTTTATTTTCGTAAAACAAATTCAAATTTCGCCGTTATAATTTCGAGCGGGAAACGCGCTCCGGGTCGAATTCTACCTCCCCAACACCAATTGTTACCCTAGTGGTACAATTGGTGTTCCAAAATTTGGGCCTAATAAATTTAGTCCCGGGTCCGAATTCCACTCCTCGACACCAATTGTTACAGACACGACTTTGATGTTATGGTGGGCCGAGCGGAATGGCCGCCGTGTCCGCACAAGTTACCCGATTATACTCGAACGTTGCCGAGTCGCGCTACGCTGAATCAATGATGGAAAAGGACACAACGGCTGGGATTAAAATGACACGACACCAAGGGTTCAGTTCTCAAGACCTCCGGAGGAGGTTATATTAGGGCGGAAGGTCAGATTACAGGAATGAGAGGGACAGCATAGAAAGACAGGCACTTAGACACACTCTTATAATAGCCCCAACAGACGACAGATAAACAGGACAAAAACTGACTCACACGGGGATTGATGGCAAGGAAAGGCAGAATCGATGGCTCCAGGTGCACCTGGGCTCAGGGCAGGATCGACCCGGTCCGGTCTAGAGATGCGGGGAGGTCGCAGCGCTCGGATGTGGTGATTGTCTTCTCAAGCTGGGGGCGCATCTGACGTCACGTCCGGTAAGTGGCTGCGTATATCCGGCGGGGAGTGACACGCCCTCGGCTAGTTAGCTCCGCCCCAGATGGAATCGGTCCGCCCTTCTTATTGGGTGCGGGGGGGGGGGTTACTGGCTCCGCCCCTGACGAGGAGCTGACAGCCAGCCCCTTCGTGGTAACCCCGTGGAGCGCATGGGCAATGGCGGCTAACCACGCCGGTGTGAGGACGCACACTCCCCGCACGCCGCGCCGCGCCCCTCTGTTGTTGTAGTTGTTGTTGTAGTTGTTGTTGTAGTTGTTTTTGTAGTTGTTGTTGTAGTTGTTGTTTGGGGAAGAAGATGGGAGGAGGTATGGGAAGGTCCTAAACTCACTACTGGTGCCATATAATCACATTCTGGTGCAACGAAGAGTCAGAATTAATGGAAACGAGTCCTTAACTGACATAGACTAAGAATAACTAGCAAGATGTCCGAAAGTTGTCTACGTGAGATGCGGTGGACCTGGGCACGACATTTAATGGGGGAAAAAGGGGAAGGTCGGTTCTACAGAGTGTTGTTTACAGACAATGGGACTAGGGAATGGGGGATTGGGGATAGTTGGGGAGTATTGGGGAAATAGGGGAATATTTACAAGCGGATATGGAGGCCAAATGCCATATTCGCAACAATATATCTTAGATATTTATTCCACGGGCCAGAAATGGCCCACGAATCACTTATATTTATCTTAATACTTATACCCATAAGGGACACGATCAATTCCATTTTCCAAAATAAACCTCTTATCATCAAAAGCTCCTCATGCCTTCTTATTTACTTCCTCTGTATATAATTGATGTTTATAACTTCTTATCGTATTCATTTTTCTGAACTCTTCTTTCTTTAAAGTTAAACAATTATAATAATTTTCAAAGTTTATTGTTTCTTTAATAACATTTTTCTTTATTCCTTTCAACTTTTTATCACTCTTTTCAATATTATTATCAATATATTTATAAGCATAAGCCTTAGACCTCAATCCTATAAATTCACTCATTACCTTACTCCCCAATTCATCCTTAAACTTTCCAATAACCTTTTTATTTTTTGAAGAAAACAACTTATCACCCGGCTTGTAATTACTTGTATCGTATACATCAATCATCAATCATATCTCAACACACATCTTCTGTATCAATTTTCAAAATAAAACTATCTGCATCCATAAAAAGGAGATTAACATCATTTTGATATATCTTCCTTAAGTTATTGTAAAAGTAATCATACATTAATGACTTCATACATTAATATGAAATCATACATTAATCATATCATAATCATATTAAGCCAAATCATACATTAATCATACATTGATCATACTTGGTTTAGACTTTAGACCAAGGTTTAGGATTGTCAGCCTCATCTAATCTTTTATCCAAGTTTGTTCCTGGACCACAGAAAGAATACCCCAGAAGGTGTAATTCCCCTGGAATTCCAGTTGTTGTAAATTTACTCCCTGACAAAAACTTTTGTTTATTAGCAAAAAACAAAAATTATCTCCCCCACTTTTATGCTTAGAAATGAATTGACACTTTTTAGAGCCACACACTAAACATATCCCCTTTTCATAAACTCTATTATTTTTACCTTTAACATCCGATATATTTTTCGTATTAGTTTTCTTTTTACATTTAACACAATAACTCATTTATTTATGAGAAAAATTCCGACAGAGTACGAAAACCTTTTTGGTTTTCAACATATACATTTCTATCTTGATTTTTAAACCATAAAGAATCCTTAGGAATGCCTTCACTCTCTCCTCCATTTATTTACAAACTAGGGCATGCCCGTACTATATCTATATCTAAAATTATATCCCCCCCCTCTATTTACATGAAATGGTTTGGTCCAAAGCGAACGGCTTGCGAGTGGTGACAATCCCCCCCCTCTATTTACATGCAATGGTTTGGTCCAAAGCGAACGGCTTCCGGAGTTTGGTAAAGAAATCGCCATCGCGTGCACAAACGCGCAGGAAAGCGAATGAATCGCAAATTCGTTTTTATTAGTTGTAAAACATAGTTTAACGCCAACATAGTTTGCAAACGTGAAATAAATGAATACGCTCTCAAATGTGCCATCCGAGGCAGAGTGTGTCCTCCACGTTCGGCACACGCGATCGTTCGCTGCTCTCTGATTGGTTGAATCGTTTTTTGGACATAGCTCGGTAAGTAATTGTCCGATTAATATGAAACCTTGAAAAGGCACATCCTCGGGTCCCCAGCAATATACCTGGCAAGTTAAAAGTATATCGGACCCGTGGTTGTCGAGAAACAGCGGTCACAGACAAACAAACGTACAGACAGACAGACAGAGATTACTGGAATTATAGATAGACTAGGGCATGCCCGTACTATATATAAGCTAGGACGTGCCCGTACGTGGGTGCCCGTTCCTTGCCAAAAAAAAAAAAAAAAAAAAATTTGTGTAGGGGTGTGTGTGTGTAAACATCCTAGGGCGTGCCCGTACGTGGGTGCAAAAAAACATGCGTGCAAACAACAACAACAAAAAAAAACTTTGAAACCACGTGGCAGTAACGACCACAGAACCCCCCCCCCCCTCTATTTACATGAATGGTTTGGTCCATTCGCAACGACCACAGAACCCCCCCCTCTATTTACATGCAATGGTTTGGTCCATTCGCAACGCCAAAGCGAACGGCGAACGGCTAAATCGCCATAGCTCGGTAAGTACTTGTCCGATTAATTTCAAACCTTGAAAAGGCACATCCTCGGGTCCCCAGCAATATACCTGGCAAGTTGCAAGTATATCGGACCCGTGGTTGTCGAGAAACAGCGGTCACAGACAAACAAACGTACAAACGTACAAACAAACAAACACACAGAGATTACTGGAATTATAGATAGACTAGGGCATGCCCGTACTATATATATATATCTAAAATTATATCCCCCCCCTCTATTTACATGAAATGGTTTGGTCCAAAGCGAACGGCTTGCGAGTGGTGACAATCCCCCCCCTCTATTTACATGCAATGGTTCGGTCCAAAGCGAACGGCTTCCGGAGTTTGGTAAAGAAATCGCCATCGCGTACACAAACGCGCAGGAAAGCGAATGAATCGCAAATTCGTTTTTATTAGTTGTAAAACATAGTTTAACGCCAACATAGTTTGCAAACGTGAAATAAATGAATACGCTCTCAAATGTGCCATCCGAGGCAGAGTGTGCCCGCCACGTTCGGCACACGCGATCGTTCGCTGCTCTCTGATTGGTTGAATCGTTTTTTGGACATAGCTCGGTAAGTAATTGTCCGATTAATATGAAACCTTGAAAAGGCACATCCTCGGGTCCCCAGCAATATACCTGGCAAGTTAAAAGTATATCGGACCCGTGGTTGTCGAGAAACAGCGGTCACAGACAAACAAACAAACGTACAGACGTACAGACGTACAGACAGAGATTACTGGAATTATAGATAGATAAAACTAACTAAAGTCAATAACACCAACATCATCAACCACATAATCTTTTCCTTCTTCTTCTTTATCGCCAATTTCTCATTTAAATCTCCTCCCCTGAAAGTGATGGAACAGTTTTTCTTGAAACTAATATTTCCATTGGACTTTTCATTTCTATATTTTCCTCCTCAGTGCGTTGAGTTTGATTTATTTGCTGTAATACCTTCAATCTTTTATAAATCTCACTGAATTCCATCTTTTTATATTTTTCCTCTCTCTCTCTTTCCTTCCACTCCTCCTTCTCTCTTTTTCCCCTCTCCTTTTTCCCACTCTCTTCCTTCTCTTTTTTCTCTCTTTCCTCCTTCTCTCTTTTCTCCCTCTCTTCTTCAACTCCTTCCTCATCCCTTGCTACCCTTGAGTTTGAGCCCCAAATAATATCATACATATATTCATCTGGATTTTGAGATATTCTTGTATCTGTAATTATTTTTCTCATAATAGGATACCAATAAGATTTGTTGATGATTTCTAAAAGAGTTTTATATTTCATAACTTTGAGAAGTTCATTTTTATTTAATATTTTAATGAAGTCTCCATTTGTGGGTTCAGCAATATCAGTATAAGGCCAGTTCTTAATTACAAAATTCCCATGTATATGTTTCAATTCATAAGGTATGTAAAACCGAGCACCCTTTTCTTATAGGTATCCCTGAATACAAAAATTAGAATTCTCTTATAGTCTTCTCCCTGCCATTTATGTATCAGAAAAATATGTGAGATTAATATTGTCGCGCGATCCCTTCAGTTAACACCGTAGGACCGCGGAGGACCGAACGGCTTTAATGGAGGCGACGATCACATACGGATTCGGCTATAAAAGCACGGGAGGAAGAATGAAGAGGGAGAAGCAGCAAGCGCGTACCTGTAGATCCGACCGCAGCTCCGATCCTGGAGGAAATTAACTCAAACGAAAATCCGGGTTAACAACAACAACAACAACATGCATTTTAAGGCCATTTTCCCTGCTAGAGCGGGGGTTAGCCTTGCGGTCCCCATGACAATCTTCTACATTTTGCCCTATTTTCTCCATCTCTCCTTGTTAACCCCTGGATCGGCATACAGGCCATTCCTGCTCTTCGGGGCTTAATAAACTTACAATCTTCTCGGACCCTGAGCCTCGTGTTGGGCTCGCGGCTAGGGTGCCAGCTTAGGATCCTAGGATCCTGGGTTCGAATCCCGGTCGATCGCTGAATTAACGCCAGGGGGGTTGACTCAGCCTGTCATCCTTCCGAGGTCGGCAAATTGAGTACCAGTTCACTGGTCATTCCCTGTTTGTCGTAAAAAGGCGACAAACAGGGTTGGCGGCAGGAAGGGCATCCGGCCGTAAAACATTGCTTCAAAAAGGGGCCCAACAAAAACAACAACAACCACGGTGCCCGAAAAAGGCCAACCCCCGCTTTGCAGGGAAAAATGGCCTCTAAAGGTGTTTTTTTTTTTTCTCTCCTTGTTAACCCCCTTGCCCGCATTTCTTCTTCCACCATCTTTAGCCAAGTCTTTCTCGGTCTTCCCCGTCCTCTACTTCCTTCTACATTCATTTCCATCACTCTTCTCAACCAGTCACTTTCATCCTTCCTCAACACATGACCAAACCATCTCAACCTGTTCCTCTTCACAGCATCAATCACAGGCTCTATTCCCATCATCTTTCGCAATTCATCATTTGTCTTCCTCTCTCTCAACGATACTCCGTACATCCACCGAACCATTCGCATTTCCACCCTATGATGCTGCTCTACATTCATGACCCATGTCTCGCTCCCATAAATCAAAACACTTCTCACACATGCAGCATACACCTTTCCCTTCAGCTTCAACGACACTCCCCTCCTCATCAGCACGCCACTCAGTTCCCGAAACTTCTTCCATGCACATCTCACTCTAGCAACCGTTGCCGAGTCTGATCCACCTTCTCCATTCAGCATGTCTCCGAGGTAGCAAAATGTTTTCACACCTTCCAGCTTCATGCCGTCTCCAAGAGAAAATCTGGGTTAAAATGTACAAAAATAATGATTTATTGAACGGAACCTGAGAACAAGGAACGCGCCGATAAAATCAAATTCTAAATTGGGACGTCCTCACAACTCACTTCAGAAACGAGACAATGGAATTAATTAATAAAATAACTGTCCGTCTTTGATTTGTGTAAGATGTGGTGCGTGCTTATCTGTCTGTAGTCTGCAGTCAAGGTGGGTCCGGCTTCGAGCGCAGTCATCCGACCGCGGCTCCAGTCAGCGGGAAGTAGGCCTTGATGCGCCCCTCATTCGCGTGCTGTCAGGCTTCACCGAGCGCCTCGCTGCACCTGCCAGCCTCGCTCGTAGCACCAAAAGCACCAAAAAGCACTGAGCACCACGACAAACCAAAAGCACCAAAAGTCCAATGCAGGGCTAGCGATCTCCACACGAAGGGGCCGATCTCCAACACGAAGCACGAAGAGAACTTCAGGGAAGCACAGAGAGAGACAGAAACGGAAAGGGCCAGGGAAGAGGGCTCAATGCCGGTGAGTCGGCAGTTTTATCACCCGCCCGGTGACGTCAGTCTTTCCTTCCTCCAACCAGCGCGGCAGCCCTCGCCCTCTAGAATGTTCGCACTCCGCTGGCTTTCTCCCATTCGCCGAGTGCTTTGCCCCAACCAATCACCCATTCCCTGGGCATGGCTATTGCTTGCCACGAGACTCGTTGCTAGGCCAGCTGGTG
Organism: Myxine glutinosa; assembly: GCF_964187855.1. Lineage (NCBI taxonomy): Eukaryota > Metazoa > Chordata > Myxini > Myxiniformes > Myxinidae > Myxine > Myxine glutinosa. The sequence continues at coordinate 24,525,255 of NC_136272.1, forward strand.
GTGTGGCTGGCTGCGGCCTATGCGGCGGTGCCTCGATCTGGCTTCCTCCCTGTTTCCCAAAGTCGTTGTGATAAGGGAGGGGAATTATTTAATGTGTACACTAAGGACCTATCCAAGTGTTTATATGAGTGCGTTGCCATAATGGACACTGGATTGGCGACAGAGGGAACTACAAACGAAGGAATCTTATCCATAATCCCTGTACTACTTAGCACGCCCCGCCCCCTCGTGGCGAGGACACCAATACAGCTTATACCGACATCCGGCTAAACATATAACTTATTACATATAGATTCCCGATCACAACAGTTGAGTTACCTACCTATACAGATCTATCTGGCTCTGGATATTCCTCCACCCAAATTCAAAACCCAGCTCCCACCCCCCCCCCCCCCGCCACCCCCCTGGAACCATAGATCCTGCAAGGTTCACTGCAGGCGCTACCATTCCAGTCTTAACACTTACTGTCTCACACTTAATGAACCTATGAAAAAAATCAGGAGGGCTTTGGGAAGTGAGCCGGAGCAACTTACCTGTTCTCCTGAACATGCTAATCCCCTTAACAACTATGTACAATGATTATAATTCGTTGTTCCTGTGGAAGGAAGAAACACACAACACGCAAAAAACCCTACCTTAACCACAAACCTTAACCTAAACCAAAAATTAAAAAATTAAAAACTCTAATAAACATTTGTACAAACCCAGTCTACAGACCACATCCCCCGGTGGATGCCACAAGACGCAACCTTACCTGTGGGGCCATCCCAATGCACCCCTAAATTTTTGCGGGCCCTGTCCAGGTGTTACAGGTAAGTGACATGGCTCGGTGGATTTCGCCCACATTCATACAACACAACCCCTTAACCACTCATACACATTCCATAAGTCATCACAACACTTAAATCAATGGAGCACTTACTTGTTTCACCCCCCCCCCCCCCCCCCCTGCAGTACCATGGCATGGATGTCATATACGTGTGTGCATTCATTTCTACTAGGCAGCGTGGAGGTACCGCACAATCAAGATGGTGGGGGCGCTTCAGGCTGTGGTGCCCGCAGTCCCAAAAACAAGTCACTTGACTCGCAAGTTTGCCCCCCCCCTCCCCCCTTTACCTCTTGGCCCCATGACAGCCAAACAGCCCTTTCAGCGTTACCCCACCGGTGACGGTCTCCACGCCCCAGGCTCCTCCGTCTCCTCCTGCTTCAGCGCAGCTACAGGGGTCATCGGGAGTCTCCCTTACCCCACGGCACCCAAACAGACCCTCCACCGACAAGCTAGAATTTCCAGATACCACTGGCTGCCAGGGGTAATTGCCGCAGAGCGGGGCCGCAGGCATCGCTCCTCAGAGCTTGATCTGCACCTGCGGACACACACACACCTTCCCCACCCACAAAATCCCCAAAACACATTTCCTCCCCCGCTGCTATTCAATTCTCAACACGTTTCCAGAGATGGTTCAAAAGGTGTTACAAGAGTTGCCATGACCTGCCATTGTGTGAAATCCCGGTTCACATTTGAATCACATATTTCTCAAAACACAATAATCATCACTCAATCCAGTATCTCCAACCTCACGACCACATAAAAATACATAACCACAACACAAAAACAAACGCCACCCACAAGACTCTCTGGCACACATTCCATCCCCCCTCACCGGCCATGTCATCACTCTCACCCGCCCCCAACTCCAAATTACATGTCCCCAATTTAATAAGCAAGTCCTGTAGCCTGGGACAGTAAACATCAAGGCCTTACCACTACCTTGATGTGCAGGTAATTGCAGGTTGGTCGGGTCCAAGAGTGCCATCCACCATACCTAATTTCCCCCTCACCCTTCCAATCCACCCGGGAGCCTCCCGACCCATGGAGGAGCTCAATCTATCCCCGTGAACTATCTGTGGAAGGGTATGCGGGTCCATCTGAATTTTGAACACCACATCAGTCACCTGCTGAATAACCACCCCGGGGCCCTTTCAGGGTGAGGTGAGTTTTGGGCACAGCCCCTTCCACCTCCGGGGCCAGTAGAGCCAAATAAGGTCTCCGGGAAGGAACCGAGGTGTGTATGCCCAAGCGTCATACCGTGTTTTCATATGCGAAGAAGCCAAGCCAATTTGCTTCCTCACAAATTCGTGAGCCTTTTCCATGCTCTTTTTCAAATTGGTTGCATAACTTTCCACAGATGCTTCACCCGGTTCCTCTGGTGACGGTCCCATCAACAAATCTGTGAGGACTCGCATCTCCCTACCGAACATCAACAAGGCGGGGGTGCACCGAGTGGTCGCATGCTGTGCGGTCCGGTGTGCCATCAGTATAAAGGGGAGGTGCTCATCCCAATCATGTTGGTTCTCGGATATAAAGAGGGCCAATTGGGTAAACAATGTTCGGTTAAATCTCTCTACCATCCCATCCGATTGAGGCCTAATGGGGGTCGTCCTGGTCTTATGAATTTGGAGGAGCTCGCACACCGACCGCAGGAGAGTGGATTCAAAGTTCCGGCCCTGGCCGGTGTGTAGCTCCCTTGGAACGCCAAATTGGGAGAAGAATCCCTCAACTAAAACTTAAGCTACCGGCCGGGCCTCCTGGTTGGGCAATGGGTAGGCTTCTGGCCACTTGGTGAAGTAGTCCATTGCCACCATAATGTACCGGTTCCCTCGGCGGGTGGCTGGCAGGAGCACCACCACATCTACTGCCACCCGCTCAAGTGGTGCCCCTACGTTGTACACCTACGTTGACACCAATACAGCTTATACCGACATCCGGCTAAACATAGAACTTATTACATATAGATTCCCTATCACGACAGTCGAGTTACCTACCTATACAGATCTATCTGGCTCTAGATATTCCTCTACCCAAATTCATAACAATATTATGACAGGTAATACCACCCCATCTTCCCACTACCAAATCGGTTTGTATTCCTCGGCTTTCTATATTTATCTCATTGCCTTCCTTCTTTGTCATATAAACTATTGTTTTGCCATCATATAATTTTCTATTCTTGAAATCATGTATTTGTTGTTTGCTAATTGTACTTCCACATAACTCCTTATCCTCACCAAGCGGATAATATCCTTCTTTACGAGACTTTAAAATCATGTAGGTCTTCTAAGTTTATTGAAAAAGATCAATTATACCCTAAATCAGGCATATCATACCCCCATTTATCTATTCACATCTTAACTATGGGAAAATTATCTTTCCTGGGAAAACCACATTTCAAATCTGGCCTCCAAAGCCAGTCGCCGACTGGGCATCCTCCGTCGTGTGAAGTCCTTCCTTGGCACACCTGAGCTCCTCACCACATACAAGGTTTTCATCCGCAGCTCAATGGAATACTGCTCTCCCCTCTGGGCTGGTGCTCCTGCCTCACACCTAGCTCGTCTTCACGCTGTTGAAACCAAAGCGTTCAGAATCATTGGAATCTCCCACGATGAAGCTAACTCGAAGGGCCATTCACTCACTCACCGCAGGCAGTTTGGTGGTCTTTCCGTCTTCTACAGACTCCTCTCCGGCCTTGCCCCCCCAGCTCTCTCTGGGCTCTGTCCCCTCTGTCCCCAGCTCCTACAGGTCGCACAAGATCTGGCTGCAACCCTCTTTTTTTTTTTTCTTTTTTTTTTTTTGTGTATACAAGATCGAGGCTCGTGAAAGAGCGAACATGAATCACACAGAAAGACAAACAGACACATAAAACAAATAACATCGGGAGCGGTAGACAAGATGGGGAGAGAGGGGGAAGTACACAAACACAACATTTGAGAGCAGGGACCGAGAGACATGGAGACATCGAGAGATCAGTGGGAGGGAGCGGGCTTTGGGGGGGAGGCATGTGAAGGGGGGGGGGGGGGGGGGTGGGAGAGGTATAAACATATGGACACTGCCAGGATTTCCAGGAAAGAAGTTGGAATTTCAAACAAGGTGGATCTGGGGTGAATTAGTGGGGGTAGAAAAGATCAAGGTTTTGGATGGGGGAAGATAAGAGATGGTGGTGAACAGCTGTTTTAAAGACCTGGAGGGAGGAGAGGGATTGAAGGGAGTGTGGGAGTTTGTTCCAGAGGCGGGAGAAAAGAGGAATGAAAGAGTGAAGCTGAGCAGAGAGCCGAGATTTCGGCAGTTTAACCATCAGAGGGTTGCTGGCAGATCTTGTGCGACCTGTAGGAATATTTGGGGGACAGAGCACAGAGAGAGCTGGGGGAGCAAGGCTGGAGAGGAGTCGGTAGAAGACAGAAAGACCCCCTACCTGCCTGCGGTGAGTGAGTGAAAGGCCCTCAGAGATAGCTTCATCGCGGGAGATTCCAATGATTTTGAAAGCTTTGGATTCAACAGCGTGAAGCCGAGCCAGGTGTGAGGCAGGAGCAACAGCCCAGAGGGGACAACAGTATTCCATTGAGCTGCGGATGAAAGCCTTGTATGTGGTGAGGAGCTCAGGTGTGCCGAGGAAGGACTTCGCACGACGGAGGATGCCCAGTCGGCGACTGGCTTTGGAGGCCAGCTTGGAAATGTGGTTTTCCCAAGAAAGATCATGGCAGATAGTGAGACCCAAAAGCTTGAGCGACAGAACTTCTTGGAGAGGATTGTTGCGAAAGTAGATGGGAGGGTTGTCCAGTCGATCTTTTCGGAGAGACATAGTAAGAGAGTGAGATTTGTCAGGATTGAAAGACATGTTCCACTTGTTTGACCAGTCTGTGATTTTGTCCAGGTCTTCAGAGAGTGAGGAGGCTGCAGACTGCCGATCTGAGGGAAGAGGAATGGAGCGGCAGAGAGTGGAGTCATCAGCAAAGAGATAGAGAGGATTTTCCAGAGAGTCGGAGAGATCATTGATAAAGACCAGAAAAAGCACAGGGCCCAGCACACTTCCTTGGGGAACTCCAGCCTGAACAGGAAGGGGAGATGAGAGAAATCCATTCAGGGCCACACGTTGACTACGACCAGAGAGGAAGTCCGCAAGCCATGCATGGAGATTTCCATGGATACCTTAGGAGGAGAGTTTGGTGAGCAGAGCTGGGTGCCAGACCGTATCAAAGGCCCGTGATATGTCAAGGGAGACAGCTCTGATTTCCTGTTTGGCATTGAGGACCTCCATCCATTGTTGAGACAGCAGAAGCAGCATGTCCAGAGTAGAGTGACCTGGTCTGAAACCAAATTGATGGTCAGAGATCAAGCCATTGGAGAAGAGGAAAGATTTGATATCTGAAGCAATGATGGATTCCATGAGTTTGCTGATAATTGGGAGCAGGCTGATTGGTCTGTAGTTGCAAGGATCTGTTTTTGCACCTTTTTTGTGTAAAGCGGTAATGTTTGCTGATTTCCAGGATGCTGGCAGATGACCTTGAGCAAAAGATAGGGTGAAAAGAACAGAGAGAGGGTGAGATAGAGCGGCAGAGCAGGATTTTAGGACCCGTGGGCTGATGCCATCTGGTCCAGTTGCAGAATCAGAGTCGAGGTTTGACAAAAACTCCTCCACCTTGTCAGGAGAGAAGGTCACAGAGTCCAGGAGCAGTTTGGTTCGACTGGGAAAGGTGGGAACAGAGAGAGATGGGTTTGGGACTAAGGATTTTGAGGCAAACACAGAGTTGAGGCATTCGGCTTTGTCTCGTGCGATGTCAACTGTGTGGCCATTTGAGGTAAGGGACGGGATGGAGGGGGAACAAACACCAGAAACGGATTTGACCAGACGCCACCAAGATTTGGAGGAAGGAGACAGGTTTGAGAGTTCATTCTTGAGTGAGGAGAGATAGTGCTTCCTGGCACTCCTGAGGGTAGACACACACTTGTTCCGAGCTTGGTGGAAGGAACTGAGATTTCCTTCAGTTGGATTAGCCTTCCAAGAGGCAAAGGCAAGTTGTTTCAGGGCAACTGCCTCACCACAAGATTCAGTGTACCATGGACGGGAGGAAGGGTAAGACAACTGAAGGCGAGATGGGATAAATCTGTGCATGAGAGAGATCAGTTTGCTTTGGAAGAATTCCCAGGAAGAATTGATGTCAGAGGCAGTGGAGATGGGAGACCAATCCAGACGATTGATGGCTGCTTGAAGACCGTCCCAGTCGGCCTGAGTGAAATGCCAGACTCGTCGACGCGGAGGAGGCTCTCTGAGAATGGCCAGAGAGATGTCCACTTTGACAAGCACGATCAGAAGAACCGATTGGAGCAGAAGAAGAGCAGCAGACATTAGCAGGGAAGTTAGTCATAACCAAGTCTAGAAGTGAAGATACTCCATTGGCTGAGATCCGGGTCGGGAAATTGACAGATTGTGTCAATCCCAGTGAGTCACAGAAGTCCTTTGCTGAGGTGCCATGACTGGTGAGAGAGGAACCCACACCCAACCAGGTGGCATGATGACAATTGAAGTCACCACATATGAGGAAGAGAGAGTTGGGATGAGTGGATAGAAGTTGGTCCATGTTGTCAGACAGTGAAATGTAGATGGAGTCATCACTGTTTGGGGGACGGTACAGAACACATATGAACAAAAGGTGGGAGCGGAGAGGAAGCCGTAGCCAGAGGTACTCCTGGGGGTGAGGAGGAGAGAGGGCAGTGCAAGGAGAGTGAGGAAGAGAGTTTTTGATAAAGATAGCCACCCCACCACCAGGCCGAGGCTCAGGTCTATCATACCGGAGGAGGGAGTAACCAGGAAGAGATATTAAGGAATCAGAGACATCTTGAAGGAGGAAAGTCTCTGTTAAGCAGATCAAGTCTGGATTGTCAGAAGCAACCTGTATGGAGAGATCAGTCAGGTTTGAGCGAAGGCCCCGGATGTTTGAGGTCCATACCGTTAATGAAGAGAGAGGGGGAGCATCGGGTACAGGACAGGGGAGGGGAGGAGTAGGGTAAGATGAAGGATGAGAGGGGGAGGTAGGGAGAGCAGTTGTTAGTGTGTCAGCGATTGCAGAAGAGTTCCAAGAAAGGGAAGGATGAGGAGGATGAAAGGTTTGAAGGTGAAGGGATGAGGCACAGTGAGGGGTTGTTTGGGGGGGGGGGCAGAGGAAAGAAGAAGGTTGGGGGGGTGGAGGTATGAGATAGAAGGGAGACGAAGTGGGGAGGAGGCAGCTTTGAGGAGGAGGGGGGAGGAGGGAGAATTGGAGAGGAATGGTATGGGGGGAGATTTGAATGGGAGGGGTTGGGGGGGAGTTTTGAAGGGGAGGAGTGAGGGGGGAGTTTAGGAGGGGAAGGGCAAGGGGGGAGTTCAGGAGTGGAAGGGCAAGGGGGGAGTTCTGGAGTGGAGGGGCAGGGGGGGAGTTTAAGAGTGGCGGGGCAAGGGGGGAGTTTAGGAGTGTAGGTGCAAGGGGAGGGATTTGGATGGGAGATGCAAGAGGGAGTTTAGAAAGTGGATGATTAATGAAAGACGAACATTGAAAACAAATTGGGTTTGTTGTGATTTTCAAGTTAGCAATCCGGTTCAGAATGATGGAGGAGGGATGGAATGAATGTGAATTTAGACCATGTAGTGAGGGAGACGTATAAGATATTGAATTTCTTTTTTTTGAGGTGGAATGAGTTGGAGAGGAAATTGAGAAAAGCCTTTTAAATAGGAAGAAAAACAGCGTGTTGTAAAATACCACTGAGTAAAACACTGAAGGGGAAAGGTTATACATATTTAAATAATATTTAAACAGAACCGTGAACAATCTTATGTGCACAAAAATACCAACGGGGGGAGAGCCGAGAGGGACCACCACGAGTCATCTGCCAAAACTCTTATGGTTAAACTGCCAAAATCAAGACTCTCTGCTCACCTTCACTTCTTCATTCCTCTTTTCTCCGCCTCTGGAACAAACTCCCTCACTCTCTTCAATCCCACTCCTCCGTGCAGGTCTTTAAAACAGCTGTTCACCACCATCTCTTATCTTCCCCCATGCAAAACCATGATCTTTTCTACCCCCGCTAGTTTCACCCCAAATCCATACCAACTTCTGTCCTGGAAGTCCTTGGTGTCCTTGTGTTTTATACTTCTCCGACCCTCCCCCCCCCCCCTTCCCACCCATCCCGCCCCCAAGCCCTCTCCCTCCCACTCATCTCCCGATGTCCCTGTTCTGAAATGTTGTGTTTGTGTGCCTCCCCTTTCTCTCCTCATCTTGTCTACCGCTCCCTCCTTTTATATATTTTGTTTGTCTGTTTGATTTGTTTGTGAAATAAATGTTAGCTCTTTCACGAGCCTCGATTCTGTATACAAAAAAAAAAAACACGCCACAAAGGAAAATGGATTATGAAAAGAAATGTCTCGTCATGTAATGGTGAATGCGAGCTTATTTGTAGGTAGTCTGCAGTGTGTCGTCCGAGTTAGATCGCAGTCGTCTGACCGCGGCCCCCCGGTCTCCGGCGTGAGGGAACCCTCCGTCTGCTTCACCCACGCTCTGCTCGGCCCCGAGCCAACGCCCCACTCCAGGCTCCTCGTCGACCGCCCAAGAGGTCCGTTCGCTCACAGCACCAAAAGGACCGAGCACCGCTCCAAGCACCATGAAGATGGCGAACCCACGACCACCAGGACCTCTCAAGATGAAGAGCCAAGGGCCAAGGACGAACATCGACAAGCGAAGGGCCAGCACAACTCAATACCAAGCGCCAAGTCTCAGCACGACCAAATACCAAGCACGAACCGTTAGCACGACAAATCCCCCAGAGCGAAGCGAAGAGAGAAGCCCGCCAGCGAGTCCTTTTGAAACCTGGCATGTCACGTCAGTTCTGGCGCTACCAACCAGAGCCTCTTAGCTTCCCGTCATCTGCCGAACCTCCTCGTGCCTTCCGCACTGATTCGCTCAAGGTTCGCGCCTTCCGCGCCAACCAATCACAGTCCTCCTGGGCGTGGCTCCCAGCCTGCCCGGTGTCTGACGTCCATGCCGGTGTTGTACGTGGCCGTTGCCTGTTTGTCTTCCACAGTCTTTGTAAGGGAAGGGAATTTAATTACTGTTGGGCACTGAGGACCTATCTAAGTGTTTATGTGAGTGCGTTGCCATCAGGGACAAAGGTTTGGCGACAAGGGGAAAAAGACGAACAAAGGAATCTTATCTTATTCATAATCCCTGCACTATTTAGCACGCCCTGCTCCCTCGTAGCGGGGACACCAATACAGCTTATCCCGACAAACCGGACTAAACATAGAACTTATTACAGGTAGATTCCCTATCACGACAGTCAGATAATTACCTGTACAGATCTATCTGGCTCTAGATATTCCTCTCCCCAAATTCATAACACAGCCCAAATTCATAACACAGCCCGGAACCATAGCTCCTGCTCGGTTCACTGCAGGCGCTACCATTCCAGTCTTAACACTTACTGTCTCACACTTAATTAACCTATGAAACAAATCAGGAGGGCTGTGGGAAGTGAGCCGGAGCTTCCGACCTGTTCTCCTTAACATGCTAATCCCCTTAACAACCATGCAATCAAATATGTAGTTATGTACATTTCATTAGAATTCGTCGTTCCTGCAGAGGGAAGGAACAAACAACACTCAAAATCTTCCTTAACCACCAACATTAACCTTAACCAAAAAATTCAAAACTCCAATAAACATTTGTACAACCCCACTCTACAGACCGCGTCCCCCTATGGATCCCATAAGACGCAACCTTATCTGTTGGGCCATCCCAATACACCCCTAAATTTCTGCGGGCCCTGTCCAGGTGTTACAGGTGAGTGACATAGCTCGGTGGATTTCACCCTCATTCATACAACACAAACCCTTAACCACTCATACTCATTCCAAAACTCATCATTACACAAAAATCATTACCAGCACGTACTTATTACACCCAGCTGCAGGACCATGGCACAGATGTCATATTCATGTGTGTGCATCATTTCTCTCAACTAGGCAGCGGGGAGGTACCGCACAAGTAAGATGGTGGGGGCGCTTCAGGCTGTGGTGCCCGCAGTCCCAAAAACAAGTCACTTGACTCACAAGTTTGTCCCCCCCCCCCCCCCGTCCCCCCCTTTACCTCTTGGCCCCATGACAGCCAAACAGCCCTTTCGGCGTTACCCCACCGGTGAGGGTCTCCACGCCCCAGGCTCCTCCGTGGCCTCCTGCTTCAGCGCAGCTACACGGGTCATCGGGAGTCTCCCTTACCTCACGGCGCCCAAACAGACCCTCCACTGACAAGCTAGAATTTCCAGATACCACTGGCTGCCAGGGGTAATTGCCGCAGAGGGGGGCCGCAGGCATAGCTCCTCAGAGCTTGATCTGCACCTGCAGACACACACACACCTTCCCCACCCACAAAATCGCAAAAACACATTTACTCCCCCGCTGCCATTCAATTCTCCAACACAATTCCGAGCAGATGCAACAAAAAGTTGTGCCATGACCTGCCTCATGTGAAATCCTATTCACAGTTAACCACATATTTCCAAAACACAATAATCACTCATACATTATCTCCAACCTCACGACCACATAAAAACACATCACCTCAACACATAAACAAACGCCACCCACAAGACACTTTTGTGGCATTCATTCCAATCCCCTCACCGGCCATGTCATCACTCTCACCCGCCCCCAACTCCAAATTACATGTCCCCCAATTTACATAGCAAGTCCTGGAGCCTGGGACAGTAAACATCAAGGCCTCACCCCAACCTTGATGTGCAGGTAATTACCGGTTGGTCAGGTCCAAAAGTGCCATCCACCCTTCACAATCCCAAAATTTATCATTGGGCCTACCAAATTTCACCAAATTTCACTTTTCTCCCCACTATACTGGCAGGTATGTGGGTCCTCATCGACGGTGAGTATCACTACACAACTACCTGTGGCCACGACAGCTCCGCACCTCCGGTAATCGGGTCATCGGGAAAAGCCGAGCAGTCGAAACGCCAACATGGCCCATGAGTGTCCATAAGGGTGCGACCCACCATCCATCCTTCGCTCTGCCGTGCTAGCTGGTGGGGCGATTGCAGAAGACTATGAGCGACTGGGTTGCGGCCGCTTTTTCGGTCTTATTATGGATACCGACAACAGCATGGCGGTTCCATCACGACAGCATGGCGGATCTTTTTTGAGGACGACTGAGCGCGCCGTTTTTAAACATTTAAATATATATTTGGCCCCTTTGCGGCTCTTGCCGACTGCAGCCGACCTGGGGAGGATAACCACGACTACAGAAGACCGTCCATTACGGTTTCATTACGATTGTCGGCGGGTGGTGGCGATTTTTCCAGTCGCCAGTAGTCGCCGACAAATCCGCCTATGTGTGACTTAGGCTTAATCGATGTAATGTTTGAACACTTGAAGGATAGTGTTGAAAGTCATTCTCGAACTATATAACAAGGTTTGGTCAACAGGAAAGCTCCCCCCTGACTGGAATCATTCCATCATCAACCCAATCCTTAAAGTTTTGAAAAGACCATAAAAATTCGACCTCTCATCGTCCTGTTGCTCTCACCTCCGTCCTCTGTTAAATTATGGAGAAGATGGTCATGAACATCTGGTTTATTTCTCCGGAAGAAATGACCTTTTGTGTAAATTTCGAAGTGGCTTTAGGAAAGGACGTGGTACTCTTCACCATATCAGCTTAGCTAATGATATCAGGAAAGCTTCAAACCAACCACGAGTCGTTATTTGGAGCATTTCTGGCATCCAAAAGGTTATGACAAAATATGGAAGGAAGGTCTCCTTTTAAAAATCCATCAATTAGGGATCAAAGGCAAAATGATTTGAAGGAGTGGACACTTTTTGTCCAAAAGAACCTTTCAGACAAGAGTCGGTTAACCCCTGTCCATCATAGTTCAAACTGATAATGGCTTCCACAAGGCAGTGGTGCAAAGCCAAACACATTTTACCTCCTCCACCAAAGGTGGTCAGAGGTTATGTTTTCATACCTGTCTGTCTGTTTGTTTGTCTGTCTGTGAGCAGGATATCACAAAATGTTGTGGACGGATTCGGATGGAATTTGGTGAGAGGTCGGGAATGTGACAAGGACGAAATTATTAGATTTTGGTGAATATCTGGATCCGGATATGACAATTTTTTTGTGATTCTTTACCATTGAGTGCTCGGGCTAAAGCCGATATACAGTACGATATCTCAAAAAGTTGTGGGCGTATTTGAACAAAACAAGGTGGTTGAGTTGCATGATAGACAACAACAGAGCCTGCAGGTTTGCGAGAACAACTGAGTCAAGAGGATTATGGGAGTGAAGAGGGTGGATAGAAAGAGGATCGGTGAACAGAGGGAGGAGATTGATGTGCAGATGAACTTGATGGGGAGATTGATGGAATGACGGCTGAGATGGGCTGGACGTTTGGTGCAGATCGGGGAAGAGACAATGGCAAAGAGAGCGGACACGTTGAGGGAACAAGGCAGCACGAAAAGTGGGAGACCATGGTTGAGATGGGAGGATTGTGTGAGGAGGAATATCAGTAAGGTGGGGGTGGTTGGAGTGGCTTCTGTTTCAGGAGTGGATTTCAAATAACAACACATCACATGGTACAAATGAGTCATATCTATGAATTCAACAGTGGCAATACATAATAACACAACAATATATATCTATATCTACAGTCACATGAAAAAGTAAGTACACCCCATGTAAAGTTTTGACTTTTTCAACATATTTCAACATACAGCTATTTGATCTTCATTTCAACAATATTGATAGATAAAGGTGATATAATATAACAAATATCATGAATCATTTACATTTTGTAGTCCATTGTATCATTTAAATAAACAAAAATGCTAATTTCGCATGTGGAAAAAGTAAGTACACCCTTGGCTCCCATAGGTGGTATTGCCCCCTTTGGCAGAAACAACCTCAAGTAGGCGTTTCTTGTAACTGTCTACCAGTCTCTGACATCGACTGGGAGAAATTTTTACCCACTCCTCCATGCAGAATTCTTTCAGCTGTGCGATGTTTGAGGGGTTTCTTGCATGCACAGCTCGTTTCAAATCCCCCCACAACATCTCAATGGGATTTAGATCCGGGCTTTGACTTGGCCGTTCCAGAACCCTCCATTTCTTTCTTTTCAGCCATTCCTTGGTGGATTTACTGGTATGTTTAGGGTCATTGTCATGTTGCAAGATCCACCTTCGGTTGAGCTTCAACTTTCCGACAGATGGCCTCACATTATCCTCAAGCACCCTCTGGTACAATGAAGAATTCATAGTGGATTCTATGATGGTGAGCTGCCCAGGCCCAGATGCAGCAAAGCTGCCCCAAACCATGATATTTCCACCACCATGCTTTACAGTTGGTATCAGGTTCTTGTGGTCAAATGCTGTCTTTGGTTTTCGCCAAACATGTCTTCTGGTACTGTGGCCAAATAGCTCTACCTTTGACTCATCTGTCCAGAGCACATTGTTCCAGAAGTGCTGGTCTTTGCCTCGGTGTTCATTGGCAAACTTTAGTATTTCCCTGATGTTCTTTTTGGGCAGCAAAGGTTTCCTCCTGGCACACCTCCCATGTCGATCAAATTTGTGCAGCCTCTTTCTAATGGTAGACTCGTGCACTTTGACATCAACAGTGGCAAGAGCTACCTGTAGGTCCCGTGATGACATTCTGGGGTTCTTAGAAACTTCTTTCAGCATCTTGCGGTCTGCTCTCGGGCTGAACCTGCTGGGGCGGCCTGGCCTGAACAAGTTGGCAGTTGTTTGGAATCGTCTCCACTTGTAGATGATCTTCCGGACAGTCGAATGATTGATTTCAAATTCTTTGGAGATCTTTTTAAATCCCTTCCCAGACTCGTGGGCATCTATAACCTTCTTTCTGAAGGCCTCAGAGAGCTCTTTTGATCTAGGCATGGTGACACCACACACCTCAACAACAAAGAGCAAACCAAACTAAATGTCTGAGGTTTAAATAAGACAGGTTCCTCCAAGATCCTCTCTGACGATGCTCTAATAATTTGCACCTGAGCTGGTGCACCTGATTCTAATTTTAGGTATTTGAAGTAGTGATAAATGTCGGGGTGGTGTACTTACTTTTTCCACATGCGAAATTTGCATTTATGTTTATTATAAATTGTGCAATGGACTACAAAATGTAAATGTTTCATGATATTTGTTATATTGTTACGGACGCGGTTTAGATGTTATTTTGACCGAGCGGTTGGTATGACCGCGACCGAACAGTTATTCCCCGACTAGACCCCGATTCCACCCAGACGTTGACCACATCGCGCTATGCTAAATCAATGATGGAAAGGACACAACGACTGGGATAGATGAAACGACGCAAGGGGTACAGTTCTCAAGACCTCCGGAGGAGGGTATAATTACAGTGGTGGAGAAAAGGGGGTAGATTACACGGCAGGGTGAGGTAAAAGACACAGAAGAGATGGGCACTTAATTACAGTCTTATCTTATCCCAGACAGACCACAGACAAACGGAACAAGGCTGACTTATACAGGGATTGATGGCAGGAAGGGACAGGTAGTCGATAGCACAAGGTGCACCTTGGCTCGGGGACAGGATAAAGCACGGTCCAGTCCAGAGATGCGGGGAGGCTTCACAGCGCTCGGAGGGTACGTCTTGCTTGCTCCAAGCTCAGCGCGCATCTGACGTCACCTCCCTCTTCCTGCGCATGCTCAGCGGGGAGTGACACGCCCTCGGCTGGTTGGCTCCGCCCCCCTGGGGCCGGTCCGCCGCTTCCATTGGGTGCGGGGGTTACCGGGCTCCGCCCTTGACGAGGAGCTGACAGGGAGCCCCTATTTGGTAACCCCGTCGAGCACATGTTCGATGGCGGCTCGTTGGGAAGGCCTCGTGCCCTCCCAACACCCCCTACCAACCAAGCCGGAGTGAGGACGCGCACTCCCTGTGCACACCGCTGCCGTTGCTGTTGTTGTTGTTGTTGCTGAACCGTGAGGAAGAGCTGCGGGGAGGTATTGGGAGGTCCTAAACTTCCTAACGGTGCCATACAATCACATTCTGGTGCAACGAAGGGTCAGAATGAATGGAAACGAGTCCTTAACTGACATAGATTAAGAATAACTAGCAAGATGTCCTATAGTTGTCTTACATGAGATGCGGTGAACCTGGGCACGACATTTAATGGGGGAAATAGGGGGAGGTCCGGTCTACAGAGTGTTGTTTACAGAAAATGGGACTAGGGAATGGGGGATTGGGGATAGTTGGGAAGTATTGAGGAAATAGGGGATTATTTACAAGCGGATATGGATGGATGCAAATCCCATATCCGCAACAATATTATA
The DNA here is from genome assembly GCF_964187855.1 of Myxine glutinosa. Lineage (NCBI taxonomy): Eukaryota > Metazoa > Chordata > Myxini > Myxiniformes > Myxinidae > Myxine > Myxine glutinosa. Next base: position 24,540,416 of record NC_136272.1, read on the forward strand.
TCACCTTCATCTATCAATATTGTTGAAATGAAGATCAAATAGCTGTATGTTGAAATATGTTGAAAAAGTCAACGCTTTACATGGGGTGTCCTTACTTTTTCACGTGACTGTAGGTCCCCTAATTTTACAAATTAATTTAACATTGCCTGGTTTGTAAGGAACCATGACATTGTTTCTGCAAGAGCACAACAGTGCACGATTTCTATCTTGAGTCAGTGAGAAATAAAATAAATTTTTTTTTTTTTTGTATACTGAATCGAGGCTCGTGAAAGAGCTAACATTTATTTCACAAACAAATCAACCAGACAAACAAAATATATAAAAAGAGGGAGCGGAAGACAAGATGGGGAGAGAAGGGGAAGCACACAAACATAACATTTGAGAGCAGGGAGATGTGTGGGTGAGGGCTTGGGGGGAGGAGGCGTGGGAAGGGGGAGGGGGGGGGGTGGGAGAACTATAAAACACAAGGACACCAAGCGAGGGGGGGGGGGGGTTGGAGAACGATAAAAACACAAGGACACCAAGCGATAATTCGCCCACTCTCTCTCCTTCTCAGAAAACACCGTATAATAATATATATTGCTTATAATTCCTCCGACAGCCACACTCCCTGGGGGTTAAAAACCCGATCAAAATCCATGTCTGAGTCAAACCAACGTCCGCTGGGGGTTAAAAGGGCTAAAATCCTGTTCAAAATCGATGTCTGAGTCAAAGCCACACCCCTCCTGGGGGATAAAAGGGCTAAAAAAGGACCCCTGTAGCGGCTGCCGCTGGGATTACACAATCGCTTTGCACCTATCAAGGACGCGGAGCGATCACCAGGCCGGGCTCGTCCAGGACGCCCGGGCAGGCCCGCGCTCGACTTGCCAGGCCTCGGTCGGGACGCCCGGGCAGGCTCGCCCTCAACTTGCCAGGCCGCAGCCGGGACGCGGGGCCACGCCCCCTGGCGCCAGGCCTGGGCAAACCCCCTGGCAGAATAGATATATATTGCTGACCGTAAAACGTTTTTCCCAGAGTGCCTGAGTGTTTGATTCGAATAAAGCAGCTCAGATGAATTCAAGCTTTTTGTCGCGTCCATTCTTTCGATCGACGTGGGAGCCACAGCTCCTTCATTGGTGACCTACCGACATGGACACGGCAGTCGCCCTTAAACTGCCTACCTTCTGGGAGGCTCACGCGGCGGTTTGGTTCGCACAAGCGGAGTCCCTGTTCGCCCTGCGGGGCATCACGGCGGACGACACCCGCTTCCACCACGTGGTCGCTGCGCTCGGGTCGGCCACCGCAGCCCGCGCCCTGAGCCTCCTCGAGAGCCCGCCAGCCGCTGACAAATACGGCGCGATTAAGAAGCTTCTCCTCGATGCTTTCGCCCTCCCAGCGGCGGAACGCGCACGGCGCCTGCTCGATTTGCCTGAGCTCGGCGACACGCGCCCTTCCGAGCGAATGGACTACATGCTTTCGCTGCTCGGCGAGCACTCTCCGGCATTCCTGTTCCGGGAGCTGTTCCTCCGTCAGCTGCCTAACCCGGTACGCCTCGCCCTGGCAAGCACGACGATCACAGATCCCCGGGCCCTTGCCAGAGAAGCCGACAAAATCTCCGCCGCGGGACAGCGCATCGCAGCGGCGACATGGGACCCGCCGCCGCCTGATGCACCATCCATGGCGCCCGAGCACCCGGCGCGTTCGACGGCCGAACTGCCGACGCAATTGGCGGCCGCTATACCGAGCCGACCACGTCCAGCACGACGTCCGAAGCCTCCACCCGACCAAGCGTGGTGTTCCTATCATGCCAGGTTCGGACAGAAGGCCCGGACATGCCGACCCCCGTGCACCTTCGGCGGGTCGGGAAACGGCCAGGCCGGCGTTCACTACCTGCCATGAGCGCCGGCCACAGTCACACGGGCAACTTACTGTTCATCACGGATAAAGCGTCCGGACGGCGCTTCCTGTGCGACACCGGCGCCCAAGTGAGCGTCATGCCCGCCTCTGACCAGGACAGGCAATCCGCGGTTTGCGGCCCCTCCTTGGTTGCGGCCAACGGATCGACTATCCGCACCTTCGGCCCGCGCAACGTCACCCTCTGCTTCGGCGGCCAACGCTTTGCTTGGACGTTTGTAACCGCCAACGTGCCCATGGCTCTGCTAGGCGCCGACTTCCTCTGCGCACACGGACTGCTGGTGGACGTCCAACGGCGTCGTTTAATCAACGCTGAAACCTTCAGCTCCCTGGTATGCACATTGAGCAGCTCCGCGCCGACCGAGCTGGCATGCACCGTCCCGGCGGCGAACGAGTTTGCTCGCCTGCTCGCGGAGTTCCCGGCCCTCACGCGGCCGACGTTTTCGGCCGTCGCAGTACGGCATGGGATCGAGCACCACATACCAACCACGGGCCCGCCGGTCTACGCCAGGGCCCGCCGCCTCGACCCAGCCAAGCTTGCCGTTGCGAAGGCCGAATTCGACGCGTTGGAGCACCTCGGCATCGTGCGGCGCTCCGATAGCGCGTGGGCCTCGCCACTGCACATCGTGCCAAAGCCGGGGGGTGGATGGCGCCCGTGTGGCGACTACCGCCGTCTTAATGACGCTACAACACCCGACAGGTACCCGATCCCGCATATCCAAGACTTCTCCGCCCGCCTGGCGGGACGGGTCATTTTTTCGAAAATTGATCTCATACGGGGATATCACCAGGTACCTGTCAGGGCGGCCGACGTCCCTAAAACGGCAGTCATCACGCCGTTCGGCTTATTCGAGTTCTTGCGGATGCCGTTTGGTCTCAAGAACGCGGCTCAGGCGTTCCAGCGCTTGATGGACGGCGTGCTGCGTGACCTGCCGTTCCTTTTCGTTTACCTGGACGACATCCTCGTCGCCAGCACGTCCCGGGCCGAGCACCTCCTCCACCTCCGAACACTGTTCGGGCGCCTCAGCGAGCACGGCCTCATCGTCAACCCGGCCAAATGCCACTTCGGCACGACGGCCGTTGATTTTTTGGGCCACCACATCACCAAGAACGGGGCTGTGCCGCTGCCAACCAAGGTCGAGGCCATCACCACTTTCCCGCGTCCCCGCACCATAAAGGCCCTGCAGGAATTCCTGGGAATGGTGAATTTTTATCACCGCTTCGTGCCCCGCGCTGCTCAACTCATGCGGCCCCTCTACGAAGCCCTCCGGGGCAAGCCGGCCAAGCACGACATCGCCTGGTCCGCAGCAATGGATGCGGCCTTCCAAAGCTCAAAGCGGGCCCTCGCCGACGCAACACTGCTCGCTCACCCGGTGCTCAACGCTCCCATCGCCCTCACCACGGATGCCTCCGACTACGCGGTGGGCGCCGTACATGAGCAATGGGTGAACGGGGTTTGGCAGCCACTCGCTTTTTTCAGCCGGCAGCTCCGGCCGAACGAGCTCAAATACAGCACGTTTGACCGGGAGCTCCTCGGTCTACACCTGGCCGTCCGCCATTTCCGCCACCTCCTGGAGGGCCGACCTTTCACGGCGTTCGTCGACCACAAGCCGTTGGTTTACGCCATGGCCAAGGTCACGGAGCCATGGTCGGCCCGCCAACAGCGCCACCTCTCCGCCGTGTCGGAGTTTACCACGGACATCCGGCACGTCGCCGGCAAAAACAACGCCGTGGCCGACTGTCTTTCCCGGGCCAGCGCGAACGCGGTCCACCTGGGCGTGGATTTTGCGCTTATGGCGGCGGACCAAACCACCGACACCACGGTGCAAGCCCTCCGGGCGGCGGACACGGGCCTCCGCCTGGCCGACATCCCCTGCGCGGACACTGTCCTGCTCTGCGACGTCTCCCAAGGCCGGCCTCGCCCCATCGTGCCCGTCACCTGGCAACGCCGCATCTTCGCCTCCCTCCACGGCCTTTCCCACCCGGGCCGGAAAGCTTCCCAGAAGCTGGTGTCGGCGCGTTTCGTCTGGCACGGCCTTCGTCGGGACGTCCGCGATTGGACCAGCGCCTGCACCGCCTGCCAACGGGCCAAGGTCCACCGACACACCCAGGCCCCGCTGGCACCTTTCACCGTGCCCGAACGACGTTTCGACCACGTCAACGTGGATCTGGTGGGCCCCCTTCCCCCATCACGAGGGTTCACACACCTGCTCACCATGGTGGACAGGACCACCAGGTGGCCGGAGGCCGTTCCCCTCGTCTCCACCACCACCGCCGACGTGGCGCAGGCCTTCATCGCCACCTGGGTCGCCCGCTTCGGCGCACCGGCGGACATCTCGTCAGACCGCGGACCACAGTTCACCTCCGAGCTGTGGGGCGCGGTCGCCCGCAACCTGGGGGTCAAGCTCCACCGTACTACGGCCTACCACCCCCAAGCAAACGGGTTGTGCGAGCGATTCCACCGCTCCATGAAGGCCGCGCTCATGTCCGGCCTTCAAGACGGCGGTTGGGCCGACCGGCTGCCGTGGGTCCTTTTGGGCCTTCGCACGGCCCCCAAGGAGGACCTCCAGGCATCCACCGCCGAGCTGGTCTATGGCCAGGTGCTACGCGTCCCGGGCGAATTCGTGCCCGACGCTACCAGCCCCTGGTCCGCAGCTCGCCAGCGCTCGGACCTCCAGGAGGCCGCCCGACGGTTTGCCCCCGTGCCGACATCCCACCACGGTGACCCCCAGTCCTACGTCCCCCCAGCACTCCGCACCGCGGAGTATGTTTTTGTGCGTCACGACGCACATCGGCGGCCACTCCAGCCGCCGTACGACGGGCCCTTCCGGGTGCTGCGACGGGACGACAAGTCGTTCGTCATCGACATCGGCGGCAGGTCGGACCGGATTGCAGTGGACCGCCTCAAGCCGGCGCACGTGGACGTCGACCACCCACCACGGGTGGCCCTCCCGCCGCGGCGAGGCCGCCCCCCGTCCACGGTGCCCCCCACTCGACCGCCCACCACCTCACCGGACCCCCTCCCACGACCCGCCAGGGGTCGCTTCGGCCGGGTCATCAGGACCCCCCTCAAGTTGACCCTGCCGGTGCAAGTCGATTCTGGGGGGACGTGTGTAGCGGCTGCCGCTGGGATTACACAATCGCTTTGCACCTATCAAGGACGCGGAGCGATCACCAGGCCGGGCTCGTCCAGGACGCCCGGGCAGGCCCGCGCTCGACTTGCCAGGCCTCGGTCGGGACGCCCGGGCAGGCTCGCCCTCAACTTGCCAGGCCGCAGCCGGGACGCGGGGCCACGCCCCCTGGCGCCAGGCCTGGGCAAACCCCCTGGCGGAATAGATATATATTGCTGACCGTAAAACGTTTTTCCCAGAGTGCCTGAGTGTTTGATTCGAATAAAGCAGCTCAGATGAATTCAAGCTTTTTGTCGCGTCCATTCTTTCGATCGACGTGGGAGCCACAGCTCCTTCACCCCGATCAAAACCTGTGTCCGAGTCAAAGCCACATCCACCTAGGGTTAAAAAGCAGTCAAAACCCATGTTCGGTCAAACCCACATCCCCTGGGGGTTAAAAACACAGTCAAAACCCATGTCCGAGTCAAAGCCACATCCCCTGCGGGTTAAAACCGATCAAAACGCCAATTAAACTCGGTGGAGACGTGGTTGAATGGTCTAAGCCGGTAGTTGCACGGTCAGAATTCGAAAGAACCTGGTCCCGTGTGGGGTTCGATCCCCGCCGTTGCCGAGACTGGACATGAGGCACCGTGGGCTTCAGTGGTGAGATGAGGCCTTGCGGATAATTGTTCAGTTACAGCAAATGCGCTAAGATTAGCCCACGTAAGGTTCCCACCATTTTTAATTTTTCACTGGAAACCGCATTAATACATTTTAATTCTTCCACTCATGCGTTCATTGCTGTGACGTCAGCTTCCCCTTCTCATCAATGTTTTTTAAAAAGAGCCTTTAAAGAATATTATTAATCCTTGAGGAATTATCTTTTCGGTTATATAATCGATGGAGAATCCGGGGAAAAAAATAAATATATCAGTTTCCTTCCGAAGAACCTCAAAGGAAAAGTTTGAATCTCAAACGAAATGCTCTGTGAATATGCCACTTTCTAAAGCTTATACACCGCTCCAATAGTGTACGGAAGGGTTGCGTGCACACTTTTTACAGGTTATTTTATATGTTGCTGAGCAGGAATAGTGTAAATGTACTCGTAATTTAACGTCATGAGTTTTACCCAAACCGACCAATCCCCTCAATCCTCATCAGTACCCTACGTCACTTCCTCTCCTGCCGTCGCCCATTTGTCGTCACCACGACCCAATCGGCGGATGGATTTGTTTTCCAATTCGCTCTTCGACTTCTTGTTGTGATATTTATCGGTACTTTAGAGTATTTTGAAATGTAGGATTCGATTCGGATTTGTTTCATTCGTAAACAGGGTGAAGAATGAAGAAAATAACTTGTCAACATCAATCAAAATCAACATAAATTGTCAACTTGTGTTTGGTTAGTAAAATCAGGAAGTCGTGCCATGTGGGGAATGTCGAGTCGCGGGAAGTGATTGAGGAGATCGACCTTGAAATATCATGGATAGGGAATAGAGCTTCCATGAGAATGTGGCAGTTCAACCAAACATTTGGGCTAATCAAACGATCCTTTGTGAGTCTGGATGGAGGAATCTGTTGGAGTCTGGCAACATTCCCTGGATTCGGGACATTGATGAAGTCGAGAAGGTCCAGAGACGAGCTACAAGTACAAGGATGATTCCCACCCTCCGTGAACTTTCCTGTCCGGAGAGACTCCGACATTTCAATATGTTTTCCCTCTTCCCCGGAATATTGTCGATGCTCAATTTGTTGAAGCTTTCAAACAGGGCCCAGACAAGGTTTGGTGGGATGAGCGTTTTCAGTTGCACTGATCGTCAACCAATCATGAGCACTCCATCCTGCACCAACCACCAAATTAACCAAGTACTATCCATTGTGCAGACCAGAAGATCTGCAGGACTACCTTCACTTCCCCAGACAAGATGATGATGATGAAGAAAAAGAGGGAGGTTATGAGCAGGGGTCGGAAGGTTATTAGGTGGGGGAAGTGCAGGGAGTACAAGAAGAGCGTGGGGGTCAGGTTTGAGCAAATTGGTGAAGAAGTGGAAGGTTTAGAGGAGTTGAAGTATGGAGAGGCGTTTAAGGGAATTGCAGAAGTGTTGTGTGGAAGGACGCCAAGAAAGGGGGCATCTTCCAGGGATAGAAACCAGGTATGGTGGACACAGGAAGTGGTGAAGGCAGTTGGTGAAAAGAAGGAGATTTGGAAGAGGATAGAGAAGATCAAGAATAGAAGGAGGCAACCGGATGTGGGGTTGCTGCACTTGTATGGGCAGAAAAAGAAAGTAGCAATAAGAGAGCTGTGAATAAGGTGAGAATGATATGGAAGAGGAGGTGTACACTGTACAACAAGTTGGAAGAGGATGGTGGGAGGAAGATGGTCTATAAAGTGGCTTGTGATAGCGATGAGGATAGCAAGGACATGAAGGGGGGCAGTGATTACTGATGGAGGTGGGAGGCCAGTGACAGAGAGGTGTGCACTTTTGAAGGTGTGCGGAGGATATTTCAAACAGCTGTTGAAGTGGGAAGGAAGAAAAATGGAGCTGGAGCTACTGAGTTATGTGGAGGGAAAAGTGGAGTTGGTGGAGATCATGGAAGAAGAAGTGCAGATGGCATTGAAGAGGCTGAAAAGGGGAAGAGCGCCAGACAGTGATGAGGTGAGTACTCATATGATTGTTGCAGCAGGAGAAGTCGGCATCAGGTGAACGAAGTTGTTGAACGAAGTGAACGAAGAGATGGGTCAATTCCAGAGGAGTGGAGGACAGGGTTAATTGTGCCGATATGGAAGGGGAAGGGGGATGTCCAAGGGAATGAAGGGAAGAGTTCAGGTTGGTACTGGGATGTTGGAGGAGTTCAGTGTGAACATGAGTTTGACGCAAGTTCTCCACCCATTCATGTTTATCATGGTGTTGGAGCTGCAAAGCAGGACAACATGAAAGATATTGTGGGGAGGATATTGTTTGCGGACAATCTGGTTGTTGTGGTGGAGTGTGCGGGAGATGCAGGAAGGTGAGCATCCATGTGGTATTTACCCGATTTCTAATTTTGTATGTTTATGTCTTTTGCATTTTTAGCTGTCAGCTCTCTACCTTTTTTTTTTTTTACCTCCGCCACCGAAGGTGGATCATGTTCACATGAGGTGATGTTTTCACCCCTGTTTGTTTGTTTGTGAACAAAATATCTCAAAAAGTTGTGGATGGATTTGGATGAAACTTGGAGGACAGGTTGGGTGTCTGACAAGGACAAATATATTCGATTTTGGTGAAGATCTGAATTTGGATTCAGATATGAGTATTATTTAATTTTAAAGTGATTCTTCACCATTGAGAGATCGGCCGAAATGTGTTATACAGGGTGATCAAAAAGTCACTGTGCACCTGTATTTCTCTAGTTACTTGTAGGTGCACAGGGACCTTTTGATCACCCTGTATAACATGATGTTTCAAAAAGTTGTGCACGACTTATGACAAAACTTGTTGGATGAGTTGGTTAGGCGACAAGAACAAGCTCATTCGATGTTGGGTCAGGTCCGGATCCAGATCTGACCTATCGGAGGGATGCAAAACGTAAACTGTTCACCTTGGCCGAGGTATGCTCTCTGGTTTATAAGTGACATTCTAGTTTATAAATGTTGTAGTCCAAACTTTATAGACGTACTCATATTGCAATGGTACAGCACTGTACATACTTTATAGACGATCTAACATTCTAGTTAGTACACTAGGTTTAATGTGTTTTGTGGCCCCGCCTCTATCAGGCTGATTGACAGCCGTTGTTCCACCCACCCCTCTTTATTACTTCATTTCCCAAAGCGTAAATATGCAGTTGCAGCTACCTTTCGTGAAATCATCTCATGTTATGAAAATGTTGAGGTGTCATGGACGTTCTCACTGTAAAATACTGTTACGTTTGTGGAGTAGAGGGTGAATTACCATAGCACAGGTAGGATTGTATGGGGATGGCATGGACCGTGGACACGTAGGGCACAACTCGATGTAGTAAGTCGGGAAACTGGAGCCTCATGTTGTTTATGTGTCATCAGACGGGGGTTTTTTTTACAACTTCAACAAGGCCGGTCATACAACTCACGTCAAGAATAATAACAACCATCCATGAGCCAACCATAACCGGCATAACTGCCGACAGAACCCAGAACATTCCCGATCGGGCTAAACCCCGCCTCCAAAGGAATCGTAACTGGTAGGCCACGCCCTGAGCTTCGTCATTGGTCAAGCAAGACCATCAGGTGTTTTGAGAGAGCTCGGCGATTGGACAGAGTGATGTCAGAGCTCGAAGGTTCGAGAGCAGGAAGAAGAAGACTCTCTCAGTCTGGTCTTTATTCTCGGTCGGTCGCTTTTGATGCTGGCTCTTCTGGCTCAGTGCGCTGGTGCTGAGAGAGAGTAGTGTGGAACTTTTGCGATCGTGAGGAAGAGGTATTAGTGGCGGTTTGTGGGGCTCTTGGTGCTTCGGATGGAGTGGTGACCAAAAGAGGACCGCCCGCACGAGTTAGCTCATGTACATGGGGCTGTGGAGAGCGACTCAGCGCCATTGCTAGTGCGTTTCCCACACGAGTGGCTTCGGGCCACATTGTACTGCCGACTTCATTCAATGATCTCGTTGAGCAAGCTGAGTGCTGGCCGACCAGAGAAAACAATTTATTTTTATCTTATCATTCCCCTGTTATGTATTTGTGTCTGAATGGAGATGTCTCGAAGTAGGATTTATTTTACCCCAACATTCATTTTATTGCCGTGCTTTATTTCATTACATTAATTATTGTGGCGTTTATTTAATTTGTTGTGTGTTTATTTGTCCGTGGGCCCGATAATAAACCTGTGTGGCTTTTGTCTGAGGTAAGCGCTTTGGTTCCCTCACTTGAGCGTGACGGACCAACCGCCAGTTTCGGCTACACGTCTAGGAATTAAGGACCGTTACGGCTATTCGTCATCCAGCGGCGTTAACTGCCGGGCTGACAGGACAATACAGTAAATTAGGTTTGAACAAAGTACTGAGCTTAACACACTTTTGAGTCACTGTCTAAAAAGAGGAATTACAAACGGGACATTTTTGTTCTGTCAATTTTGTAGTTCAGCCATGCTGTCGAAAAGTTTAACCCTTTGCGTGCTTCTGTCGCAGATTTGTCACAAAATGAAATATATATTTTTGAAAATGACAAAAAGATGTGGTTTTCATGAAAGTTTTGAAAAAAAAATGTTGCAGCACACAAAGGGTTAATGAGTGTTATTTTAATGTGAAATCCTCCACAGACAACTGATTGGTTGGTACTTTTTTCGGTTTACAAGTTTGTATCTTGGGAGATTATCTTTTTTGAGGAATTGTGTGTCATTCTTACATAGGAAGTCCTCCGACTTCCTGATATATCATCAACTCAACTTGATATCAGATTTTAAATTGGTCACTATTTATGCGATTTTATCAAATTCATGAAAATGACAAAAAAACATAATCATCTTCTTCATAGCCACTTCAAAATTATTTTCCCAGAAAATGTCCCTCGACTTTTCAATAGCGATCGACGCCCCTGGCTGTAATACAACAAAATGTGAAAAACGTCAAGTGGTGTGAATACTTTCTGAAGGCAATGTATATACTCCAGCTTCTGCAGCAGATGAAGAAAATGTGGAGGAGTTTTATGGAAAGTTGCAGGAAATGGTAGACCATGTGCCTAAATTTGACATTTTAATTATTATGGGAGACTGGAATACAAAAGTTGGAGAAGCAGGAGCACCAGGGATTGCAAGAAAGCATGGACTTGGTATCCAAAATTTGCCAGGGGGGCGAATGCTGGAGTTCTATGCAGAGACAGCTTGTAATTGCAAACACCTGGTTCAACAACCCAAGTACAGACTGTAAACATGAACCTAACTGATGGGCAACATCAAAATCAGATTGACTACATTATAATTGACAGAAAATGAGAAGTGCTGTGCAATCTGCCAATACTCTGCCAGGAACAGACTGAGGGACAGATCATGTAGTCAGGTACACTATGTTTTTTCGTTCAAATTTTTTTGGAGATTAGCAAAACTATACATTTTTGGAATATTCAGAGTATGAGGAATCCAAAAATTAATGTTGGCATTTGCATAGACACCTTTGCGAAAATGACACTCAGGACAGTGATGAAGATCTGTAAAAGCATATTCCTGAACGGTATCGACCGAGTCGATCCTGTGTATAGGACTTATAGTTCAATCTGATACTAACAAGGCTGCTCTCTTGCTTTACAAACCCATACCTATAACTTCAAAGGACTTGCAATATCATGTATTACGTAATACAGTTATATCACAAATATAAAGACAATGGTTTTCAATTACCTTTGTTTGTTGCTTTTCTATAATCCTGAGCACTATTTTGAGGCCTTTGTTGGATTCCTTGACCCAGAAAACATAGGTCTAGCATATTTAATTAAGTTTCTCGGTTGACTCGAAGCCGAGATAGCGCAAAATATGTATTGTATGGCGGCCATTTTGAAAATCCAAAATGGCGGCCATGCAGGTGTCTGTGCAAATGCCAACATTGATTTTCGGATTCTCCATGCTCTGATGATTCCAAAAATGTACAGGTTTGCTCATCTCCCAAAATTTTGAACGAAATTATATTTGTTAACATAGTGAACCTGACTAATGAACTAATTGTGGCAAAACTACCAGTCAAATTGAGAAAGGTGTAAAAAATCAAAAACTCTGACCAGCAAGGAGTTCAGGAGTTCAGGAGTGCAGTACGTCTAATAATTACGTTCTTTTGGAACTATGTCAATTAATTACGTACTCATGCAATGGAAGTACGTCTATTAATTACATACTAAGGAAATGCAAGTGCAGTTGGACCCCGCTATTCGCGGAATCCACGTATTCGCGGGTGATAAAATGTAACCTGTTTCTCTATTCGCGGAAAAGTGTTCTGCCAATTCGCGGGATTTTTTTGTATTCGCGGGGTTTTTTTGTATCGCGATGTTTACCGTGACGTCACGTACCTGATCACGTGACCGCGCTCTTTGTTTTGGTTGGCAAAACACCAACCATGCTGGCCGTCTCTAAGTGGTGAAGTTGTACGATCATTGGTGTGACACCATTTCAAGGACAATGCCTGTGAGCTGCTGTGTTGTTAATTGCACAAATAGATTTGAAAAGAACTCGGGAATAAGTTTCTATAGAATTCCAGAGAAAGAACCCAAACGATCGGCTTGGATAAATGCCATTCGGAGAAAACAATGGAACCCAACAGCGCACACTCGTGTTTGTAGTACACATTTCTTGTCAGGTTTGTGAAATTTACAGTTTTTTTTGTTATTAACTTTGTGTTGATTTTAGGAAGAAAAGAAGTTGCATGTCATTTTGGTTTGTTTTGTTTCTTTAGTTTTCTAACAGAGCTTCGTTGGCTTTCAGGTAAACCCAACGACATCTCCAATGACCCAGATTTCGTTCCTAATTTGTTGATGGGGTACATGGAGAATGGAGAGCTGGAGCGTTCAGTGAAGAAGAAAAAAAGGCACTTACGTATTAAGCAGCATGCTGAAACAAAAAACAAGGTGGAAGAAGAGAGGGAGAGAGCAAGAACAGATCAGTTGCAAGGAGCTGAGATCCTCCTGGAACTATCCATGAGTATTCTAGCTGCCCCTTGTGAAGAGACCAGTCCTCCAATTGAAGAAATAAATGGGGACGGTTAGTCCAATTATCATCAACCTTGAGTGTCAGCAACCCCTTCTGATTAATAATATTTGAATATTTTCATACGTTCCATTTGTTGTTTGTGCAATCAGGTGATGACCAGCAGAAAGAACCTGACCGATGTGATGAGCTTCAGAAGGAGAACAAAATGCTATACAAGGAACTTGAGAGGCTCCAAGAGGAAAACAGAGAACTGAAGCTTAAATTGCAACAAGCACAATTCAATGAACAATTTCTTGTCACTGGCAATTCGGAGTTCAAAACAAATTTTTTCACAGGTTCCCAAATTTTGGAGTATTTTCGTGGGCTCTTGCTCTTTGTGCACCTGTGCTACCCACGTCCAAAGTCTTGTCACAACCATGCATTTTTCTCATGATATTGATGAAACTTAGACTTGGTCTACTCAATCAAGATTTGGCTTTTAGGTTTAATGTATCTACTTCATTGGTGTCTAAATTGATTAATGATGGGTTGCCAGAAATAGCCCAAAAGTTATGCTTCCTAGTCAGATGGCCTGAAAAGGATGATGTTATTCGGACACTCCCCTCTGTATTTAAACCATCATATTCGAAATGTAGAGTGATAATCGATTGTACCGAGATCTTTTGTGAGAGGGCTCGTAATCTGACAATGCGGGCACATACTTGGTCAAACTACAAGCATCACAATACTCTGAAAATATTAGTTGGCATAAATCCAGCTGGGGGTGTATCATTTATATCGAAAGCATTTGGAGGGAGGGTGTCAGACAAAATGATAACTCAAATGTCAGGGTTTTTGGATCTCATCGAAAATGACGACCAAGTCTTAGCTGACAGAGGTTTTCTTATCGAAGAAGAACTGGCAATAAGAGGTGCTCGTCTAGCCATTCCAAGTTTTACCAGGGGCAAAAAGCAGCTCACAATGAAGGAGGTGGAAATGTCTCGAAGTTTGGCTAGAGTGAGGATACACATCGAACGCGTGATGGAGAAATTGAAAATTTTAAATCTAATTGCAAATATTGTACCCCTGTCTCTTGTGCTACACATTGATAACATGGTTATGATAGCAGCAGCGATAACCAATTTGCACCCCAGATTAGTCAGATAGATGCCCAGATTAGTCAGATATCACACTGTTATTTGTTGACTGGTCACAAAACAAGATTATTCAGCCTCTTCTCATGTTTGTACAAAATTGTATTCATCTATGAATGGTATGTTTTTAATTTCAGTGACAGACTGTTTGCTCTGTTGCATGACCTTGTATTCACTTGCGTATCAGGGAACCTTTTTGGTATTTTTTTTAAATAAAAAATTATTTTATATTGAACAAAATATGTTGCTTTGTTATTGCACGGAAGCTCACATGACAAACTTGAGATCGACAACGGAACTTTAATAAATACAAAACTGGTAAACATGTGCATGCACAATAATCAAATGCAATATAGCTGTTCCTCTGTGCTTTGAATTGCCTCGTTCTAATCTTCCTTCTCTTCCAAGCTCCGTGTTAGGCATTCAGGAAGCAGTTCACACAAAAAGAATGATTGGCATTTTTCCACAACAGAATTCACATACAGTGCATTGAAAGGAATATTTTCCACAACATGTAATGACTTGCTTGTGAAAACGCACAAATCTGCAACTTGCAATTCATTGACTAACATCTGGAGTTGCACCTGTGTGTAATAAGGATGGGACTCTTTGAGAGTGCCATCAACATCCAGATAGAACTGTTGATCATTTATTGCGGCCTCAAGCGTAGAGACATCTCTGTGTTTGTAAGGGCATTTTATTTCAAGCACTCTTGGTTGGCAGCAATCACATGTCACAATCCCATCCGCAGACGCTCCAATGTATGGCCGGTCCTTATCCAGAACCAACCCAGAGAGTCGGCAACTAATGTTCTTGTGCTGAGCCCCTGATTTTGTGCAGACATAAGCATCCCTCGCTTTTGACTCGTTGGCTAATCCCCATTTTATAGCAGGCACTATCTCTAGATTTCTCGAATCATAGCCCATGATTCTTTTCACAAGCAGACCAGGTGCAGTCGTTGACTTCCTTGTGAAAACTTCATGTGCAATACTCGCAGTAATGCGACCCCTCCTCTGCTCCGTCCAGAGAGGACACACAGCCTGACCCCTGGTAACTTTCTCCAGTTGTGCAATCTGGTCACAGGTTATTGAGGTCAACCTGCAATATAGCTGGTCACACTCTGCCCGGAGATCAGACTGTGACCAAGAGGAATACTCCTCCCTGCACAGTGAGGTTAGGGGCTCAGGTAGATACATCTCGTCTTCCTCTTCAGTAGCGGTCTGTCTCTTCGGCGTCCAGTTTTGGAATGAGGCTAAAAAATGCTGCATTTGGACAGACAGCTTTAAGATCTTTTAGCATATCCAAATCAGGGAGTGTTTGTCTTTTCTTTTTTTTTTGTATACTGAATCGAGGCTCGTGAAAGAGCTAACATTTATTTCACAAACAAATCAACCAGACATTTTTTTGTGGTCTGGCATACAACAGTTTTGACTTCTTTCTGGCGGTTACGTTTGAGCAAATCCTTGCAGTCAACCACAGACTTGGGGTTCAACTGAAAAAATATGTACAAACAAATAGTATGAGGGTCAAACAAATTGTGATCAAAATACAACAATATAAAATAATCTCTGAAACACGAATGTTTTAAAATATTGGACAGGTACCTTTTCTCTGAATGTCTTGTTCCACTGACATGCTTCACTTGTGCAAGACTGTGTTAATCCTAGCTTCACTGCGGCTTCTATTTTGAAATGCACTGCAGCGACGTGGCTGCAAACTTCTCCCAACCTGGAGTGGGCACACAATAACAACATAAATCTTTGTTTAATCAAAACTCATAAATATTGCACAATGTATGTAATTGACAAACGTCAAAAGGCAATATTTATCGCTCACCCAGCCATACATGTCAATGTGCACAGTAGACAGAAGCTTCCTTCTTCCCCACACACACCCAGGCCTCATGAGGTTTGTTGTTGAGATGCTGTGATGGTATGACTTTGCCTTTGATAAAGCAGAATGGTACATCATTCCCGATTGCATGATACCACAGTGGCTTCACATGACCACTTTAAAAAAAATTGTATGCCTCGAGTGACCTGAATGCCTTCAGTGACTCCCTTGTGTAGATACCCGGTGTGTCGATCAAATACGTGTACACATCGCCGTAGTTCAAATCTGGCCAGCAAGATGGATTGTTTTGCCATCCTTTCAATGCAAATGGATCCAGAAGAATATCCTCACCATTCCTATAACTCAACTTCGATTTGTACCGAGATTTTGCAACAGTGTCAAGACTATTAAAATACTCCGAAACGATCACATGTGTGTCAAGCGACGCCATTGTGCAAAACGAAAACACTGCGCTTTTGTCAACCAGGCTGCTGCGCATGCGCGGATATGGTGGGTTTGTTTATAAACAGTGAACATCGCTATTCGCGGCCGGCTTCATGAAATCAAGGTTGTTTTTTTTCCTATTCGAATATGTAGAAGGGCCATGTTCTGCAAATTAGCGGTTTTTCAGGGGCGCAAAAATTATTTTTCACGAGTCGTGAGCTTGACATATGGTATTTATAAAACCCATCTTTCACCAGCCATGCATAAAGCAGCTCGACATATGCAAAAAAAACATCTACAAGGCGTGAGCATGACCTGCTTATACATTCGCTGCTGTGTCCTTTGCGTTTTCATGGCTTTCGCGGCCGAAAATTTTAGCTGCACTATCAGCGAGCTTTGCGGGATATCCCACTAGTCAACCCAACGAATTATAGAATGCAAATGCTTCATTAAATCTATTACAGTTTGCAATTCCTAGTAAATCATCATCATAGATCTTACACAATGAAAACGCTTCGAGGGATGTTCCACCAGCTGCATAAACATGTCAACCCCACGAATTATAGAATGCAAATGCTTCATTAAATCTATTATTGAAATTAGCAGATAGGCTCAATGTGGCATCATCAGATAACATCCCCCACAAAAAATGGGCAGGGTATTCACCCCTCCCGCAGCTACCCACAATGCTCGCAATCCTACACATACAGACTGTGTCCTGGATCTCGATCATTCTTCTCGCCCCGTTGCTTTGACCTGCATTTTTGACTCTCGCTCTGCTCATCGTTCAACCATGGCTCCTAAGTGCAAAACCAGTGCCGGAGATGCATCGACTACCATGAGGCAGAAGAAAGTGATGAGCCCGAGCAAGAAAGTGGAGCTGCTCGACTGGCTTTTGAGAGGAGAGAGTGCAGCCTCTATGGGCAGGCATAATGGCGTCAACGACCAACGTTCGCTACATACGGAAAAACGAGAAGGCGATTCGTGAGTATTTCAGCGAGCGCTGTATCGAGTACGGAGGTGGTCACCCATGTCCAGGATGTCCACATAGAAAGGATGGAGAAGGCTCTCAGCATATGGATCGAGGACAACATGCAGAAGAATATGCCTTTGAGTGGACCTCTCATTCGCAAAAAGGCCAAACAAATTCATGATAATCTGTCTGGTGCTGGCGTGGTGGTGCCAGCACGAGTGATGCGCCGAGTGATGATGGTATAAGTTGAGCGACTTCATTCACTGCAAGCAGGGGATGGTTCCATCGTTTCAAGGAGCGGTATATTCTCAAAAATGTGAAGCTCTCAGGGGAGTGTGCCTCCGCAGACCATGAGGCGGCAAAAGCATTCCCTGCTCAACTCGCAAGGCTGATTGAAAAGAAGGGATACCTCCCAGAGCAGGTGTTCAACACTGACAAGACTGGCCTCTTCTCGTTGGCATATTTTTCCAGAACTTTCATCTCAAAGTGCGAGGAGACAGCAGCGGGATTCAAGGCTGCCAAGGACCGGGTATTTCTTCTCCTCTGTGCAAACGCAAAAGGGGATCTCATGCTGAAATCCATGACATTGTACTGTTCCCTGAACCTGCGTGCTCTCAAGGGCAAGAACAAGCAAACTCTGCCCCATGTTTTGGAGGGCCAACAGGAAATCCTGGGTGATGGCAGCAATCTTACTGGACTGGTTCAATAATTGTTTCATCGCTCAGGTGGAGAGGTGCATGGCAGAAAAAAACCTTGCATTCAAGGTTCTCTTGCTCCTCGACAACACTCCTGGACACCCCACGAACCTGGACGTGGCTCACCCGAATGTCGAGGTGATCTTCCTGCCGCCGCCCAACACCACCTTCCTCATCCAGCCACTCGACCAAGGTGCGATTTCAACATTTAAAACGTATTACACCAGAGGAGGAGTTGGAGGCCATTATAACAGTTTCCGAGGAGGAGGAGGAGGCGGGCAAGGATGAGGATTTTCCTCCCCGATTGTGACTGTCACTTTGATCGTAGTGGGGAGGCTTGCGTGCTGCTGTGACCCTTTGGGCTTTACTGGCGGGAGCTTTGCTCCTGGTAGGTCTTACCTAGCCAGGCAGGTCAATGGGTAGGAGCCAGACTAAGAGTAGTCACACATTTTTGGGGGTAGGAAAAGACATTTTTCCACCTGGCCGAGTCACCCCACCTTCTCAGTGGTCCTGTGAAGAGGGTTTTCCTTGTTTCAGGACTAGGTGAATGGTACCAGCCAGTCGTCTTCTTTTTCTTCTTTGTTTTCATCCTAGTCTTCTTTCTTTTCTTCTATTCTATCATTTCTAGTCTTACTTATTTTGCATCTTTCTTGTCTGTGACTCCCTGTGGGATCTGATGAATTCTGCCTCTCTGAAGGGTACCGGAAATAAACATGTCGCAGTTCATGGTCGCCTGGTAGTAAAGGATCCCAAACTCTTTGGTAATACTCTGAGAGGCCGATCTATCAACAGGTGTAAAATGTCGAAATGGTTGTGCTGCCATGGACATGCATGGGGGTGGTCCGTGCAGCCATTTTCGGTTGCATTACTGAGGCCATCAGAGTGGCATTGTTATAACAATGAGTTCGTGGGACCCTATTGAGTGTCTTGGACTGGTGTGTAAATTTGTTGAGGTAACTTTGACTGTCCTCTCCTTCTTCGTTTTCTTCTTCTTCCTTGGGTGGCCTGAACACTCCCTTTCAATGTTTTATGTATTTCTATCACCATGAATATGAATATGGCTCTCCAATTTGAGAATAACAGATCTCTCCCTGCCTATGCTAATCCACCAGCCCGTGCGCAGCGACGCTCAAATCCTTTTAATATTTATTTTCCAATGTCAGGGGCTCAAACTTTTCTTCTGTGCAATATTTTATTCAGCTTAACTCACCTGACTTGCTGGCTCTATCTGAGTGTCGGTTGGACAGTAGTATCTCTTCCATTTCTTTCAAGCTACCTGGTTACATTTTTCACCGACTTGATCACCCTCCTTCTCATGGTCTTGGAATCTATGTTAAGGATTTAGCTCTTAAAAAACCTTTAGCTCGTGAAAACTCTCTTGAAAGTGGCTCTCACGAGTTTGTGTTTCCGCCTTGCTCTGTGTTTCCGCCTTGCTCTCCTGCATTCAACAACATATCTCTGTATCGCTCACCTTCCTTTCCCTCTTGTGCCATGCTTGATGTAATCTCAGACAGCATTGACAGGTCTATTTTACTCCACCCTTCTGCACACATTATGGTATTTGGTGACTTCAACATTCACCACAAGGATTGGTTGGTACACGCTCGCAATACCGACCCTCCTGGTATCAATGCCTATAATATCTCAATCTCTCAAAACATCACCCAAATTGTTTCCTCTCCCACGCATATTCCTGACCGTGCTTCTGATGGAAGATACCTGCTTGATCTCTTTCTGTGTTCTAACCCCGGTGATTGTGTTACCGATGTTCTGCCTCCAATCGGGAACTCGGATCATTCCACTGTTTCTGTTTGTGTCTCCTACTCCTCATTAGCAACTGCAGTGCAACCTTTTCACCGCACTGTGTTTCAGTTTGGAAAAGCTGATTGGGATGGATTCCATTCATTTCTTGCTGATGTGCCTTGGACCTCAGCTTTTAGCCTTGGTCCTGATATGGCTGCGGAGGAAATATCCCAATGGATTTGCACTGGTATGGGCATTTATATTCCCTCACGTACCTATCAAGTGAAGGTGCATTCCCAACCATGGTTCACTCCGGCTTGTGCATCAGCAATTGCTCATCACCACCACTATTTCAAGCAGTACCATGTGCAAGGGTCTCTGGAGTCCAAATGTCTCTTCCACAAAGCAAGTAACCATGATAAAAGAGTTATTGAGGATGCCATATTCTGCTTCTGTAGCCGATAACATTGCGACTCAGCGGCTTGGCTCTCAGGACTTGGCAGGTTGCCAACAGTGTACTCAACCGCAATAAATCTTCTATACCTCCTCATTTTCATGGACCAGAGGTTGTTACTTCACCTCTGGATAAGGCTAACCTTTTTTCTAACCACTTTGTTTCTAATTCAACACTCAATGATCAGGGATACCCTCTTCTTGATTTTCCGTCTCGTAGAGACTCTGATATTTCTGTGCCATTTACCACTCCTGAGAAGGTTGCCAGAATTATTCGTACCCGAGATGCCTCAAAAGCGACTGGTCCTGATGGAATCCCTGTGATTGTATTGAAGATGTGTTGTCCCGAACTGTCACCGATTCTTGACAAGCTATTCAACCTGTACCTGTCTGCGTCTGTGTTTCCTTCATCATGGAAAGTGGCTTCTGTTGTCCCTGTTTTTAAGCGTGCCGGTGAGCATTCTGAACCAAGTAACTATCGCCGCATCAGCCTGCTTCCTGTTATAAGTAAGGTATTTGAATGCTTCATCAATGAACAACTGCTCAGCCATCTGGAGGACAATGAACTTCTCACTGACCGCCAGTATGGCTTTCGCTATTCTTGCTCTACTGGTGGTCTGCCATTCTTAATTACGGATCATATCAACAGGGCATTGGAACTCAAGGGTGAAGCTCGATTAGTTGCTTTGGATATCTCAAAAGCCTTTGATAAAGTTTGGCACAGGAGACTGCTCCACCAGCTTCAGTCATATGGTGTATCTGGAGTGATGCATTCAATCATCTCAGCTTTCCTTACAAATTGTAAGATGAAGATGGCACTTGAGGGTCAATCTTCTCCTATTTGCTCCATCAATTCTGGTGTTCCACAGGGTTCTGTCCTTGGTCCCACATTGTTCCTTGTTTATATCAATGATCTTCCTGATAATGTTCTGTCTCAGCTAGCCATGTATGCTGATGATTCCTCACTCTACTGTACATCTGCTGATTCCCTCAATGCCACTCGTAATGAGGTCGGAGTTTCTCTGGACAATGATTTGGAGAATGTGTTGAAGTGGGGGCACGACTGGCTGATAACCTTCAATGCAAAGAAAACTAAACTGTTGTCCATATCTCATTCTAGAAACAGGTCTTTCCCTTCTGTGTACGTGGGATCTTCAACCTTAACAGAATCATCAGAGGTTCGGCTTCTTGATCTGCACATGTCTTCTAACCTCCGTTGGGATAATTACATTTCTGGTATTGCTAAAACTGCTTCCAAGCGAGTTCGTTGTCTTTATCGAGCGCAGAGGTATTTACCTCCTGAGGCCATTTTGTACCTGTATAGGGCAACTATACGTCCCCTCATGGAGTACTGTTGTCACATTTGGGCTGGAGCACCAGCTTGCCACTTATCTTTACTTTATAGGCTCCAGAAACACATAGTCAACCTGGTTGGTGTGGAAATGGGTTCAACTTTTCAACCACTCTTTCACCGTAGGTCGATTTCCACTCTTGGTTTGTTCTACAGATATTTTCATGGCAAATGTTCTGTTGGACTTTCTAACTTGGTTCCTCCCATACGAGTGTTTCAACACAAGACTCAGTTTGCCATCTGTGCAGCCCCATACACTATAGCTGATCCAAGATGCAGAATGAAAGGCTATGCAGATAGTTTTATCCCTCATGCTGTCTCGCTCTGGAATTCACTACCTGTAAATGTCATGTAAATGTAATGGGAATGGAATCCCATTATCCTACGACTTATTCTGCTTGAAGATATTCATACTTCCTAATTCATAATGTCAATGGTAATGTCAATGGTAATGTCAATTCATACTTCCTGCATCTTTGAGATTTAATCGCATTTTACTCGACCTCTGCTACTTCCAGTGTCTTGGATGTTTTCTTGTTATTTTTTATTTACTTTTATTATTTTGTGTTGCTTTATCCTCATATTTTTCTAACTTTCTCTTAGCCCCTTACCTGGAGTGGCTGTATGCCTTGTCTAGGACGATTTCCATTAAAAAAAATTTTTTAAAGGTGCTGAGGTCTAACCTCAGTCCAGTTCCTGGGTGAGTTGCTGCATAACACGCGGGCGCTTCTCGACAAGTTGGAAGATGCTGACCCAGTCATGGAGAGGTACCTCAAGTTCAAGAGGAGCTTGGATGATTTGCTTCTCCCCTACAAAGGGCTGCATCGAAACCTGCGGCAATCTGCCAGGCAGCTCTCCATGACCCATTTCTTTCACCCTGCTCCCTCCACCTCAACACCACCAGCACCCTCTCCTGCCACCATCTCAGTGTCCTCACCTACACCCTCGACTGCTCTCTCTCCTGCCTCTCCCTCAGTGCATGATTTTGCTGCACCATCATTTGGGTCATCTTCAGAGTTTGAGGAATTCATGGGATTTTTATTCATCACCATCACCATCATTTGAAAGTTGCGTATGTTTGTAAAATAAAAATTTGGTACATGATGGCGTTGTTTGTTTTTTTTAGTTTCATGGTACGGTAGGGTTAAACACTTAACTGTAAGCGCATTCCTTCAATAAACTGGAAATGGTACCTGGTGTTGTGTTTTTTTATTTGTAAGCATTTTTTGTGAAACTGTAATCATGTGCATATGCGGTCGAAAACATTTTAGACTTTAAAAATTTTCCTCTATGAATCTGGAACCGCCGGGAAACTACAACGTATCCCTCTTTTACCCAGTGAAACAATGCCGTGGCATACATTCACGGGATTTTCATCGACCTTCGCGGATTATCGTTGACATTCTCTCGATTTGCCTCACCATTCATGGATTTTGCCTCACCATTCGCGGATTTTGCCTCACCATTCATGGATTTTGCCTCGCCATTCGCGGTTTGGTCCTCTCTATTTACGGATTTTCGTGACTCGGGAACCTATCCCCCCTTTTTGCATTGAAACAATGCCGCACTATTTGAGGGTTTCGCTATTCGTGGATTTTGCCTCACCATTCGTGGATTTTGCCTCACCATTCATGGATTTTGCCTCACCATTCGCGGTTTGGTTCTCTCGATTCACTGATTTTCATGACTCGGGAACGTATCCCCCCTTTTTCCATTGAAACATATCGGAAACGGGAACGTATCCCCACTATTTGTGGGTTTCGCTATTCGTGGATTTTCCAGGAACGTATCCCCCGCGAATAGCGGGATCCCACGGTACTACGTCCATTGATTAAGTTTTGTTGGAACGAGAGTATATCTATTAATTACGTAATATAGCAATGCATGTCCATCAATTACGTACTATTAAAATGTGAGTACATATGTGTATTTCTTACATGCTGTTGAACGTGAGTAATCAATTAATTACCTATTATTCGACCGTGTCTGCGTCTATTAAATACATATGTACTATTGGAACTTGCCTTTTGGACCTTTAGACCTTTTATACCAGGGGTTCCCAAACCCAGGGTCGTGACCTGAACATAGGTCACGAGGGCCATCTGATGGGTTTCGGATGACCATAAGCCGCTTGATATTACAGCGATACACCGTATTCAAATGTTGGCAGCTTTATCAACTTCCCTACAAAAACCTGGATTTGTGAGGGATTTTTATCACGTCGAAAGAGTTTTCTCTGACAATTTGTATCGGAGGTACTGGTACCATTTGGGTCACGAGGCGAAAGTGTTTTTAAATTTTGGGTCGTGGATAAAAACGTTTGGGAGCCTGTGCTTTATACCCTTCAGACCCGTTAGATCCCTTTAGACCTTCACACTTGATCCTTTAATACATTTGAGGCAATTCAGAAACTTTAGACTGGACATTACACCCTTTCGGCCTTTTAAGACCCTTTAGACACTTTCACTCCTTTCAGACCTTTCCACCTTTTCCGACCTTTCCCCCATAGACTATTTAGATTTTAGACCGTTCATTTAGTAAATCCTTCCATTTATTTTCCACACAAAATAAACCACGCAAAACAAGTCTTGACGATGGTCCACAATCCCTGATTGCTCCATATAGTTTATTTCTGTAGTGTAATGAAACCTCCATTTCGGCTGTAAAAATAACATTGCAATGAGCCCCCTAGGGGTAACAATGAGATGACTGTGATGGAGAAGTTTGGTGATTTGGCTTCTTTATCTCCCTTGAATCTGCCGGTGTGTGCCCCGGTTTAGAATAGGTACACAGTATCCCTGCGTGTCCTAAGAGGCGACTAAAGGGTTGGCGTCAGGAAGGGCATCCGGCCATAAAAACATTGCCTCAAAAAGGAAACCATGATGATCGTGATGGGGCCCGCAAGGCTAATCCGTGCTCCAGCAAGGAAAATGGCCTTAAAAAAGGGGGGGAAAAACCACCATCGAAGCTGGATGGAGATTATGTATTCAACCCTGTCTGTCTGTGTGTCTGTCTGACTGTCTGTGAGCAGGATGTCTCAAAAAGTTATGGATGGATTCCGACCAAAAAATAGTGTGTGACAAGGACGAAATGATTAGATTTTGGTGAAGATCCAGATCCTATAATTTTTCTCAATGATTCTTCACCATTGAGTGATAGGGCCAAAAATGATATATAGCACAATATGTCCTCCACCACCAAAGGTGGATGGAGGTTATGTTTTCACCCCCTGTCTGTTTGTTTGTTTGTGAACAAAATATCTCAAAAAGTTGTGGACGAATTCAGACTAAATTTGGCAGAGATGTAGCGTATGTGACGAGGACGAAATGGTTAGATTTTGGTGAAGATCTGAATATGGATTCGGATATGAGAATTATTTAATTATTTTAAGTGATTCTTCACCATTGAGTGATATGGCCAACGTGGCGGAGGTATGCTCTCTACTGAGTGCCGTTCTAGTATAATTTGAAATGACCAAGTTGTTCTGTACCACTACATTAATTGACAATAATATTTTGAAAGGAAACCTGGGATTGTCACTGTTGACAAGTTCGAATAAAGGTGTATGGGGGTAATAAGGATGTCTTTATCCAAGGATATACTGCATGTACAAGTTAGCTGTTTGGTTGAGTGGTTAAAGACTTGTTTAGTTTTCCACTGACTCTTGTGGGTTCCACTACCATGGTGCCTCACTCTCACCTGCCCTCATTTGGCAAGTGTTGTGAGCATGAATACCCGGCACCCTGAGTTGAAGAAGGTCTTCGTCCTCCAAGCAGGCTGAAATACGCTTGTTCTGAGGTTCTTAACAAGCTGATACATTGTTAAATGAACAGAAGAACCAAAAGAAGAACTACCTTCAGAGGCCATTTTCCCCCGCAGAGCAGGGGTTGGCCTTTTTCGGGCACCGTGGTCCCCTTTATGAAGCAATGTTTTATGGCCGGATGCCCTTCCTGTCGCCAACCCTGTTAGTCGCCTGTTGCGACACATAGGGAATTACCAGTGAGCTGGTACTCAATTTGTCGACCTCAGAAGAAAGACAGGCTGAGTCAACC
The DNA here is from genome assembly GCF_964187855.1 of Myxine glutinosa. Taxonomy (NCBI): domain Eukaryota; kingdom Metazoa; phylum Chordata; class Myxini; order Myxiniformes; family Myxinidae; genus Myxine; species Myxine glutinosa. Next base: position 24,565,732 of record NC_136272.1, read on the forward strand.
TACCTGGCGTTAATTTAGCGATGACCTGGATTCGAGCCCAGGATCCTCGGATCCCAAGCCGGCACCCTAACACATTGTTAAATGAACAGCAGTTCGTTCTCATTTTTAAAGCATTGGAGCATCATTTTCTTGGGGTGACAGTTCGTAAATCCGGATAATTTTTTAATAACATCAAATTCTCAGCTTCGTCTGGGAAAGAGACCTCCGGAGCAGTGGGAATAAGTCGCACTGAAGCAAGGCTGCTAGGACACCTCACGACAATAGCTGGAAGTGCAACGAAGCCATGATATAAATCAATAAATGTTCAGGAGTTTGGTGAAGTCAGAATGAATGGTAAGGTATACACTATACAAGGCACTCGGACACAGGAGGTAGCCATTACCTGTGCTTTCGAAACACGATGAATTAGGACAGCGGTTCAGAAGCGAGGTCCGACTTGTCGGAGAAAACCTTTTCCAAAGACTGGGATTTTTAAGAGGGTTTTTTCAAGTTTGGGTCGCAAACCTGGGTTTGGAACCCTTTGCTTTACCTCGGAAAGGATGACAGGCTGAAGGCTGAGTCAACCCACCTGGTGTTGATTCAAGGGACGACAGGGGCTCAAACTATAAGATCTCAAGCCAGCCACCTTAACCGTTAAGCCAACACCAGGCTTTTGGATTTGTGTTGTCATGGGGTATCCGTGCCATCCCGACATAGGAAGTCTCACGACTTCCTGTTAGGGATAGAATCTGTGGGAATGGAAGTGAATGTGGTGTTTTTATTAAACATGGCATTACTTTCAGAGAAATGGATTCAAATTGAAGGCTTCAATTGAATATCTTGAACAATTTTGGCTTGGATTAAGATATGACAGTTATCAATTTTTCATAGCCCCAGTCAACCACAAAATTACAATGTGACCCAGGAGGTCCTCTTCTGGTGTGGTGACTTCAATAGCCATGGCATCCTGTGGGGCTGCGGAGGTACAGATAAAAATGGAGTGCCTTGAAGATATCCATGAATTTTATTTCATTGCAAAGCGAAGGGGACTTGTATCAACCCATCCTGAGGTCAGGTGTCTTCCGTCAATCTAACTGTTGTCTCTTCATCATTAGGTCATAGATTTGATTGGATGGTCCACGAATCATACTATAAATACCATTGCTCACAAAACAATCCTCATCTGTGGAGGTTCAGAACAAGTTATTCAGAAAGTAAATAAAAGTGTCCCTGATACAGATGAGGTAATCGATGTAATGTTTGAACACTTGAAGGATGGTGTGTTGAAAATCATTCTCGAACTATATAACAAGGTTTGGTCAACAGGAAAGCTCCCCCCTGACTAGAATCATTCCATCATCAACCCAATCCTTAAAGTTTTGAAAAGACCATAAAAATTCGACCTCTCATCGTCCTGTTGCTCTCACCTCCGTCCTCTGTTAAATTATGGAGAAGATGGTCATGAACATCTGGTTTATTTCTCCGGAAGAAATGACCTTTTGTGGAAATTTCGAAGTGGGTTTAGGAAAGGACGTGGTACTCTTCACCATATCAGCTTAGCTAATGATATCAGGAAAGCTTCAAACCAACCACGAGTCGTTATTTGGAGTATTTCTGGCATCCAAAAGGTTATGACAAATATGGAAGGAAGGTCTCCTTTTAAAGATCCATCAATTAGGGATCAAAGACAAAATGATTTGAAGGAGTGGACACTTTTTGTCCAATAGAACCTTTCAGACAAGAGTCGGCCAACCCCTGTCCATCATAGTTCAAACTGATAATGGCTTCCACAAGGCAGTGGTGCAAATCCAAACAGTTTTTACCTCCTCCACCGAAGGTGGTCGGAGGTTATGTTTTCATACCTGTCTGTCTGTTTGTTTGTCTGTCTGTGAGCAGGATATCACAAAATGTTGTAGCCGGATTCGGATGGAATTTAGTGAGAGGTTGGGAATGTGACAAGGACGAAATTATTAGATTTTGGTGAATATCTGGATCTGGATATGAGAATTTTTTTGTGATTCTTTACCATTGAGTGCTTGGGCTAAAGCCGATATACAGTACAATATCTCAAAAAGTTGTGGGCGGATTTGAACAAAACAAGGTGGTTGAGTTGTATGATAGACAACAACAGAGCCTGCAGGTTTGCGAGAACAACTGAGTCAAGACAATTGTATTTTGTCGAAACTGTATTTATCTTTCGGTGTGTGAAGTTATTGTGTGCAACTTTGGTTGTTTCTCGGTGTTTATCTTTCATAAATTGATCGTCTGTTTGCCGTGTCGCGAGCAAGGCCTTTGCCGCGTCGCGAACGATTTGAAATCGAACTTAAGTGATTGTTCCCATTTGTATTTTCGTTAAAACTGTATTTATTTATGGTGTTGTACGTATATTGTGTCCCGACGAAGATTTTTCGGTGCAAATCTTTCACACCTGTATTGAAAATCGTGTTAATTCGTGTCGTGTCTTGAGGCCTTGTACAGTGTACACTGTACAACCTTGAGGCTTTTTTTTCTCTCAGCGGCCCGTCGTTTGTGATCCAATAACTTTCGTTCTCTGTATTCCCAGTCTTTTCACCCATAGCCTACTTCCTTGTGTAAATCTCAACTCAAAAAAAAACAAAAAAAAAAAACATTTCCTTCTCTGTTCTCATTCGTTTATTCATTCTTATTCGTTCGTTCGTTCTTCGACCACGTGTTTCTCCCCCATTTCCCCAGATAGTTTTCACAGTTATTAACCTTCAATGTTTACACTTTCCCCTCAAGTTATGTATTCCGTCATATTTTATAACACCTTTTTCTTCTTCTTCTTTAAAAGGCTGCTTTCGACTTGCTCACCAAATCAATTCATCCCAAAAAAAATATCCATCTCCTATAGTGCCTTTTTTCTACATTCCCTAAACTCTCCTGCACTCCATCCTCCATCCAGCGTCCTTAAATGTATTTTTAACTCGAAGGTCACAAGAAACTCATTTTGCAATAAATGTTCGTTTCCCATAAATCGTACACTTTCTAAAATCCAATCTCACCCCTCCCCTCCAAATCTTCCCCATAACCCCTCCCCTCCAAATCTTCCCCATCACCCCTCCCCTCCAAATCTTCCCCATCACCCATCCCTTTCAAATCTCCCCCCTTGCCCCCTCCCTCCTAAACTACCCCCTCACCCCTCCCCGCCAAGACGCCCCCTCACCCCTCCCCTCCTAGACTCCTGCCTCACCCCTCCCCTCCAAATCTCCCCCATATCCCATCCCTTTCAAATCCCTCCCCTTGTCCCTTCCCTCCCAAACTCCCCCCTCACCCCTCCCCTTCAAATCTCCCCACCCTTATTGCTTCTCAATTTCCCCCCTCTCACTCCCCCTCCTCAAAGCGTCCTCCCCGTTTCTTCCCCCTTCCAACTCTCACCTCCATCTCCCCCAACCTTCTGCCTCGCTCTTCCCCCTCCTCAAATAACACCTCATTGTGCCTCACCCAATCACCATCAAACCTTTTGTCCGCCCCATCCTTCCCTTTCTCCGAGCTATTCTGAAATCTCTGACACACCTTCAACAGCTCTCCCTACCTCTTCCACCTCTTCCACATCTTACCCTACCCCTCCTCCCCCCTGTTCTGTATCTGATGCTCCCCCTTCCTCTTCATTAACGGTATGGACCTCAAACATCCGGGGCCTTCGTTCAAACTTAACTGATCTCTCCATACAGGTTGCTTCTGTCAAACCTGACGTGATCTGCTTAACAGAAACTTTCCTCCTTTATGATGTCTCTGATTCCTTAGTATCTCTCCCGGGCTACTCCCTCCTCCGGTATGATAGACCTGAGCCTCGTCCTGGAGGCGGGGTTGCTATCTTTATCAAAAACTCTCTTCCTCACTCGCCCTGCACTGCACTCTCTCCACCTCACCCCCAGGAATACCTCTGGCTACGGCTTCCCCTTCGCTCCCACCTCTTGTTCATATGTGTGTTGTACCGTCCACCAAACAGTGATGACTCCATCTACATCTCGCTGTCTGATAAATATGGACCAACTTCCATCTACTCATCCCAACTCCCTCTTCCTCATATGTGGTGATTTCAACTGTCATCATGCCAGTTGGCTGGGTGTGGGTACCTCTCTCACCAGCCATGGCTCCTCAGCAAAGGACTTCTGCGACTCACTGGGACTGACACAATCTGTCAATTTCCCGACCCGGATCTCAGTCAACGGAACATCTTCTCTTCTGGACTTGGTTATGACTAACTTCCCTGAAAATGTCTGCTGCTCTTCTTCTGCTCCAATCGGATCATCTGATCATGTCCTTGTTAAAGTGGACATCCCTCTGACCATCCTCAGGGAGCCTGCTCAGCGTCGACGAGTCTGGCATTTCACTCAGGCCAACTGGCACGGTCTTCAAGCAGCCATCAATCATCTGGACTGGTCTCCCATCTCTACCACCTCTGACATCAACTCATCCTGGGAATTCTTCCAAAGTAAATTGCTCTCTCTCATGCACAGATTTATCCCATCTCGTCTTCAGTTGTCATACCCTTCCTCCCGTCCATGGTACACGGAATCTTGTGGTGAGGCTGTTGCCCAGAAACAACTTGCCTTAGTCTCCTGGAAAGCAAATCCAACGGAAGGAAATCTCATTTCCTTTCACAAAGCCCGAAACAAGTGTGTGTCCACCCTCAGGAGTGCCAGGAAACAATATCTCTCCGTTCTCAAGACCGAACTCTCTTATCTGTCTCCCTCTTCCAAATCCTGGTGACGTCTGGTCAAATCAGTTTCTGGTGTTTGTTCCCCCTCCATCCCCTCCCTTACCTCAAACGGCTACACAGCTGACTCCGCACGTGAAAAAGCTGAATGCCTCAACTCTGTGTTTGCCTCTAAATCTTGTGTCCCAAACCCATCCCTCTCTGTACCCACCATACCCAGTCGTACCCTGCTGCTCCTGGACTCCGTGTCCTTTCCTCCTGACAAGGTGGAAAAGTTTCTGTCAACCCTCGACTCTGATTCTGCAACTGGACCCGACGGCATCAGCCCACGGGTCCTAAAATCCTGCTCTGCTGCTCTATCTCACCCTCTCTCTGTTCTCTTCACCCTCTCTTTTGCTCAAGGTCAACTGCCATCTGCTTGGAAATCAGCCAACATCACCGCTTTGCACAAAAAAGGTGCAAAAACAGATCCTAGCAACTACAGACCAATCGGCCTTCTCACAATTATCAGCAAAGTCATGGAATCCATCATTGCTTCGGATATGAAATCTTTCCTCTTCTCCAATGGCTTGATCTCTGATCATCAATTTGGTTTCAGACCAGGTCACTCTACTCTGGACATGCTGCTTCTGCTGTCTCAACAATGGATGGAGGTCCTCAATGCCAAACAGGAAATTAGAGCTGTCTCCCTCGACATATCACGTGCCTTCTACACGGTCTGGCACCCCGCTCTGCTCACCAAACTCTCCTCCTTTGGTATCCATGGAAATCTCCACGCATGGCTGGCGGACTTCCTCTCTAGTCGTCGTCAACGTGTGGCCCTGAATGGGTTTCTCTCATCTCCTCTTCCTGTTCAGGCTGGAGTTCCCCAAGGCAGTGTTCTGGGCCCCGTGCTTTTTCTGGTCTTCATCAATGATCTCTCTGACTCTCTTGAAAATCCTCTCTATCTCTTTGCTGATGACTCCACTCTCTGCCGCTCCATTCCTCTTCCCTCAGATCGGCAGTCTGCAGCCTCCTCACTCTCTGAAGACTTGGACAAAATCACAGACTTGTCAAACAAGTGGAACATGTCTTTCAATCCTGACAAATCTCACACTCTTACTATGTCTCTCCAAAAAGATCGACTGGACAACCCTCCCATCTACTTTCTCAACAATCCTCTCCAAGAAGTTCTGTCGCTCAAGCTTTTGGGTCTCACTATCTGCCATGATCTTTCTTGGGAAAACCACATTTCCAAGCTGGCCTCCAAAGCCAGTCGCCGACTGGGCATCCTCCGTCGTGCGAAGTCCTTCCTCGGCACACCTGAGCTCCTCACCACATACAAGGCTTTCATCCGCAGCTCAATGGAATACTGTTCTCCCCTATGGGCCGGTGCTCCTGCCTCACACCTAGCTCGGCTTCATGCTGTTGAAACCAAAGCTTTCAGAATTATTGGAATCTCCTGCGATGAAGCTATCTCTGAGGGCCTTTTACTCACTCACCGCAGGCAGGTAGGTGGTCTTTCTGTCTTCTACCGACTCCTCTCCGGCCTTGCACCCCCAGCTCTCTCTGTGCTCTGTCCCCCAAATATTCCTACAGGTCGCACAAGAACTGCCAGCAACCCTCTGATGGTTAAACTGCCGAAATCTCGGCTCTCTGCTCACCTTCACTCTTTCATTCCTCTTTTCTCCCACCTCTGGAACAAACTCCCTCACTCCCTTCAATCCCACTCCTCCCTCCAGGTCTTTAAAACAGCTGTTCACCACCATCTCTTATCTTCCCCCATCCAAAACCTTGATCTTTTCTACCCCCGCTAATTCACCCCAGATCCACCTTGTTTGAAATTCCAACTTCTTTCCTGGAAGTCCTGGCAGTGTCCATATGTTTTATACCTCTCCCACCGCCCCCTTCCCATGCCCCCCCCCCCCCCAAAGCCCTCGCCCTCTCTCAGATCTCTCGATGTCTCCATGTCTCTCGGTCCCTGCTCTCAAATGTTGTGTTTGTGTCCTTCCCCCTCTCTCCCCATCTTGTCTACCGCTCCCGATGTTTTATGTGTCGGTTTGTCTTTCTGTGTGATTAATGTTCGCTCTTTCACGAGCCTCGATCTTGTATACAAAAAAAAAGAAGAAAAAAAAAAAAAGAAGAAGAAGAAGAAAAAAAAAGGATTATGGGAGTGAAGAGGGTGGATAGAAAGAGGATCGGTGAACAGAGGGAGGAGATTGATGTGCAGATGAACTTGACGGGGAGATTGGTGGAATGGCGGCTGAGATGGGCTGGACGTTTGGTGCAGATCTGGGAAGAGACAATGGCAAAGAGAGCGGACACGTTGAGGGAACAAGGCAGGACGAAAAGTGGGAGACCAGGGTTGAGATGGGAGGATTGTGTGAGGAGGAATATCAGTAAGGTGGGGGTGGTTGGAGTGGCTTCTGTTTCAGCAGTGAATTTCAAATAACAACACATCACACGGTACAAATGAGTCATATATATGAATTCAACAGTGGAAATACATAATAACACAACAATATATATCTATATCTACAGTCACGTGAAAAAGTAAGTACACCCCATGTAAAGTTTTGACTTTTTCAACATATTTCAACATACAGCTATTTGATCATCATTTCAACAATATTGATAGATAAAGGTGATATAATATAACAAATATCATGAAACATTTACATTTTGTAGTCTATTGAATAATTTAAATAAACAAAAATGCAAATTTCGCATGTGGAAAAAGTAAGTACACCCTTGGCTCTAATAGGTGGTATTGCCCCTTTTGGCAGAAACAACCTCAAGTCGGCGTTTCTTATAACTGTCTACCAGTCTCTGACATCGACTGGGAGAAATTTTTGCCCACTCCTCCATGCAGAATTATTTTAGCTGTGCGATGTTTGAGGGGTTTCTTGCATGCACAGCTCGTTTCAAATCCCCCCACAACATCTCGATGGGATTTAGATCCGGGCTTTGACTTGGCCATTCCAGAACCCTCCATTTCTTTCTTTCCAGCCATTCCTTGGTGGATTTACTGGTACTAGGGCATGCCCGTACTATATATATATCTAAAAGTATATCCCCCCCCCCTCTATTTACATGCAATGGTTTGGTCCAAAGCGAACGGCTTGCGAGTACGGTGACAATCCCCCCCCCTCTATTTACATGAAATGGTTTGGTCCAAAGCGAACGGCTTGCGAGTACGGTGACAATCCCCCCCCCCCCCCCCCCCCTCTATTTACATGAAATGGTTTGGTCCAAAGCGAACGGCTTGCGAGTACGGTGACAATCCCCCCCCTCTATTTACATGAAATGGTTTGGTCCAAAGCTAACGGCTTGCGGAGTTTGGTAAAGAAATCGCCATCGCGTGCACAAATGCGCAGGAAAGCGAATGAATCGCAAATTAGTTTAAAAACATAGTTTAACGCCCGAGCGAGTTTAACGCAATCGCATCGCAAAGCGAAAGAATCGCAAATTAGTTGTAATTAGTTTTAAAACATAGTTTAACGCCAACATAGCGCCAACATAGTTTGCCGACGGGAAATAAATGAATACGCTCTCAAATGTGCCATCCGAGGCAGAGTGTGTTCGCCACGTTCGGCACACGCGATAGCTCGCTGCTCTGATTGGTTGAATCGTTTTTTGGACATAGCTCGGTAAGTAATTGTCCGATTAATATGAAACCTTGAAAAGGCACATCCTCGGGTCCCCAGCAATATACCTGGCAAGTTTCAAGTATATCGGACCGGTAGTTGTCGAGAAACAGCGGTCGCGCGCGCACGCGCACACACACACACACACACACACACACACACACACACACACACACACACACACACACACACACACACACACACACACACACACACACACACACACACACACACACACAGAGATTAGTGGAATTATAGATAGATGTTTAGGGTCATTGTCATGTTGCAAGATCGACCTTCGGTTGAGCTTCAACTTTCCGACAGATGGCCTCACATTATCCTCAAGCACCCTCTGGTACAATGAAGAATTCATAGTGGATTCTATGATGGTGAGCTGCCCAGGCCCAGATGCAGCAAAGCTGCCCCAAACCATAATATTTCCACCACCATGCTTTACAGTTGGTATCAGGTTCTTGTGGTCAAATGCTGTCTTTGGTTTTCGCCAAACATGTCTTCTGGTACTGTGGCCAAATAGCTCTACCTTTGACTCATCTGTCCAGAGCACATTGTTCCAGAAGTGCTGGTCTTTGCCTCGGTGTTCATTGGCAAACTTTAGTCTTGCCCTGATGTTCTTTTTGGGCAGCAAAGGTTTCCTCCTGGCACACCTCCCATGAAGATCAAATTTGTGCAGCCTCTTTCTAATGGCCGACTCGTGCACTTTGACATCAACAGTGGCAAGAGCTACCTGTAGGTCCCGTGGTGACATTCTGGGGTTCTTAGAAACTTCTTTCAGCATCTTGCAGTCTGCTCTCGGGCTGAACTTGCTGGGGCGGCCTGGCCTGAACAAGTTGGCAGTTGTTTGGAATCGTCTCCACTTGTAGATGATCTTCCGGACAGTCGAATGATTGATTTCAAATTGTTTGGAGATCTTTTTAAATCCCTGCCCAGACTCGTGGGCATCTTTCACCTTCTTTCTGAAGGCCTCAGAGAGCTCTTTTGATCTAGGCATGGTGATGCCACACACTTCAACAACAAAGCGCAAACCAAACGAAATGTCTGAGGTTTAAATAAGACAGGTTCCTCCAAGATCCTCTCTGACGATGCTCTAATCATTTGCACCTGAGCTGGAGCACCTGATTCTAATTTTAGGTATTTGAAGTAGTGATAAATGTCGGGGTGTACTTACTTTTTCCACATGCGAAATTTGCATTTATGTTTATTATAAATTGTGCAGTGGACTACAAAATGTAAATGTTTTATGATATTTGTTATATTATATCACCTTCATCTATCAATATTGTTGAAATGAAGATCAAATAGCTGTATGTTGAAATATGTTCAAAAAGTCCAAGCTTTACGTGGGGTGTCCTTACTTTTTCACGTGACTGTACGTCCCCTTATTTTACAAATTAATTTACCATTTCCTGGTTTGTAAGGAACCATGACATTGTTTCTGCAAGAGCACAACAGTGCACGATTTCTATCTTGAGTCAGTGAGAAATAAAATATATATATATTTTTTTGTATACTGAATCGAGGCTCTTGAAAGAGCTAACATTTATTTCACAAACAAATCAACCAGACAAACAAAATATATAAAAAGAGGGAGCGGAAGACAAGATGGGGAGAGAAGGGGAAGCACACAAACATAACATTTGAGAGCAGGGAGATGTGTGGGTGAGGGCTTGGGGGGAGGAGGCGTGGGAAGGGGGAGGAGGCGTGGGAAGGGGGAGGAGGTGTGGGAAGGGGGAGGGGGGGTGGGAGAACTATAAAACACAAGGACACCAAGCGATAATTCGCCCACTCTCTCCTTCTCAGAAAACACCGTATAATAATATATATTGCTGATAATTCCTCCGACAGCCACACTCCCTGGGGGTTAAAAACCCGATCAAAATCCATGTCTGAGTCAAACCAACGTCCGCTGGGGGTTAAAAGGGCTAAAATCCTGTTCAAAATCGATGTCTGAGTCAAAGCCACACCCCTCCTGGGGGATAAAAGGGCTAAAACATTGTTCAAAATCCATGTCCGAGTCAAAGCCACACCCCTCCTGGGGGATAAAAGAGCTAAAACATTGTTCAAAATCCATGTCCGAGTCAAAGCCACACCCCTCCTGGGGGTTAAAAGGGCTAAACGCCTGTTCAAAATCCATGTCCGAGTCAAAGCCACACCCCTCCTGGGGGATAAAAGGGCTAAAACATTGTTCAAAATCCATGTCCGAGTCAAAGCCACACCCCTCCTGGGGGATAAAAGGGCTAAAACATTGTTCAAAATCCATGTCCGAGTCAAAGCCACACCCCTCCTGGGGGATAAAAGGGCTAAAACATTGTTCAAAATCCATGTCCGAGTCAAAGCCACACCCCTCCTGGGGGTTAAAAGGGCTAAAAGCCTGTTCAAAATCCATGTCCGAGTCAAAGCCACACCCCTCCTGGGGGATAAAAGGGCTAAAACATTGTTCAAAATCCATGTCCGAGTCAAAGCCACACCTCTCCTGGGGGATAAAAGGGCTAAAACATTGTTCAAAATCCATGTCCGAGTCAAAGCTACACCCCTCCTGGGGGTTAAAAGGGCTAAAACATTGTTCAAAATCCATGTCCGAGTCAAAGCCACACCCCTCCTGGGGGTTAAAAGGGCTAAAAGCCTGTTCAAAATCCATGTCCGAGTCAAAGCTACACCCCTCCTGGGGGTTAAAAGGGCTAAAACATTGTTCAAAATCCATGTCCGAGTCAAAGCCACACCCCTCCTGGGGGATAAAAGGGCTAAAACGTTGTTCAAAATCCATGTCCGAGTCAAAGCCACACCTCTCCTGGGGGATAAAAGGGCTAAAACATTGTTCAAAATCCATGTCCGAGTCAAAGCTACACCCCTCCTGGGGGTTAAAAGGGCTAAAACATTGTTCAAAATCCATGTCCGAGTCAAAGCCACACCCCTCCTGGGGGTTAAAAGGGCTAAAAGCCTGTTCAAAATCCATGTCCGAGTCAAAGCCACACCCCTCCTGGGGGATAAAAGGGCTAAAACATTGTTCAAAATCCATGTCCGAGTCAAAGCTACACCCCTCCTGGGGGTTAAAAGGGCTAAAACATTGTTCAAAATCCATGTCCGAGTCAAAGCCACACCCCTCCTGGGGGATAAAAGGGCTAAAACATTGTTCAAAATCCATGTCCGAGTCAAAGCTACACCCCTCCTGGGGGTTAAAAGGGCTAAAACATTGTTCAAAATCCATGTCCGAGTCAAAGCCACACCCCTCCTGGGGGTTAAAAGGGCTAAAAGCCTGTTCAAAATCCATGTCCGAGTCAAAGCCACACCCCTCCTGGGGGATAAAAGGGCTAAAACATTGTTCAAAATCCATGTCCGAGTCAAAGCCACACCCCTCCTGGGGGATAAAAGGGCTAAAACATTGTTCAAAATCCATGTCCGAGTCAAAGCTACACCCCTCCTGGGGGTTAAAAGGGCTAAAACATTGTTCAAAATCCATGTCCGAGTCAAAGCCACACCCCTCCTGGGGGTTAAAAGGGCTAAAAGCCTGTTCAAAATCCATGTCCGAGTCAAAGCCACACCCCTCCTGAGGGATAAAAGGGCTAAAACATTGTTCAAAATCCATGTCCGAGTCAAAGCCACACCCCTCCTGGGGGATAAAAGGGCTAAAACATTGTTCAAAATCCATGTCCGAGTCAAAGCCACACCCCTCCTGGGGGTTAAAAGGGCTAAAAAAGAACCCCGATCAAAACCCGTGTCCGAGTCAAAGCCACATCCACCTGGGGTTAAAAAGCAGTCAAAACCCGTGTTCGAGTCAAACCCACATCCCCTGGGGGTTAAAAGGGCTAAAAAAAAAAAGCCCCCCCGATCAAAACCCATGTCCGAATCAAACCCACATCCCCTGGGGGTTAAAAGTGCTAAAAAAAACCCCGATCAAAACCCGTGTTCGGTCAAACCCACATACCCTGGGGTTAAAATTCCAGTCAAACCCCGTGTTCGAGTCAACCCCACATACCCTGGGGTTAAAAATCCAGTCAAACCCCGTGTTCGAGTCAACCCCACATCCTCTGGGGGTTAAAACCGATCAAAACGCCAATTAAACTCGGTGGAGACGTGGTCGAATGGTCTAAGCCGGTAGTTGCACGGTCAGATTCTAAAAGAAACCTGGTCCCGTGTGGGGTTCGATCCCCGCCGTTGCCGAGACTGGACATGAGGCACCGTGGGCTTCAGTGGTGAGATGAGGCCCTTCGGATAATTGTTCAGCTACAGCAAATGACCTAAGATTAGCCCACGTAAGGTTCCCACCATTTTAAATTTTTCACTGGAAACCGCATTAATACATTTTAATTCTTCCACTCATGCGTTCATTGTTGTGACGTCAGCTTCCCCTCGTCGTCAATGTTTTTTTAAAAGAGCCTTTAAAGAATATTATTAATCCTTCAGGAATTATCTTTTCGGTTGTATAATCGATGGAGAATCCGGGAAAATAAAAATAAAATCAAATATCAGTTTCCTTCCGAATAACTTCAAAGGAAAAGTTTGAATCTCAAACGGAATGCTCTGTGAATATGCCACTTTGTAAAGCTTATACACCGCTCCAATAGTGTACGGAAGGGTTGCGTGCACACTTTTTACAGGTTCTTTTATATGTTGCTGAGCAGGAACAGTGTAAATGTACTCGTAATGTAACGTCATGAGTTTTACCCAAACCGACCAATCCCCTCAAGCCTCATCCGTACCCTACGTCACTTCCTCTCCTGCCGGCTCCCGTTGCCCATTTGTCGTCACCCCGAACCTATCGGCGGATGTATTTGTTTTCCAATTCGCTCTTCGACCTCTTGTTGTGATATTTATCGGTACTTTAGAGTATTTTGAAATGTAGGATTCGATTCGGATTTGATTCATTCGTAAACAGGGTGAAGAATGAAGAAAATAACGTGTCAACATCAATCAAAATCAACATAAATTGTCAACATCAATCAAAATCAACATAAATTGTCAACTTGTGTTTGGGCAGTAAAATCAGGAAGTCGTGCCATATGGGGAATGTCGAGTCGCGGGAAGTGATTGAGGAGATCGACCTTGAAATATCATGGATAGGGAATAGAGCTTCCATGAGAATGTGGCAATTCAACCAAACACTTGGGCTAATCAAACGATACTTTGTGAGTCTGGATGGAGGAATCTGTTGGAGTATGGCAACATTCCCTGGATTCGAGATTCCTGATGGACATTGATGAAGTCGAGAAGGTCCAGAGACGAGCTACAAGTACAAGGATGATTCCCACCCTCCGTGAACTTTCCTGTCCGGAGAGACTCCGACATTTCAATATGTTTTCCCTCTTCCCCGGAATGTTGTGGATGCTCAATTTGTTGAAGCTTTCAAACAGGGTCCAGACAAGGTTTGGTGGGATGAGCGTTTTCAATTGCACTGATCGTCAACCAATCATGAGCACTCCATCCTGCACCAACCACCAAATTAACCAAGTACTATCCATTGTGCAGACCAGAAGATCTGCAGGACGACCTTCACTTCCCCAGACAAGATGATGATGAAGAAGAAAAAGAGGGAGGTTACGAGCAGGGGTCGGAAGGTTATTAGGTGGGGGAAGTGCAGGGAGTACAAGAAGAGCGTGGGGGTCAGGTTTGAGCAACTTGGTGAAGAAGTGGAAGGTTCAGAGGAGTTGAAGTATGGAGAGGCGTTTAAGGGAATTGAAGAAGTGTTGTGTGGAAGGACGCCAGGAAAGGGGGCATATTCCAGGGATAGAAACCAGGTATGGTGGACACAGGAAGTGGTGAAGGTAGTTGTTGAAAAGAAGGAGATTTGGAAGAGGATAGAGAAGATCAAGAATAGAAGGAGGCAACCGGATATGGGGTTGCTGCACTTGTATGGGCAGAAAAAGAAAGTAGCAATAAGAGAGCTGTGAATAAGTTGACAATGATATGGAAGAGGAGGTGTACACTGTACAACAAGTTGGAAGAGGATGGTGGGAGGAAGATGGTCTATAAAGTGGCTTGTGATAGCGGTGAGGATAGCAAGGACATGAAGGGGGGCAGTGATTACTGATGGAGGTGGGAGGCCAGTGACATAGAGGTGTGCACTATTGAAGGTGTGCGGAGGATATTTCAAACAGCTGTTGAAGTGGGAAGGAAGAAACAGGGAGCTGGAGCTACTGAGTTATGTGGAGGGGAAAGTGGAGTTGGTGGAGATCATGGAAGAAGAAGTGCAGATGGCATTGAAGAGGCTGAAAAAGGGAAGAGCGCCAGACAGTGATGACGTGAGTACTCAGATGATTGTTGCAGCAGGAGAAGTCGGCATCAGGTGAACGAAGTTGTTGAACGAAGTGAACGAAGAGATGGGTCAATTCCAGAGGAGTGGAGGACAGGGTTAATTGTGCCGATATGGAAGGGGAAGGGGGATGTCCAAGGGAATGAAGGGAAGAGTTCAGGTTGGTACTGGGATGTTGGAGGAGTTATGTGTGAACATGAGTTTGAGGCAAGTTCTCCACCCACTCATGTTTATCATGGTGATGGAGCTGCAAAGCAGGACAACATGAAAGATATTGTGGGGAGGATATTGTTTGCGGACAATCTGGTTGTTGTGGTGGAGTGTGCGGGAGATGCAGGAAGGTGAGCATCCATGTGGTATTTACCCGATTTCTAATTTTGTATGTTTATGACTTTTGCATTTTTAACTATCAGCTCTCTACCTTTTTTTTTTTGTTACCTCCGCCACCGAAGGTGGATCATGTTCACATGAGGTGATGTTTTCACCCCTGTTTGTTTGTTTGTGAACAAAATATCTCAAAAAGTTGTGGATGGATTTGGATGAAACCTGGAGGACAGGTTGGGTGTCTGACAAGGACAAATATATTCGATTTTGGTGAAGATCTGAATTTGGATTCAGATATGAGTATTATTTAATTTTAAAGTGATTCTTCACCATTGAGAGATCGGCCGAAATGTGTTATACAGGGTGATCAAAAAGTCACTGTGCACCTGTATTTCTCTAGTTACTTGTAGGTGCACAGGGACCTTTTGATCACCCTGTATAACATGATGTTTCAAAAAGTTGTGGACGACTTATGACAAAACTTGTTGGATGAGTTGGTTAGGCGACAAGAACAAGCTGATTCGATGTTGGGTCAGGTCCGGATCCAGATCTGACCTATCGGAGGGATGCAAAACGTAAACTGTTCACCTTGGCCGAGGTATGCTCTCTGGTTTTAAGTGACATTCTAGTTTATAAATGGTGTAGTCCAAACTTTATAGACGTACTCACATTGCAATGGTACAGCACTGTACATACTTTATAGACGATCTCACATACTACTTCGTACACAAGGTTTAATGTGTTTTGTGGCCCCGCCTCTATCAGGCTGATTGACAGCCGTTGTTCCACCCACCCCTCTTTATTACTTCATTGCCCAAAGCGTAAATATGCAGTTACAGCTACCTTTCATGAAATCATTTCATGTTATGAAAATGTTGAGGTGTCATGGACGTTCTCACTGTAAAATACTGTTACGTTTGTGGAGTAGAGGATGAATTACCATAGCACAGGTAGGATTGTATGGGGATAGCATGGACTGTGGACACGTAGGGCACAACTCGATGTATTAAGTAGGCAAACTGGAGCCTCATGTTGTTTATGTGTCGTCAGACGGGGGTTTTTTTTACAACTTCAACAAGGCCGGTCATACAACTCACGTCAACAGTAACAACAACCATCCATGAGCCAACCATAACCGGCATAACTGCCGACAGAACCCAGAACATTCCCGATCGGGCTAAACCCCGCCTCCAAAGGAATCGTAACTGGTAGGCCACGCCCTGAGCTTCGTCATTGGTCAAGCAAGACCATCAGGTGTTTTGAGAGAGCTCGGCGATTGGACAGAGTGATGTCAGAGCTCGAAGGTTCGAGAGCAGGAAGAAGAAGACTCTCTCTCAGTCTGGGCTTTATTCTCGGTCGGTCGCTTTTGGTGCTGGCTCTTCTGGCTTGGTGCGCTGGTGCTGAGAGAGAGCGTTGTGGAACTTTTGCGATCGTGAGGAAGAGATATTAGTGGCGGTTTGTGGGGCTCTTGGTGCTTCGGATGGAGTGGGGACCAAAAGAGGACCGCCCGCACGAG
This sequence comes from Myxine glutinosa, assembly GCF_964187855.1. Taxonomy (NCBI): domain Eukaryota; kingdom Metazoa; phylum Chordata; class Myxini; order Myxiniformes; family Myxinidae; genus Myxine; species Myxine glutinosa. The sequence goes on from NC_136272.1 coordinate 24,582,123, forward strand.
TTACCTCACGTACATGTGGCTGTGGAGAGCGACTCGGCGCCATTGCTAGTGCGTTTCCCACACGAGTGGCTTCGGGCCACATTGTCCTGCCGACTTCATTCAATGATCTCGTTGAGCAAGCTGAGTGCTGGCCGACCAGAGAAAACAATTTGTTTTATCTTATCATTCCCCTGTTATGTATTTGTGTCTGAATGGAGACGTCTCGAAGTAGGATTTATTTTACCCCAACATTCATTTTATTGCCGTGCTTTATTTCATTAAATTAATTATTGTGGCGTTTATTTAATTTGTTGTGTGTTTATTTGTCCGTGGGCCCGATAATAAACCTGTGTGGCTTTTGTCTGAGGTAAGCGCTTTGGTTCCCTCACTTGAGCGTGACGGACCAACCGCCAGTTTCGGCTACACGTCTCGGAATTGAGGACCGTTACGGCTATTCGTCATCCAGCGGCGTTAACTGCCGGGCTGACAGGACAATACAGTAAATTAGGTTTGAACAAAGTACTGAGCTTAACACACTTTTGAGTTACTGTCTAAAAAGAGGAATTACAAACGGGACATTTTTGTTCTGTCAATTTTGTAGTTCAGCCATGCTGTCGAAAAGTTTAACCCTTTGCGTGCTCCTGTCGCAGATTTGTCACAAAATGAAATATATATTTTTGAAAATGACAAAAAGATGTGATGTTTTCATGAAAGTTTTGAAAAAAAAATGTTGCAGCACACAAAGGGTTAATGAGTGTTATTTGATGTGAAATCCTCCACAGACGACTGATTGGTTGGTACTTTTTTCGGTTTACAAGTTTGTATCTTGGGAGATTATCTTTTTTGAGGAATTGTGTGTCATTCTTACATAGGAAGTCCTCCGACTTCCTGATATATCATCAACTCAACTTGATATCAGATTTTAAATTGGTCACTATTTATGCGATTTTATCAAATTCATGAAAATGACAAAAAAACATAATCATCTTCTTCATAGCCACTTCCAAATTATTTTCCCAGAAAATGTCCCTCAACTTTTCAATAGCGATCGACGCCCCTGGCTGTAATACAACAAAATGTGAAAAACGTCAAGTGGTGTGAATACTTTCTGAAGGCAATGTATATACTCCAGCTTCTGCAGCAGATGAAGAAAATGTGGAGGAGTTTTATGGAAAGTTGCAGGAAATGGTAGACCATGTGCCTAAATTTGACATTTTAATTATTATGGGAGACTGGAATACAAAAGTTGGAGAAGCAGGAGCACCAGGGATTGCAAGAAAGCATGGACTTGGTATCCAAAATTTGCCAGGGGGGCGAATGCTGGAGTTCTATGCAGAGACAGCTTGTAATTGCAAACACCTGGTTCAACAACCCAAGTACAGACTGTAAACATGAACCTAACTGATGGGCAACATCAAAATCAGATTGACTACATTATAATTGACAGAAAATGAGAAGTGCTGTGCAATCTGCCAATACTCTGCCAGGAACAGACTGAGGGACAGATCATGGAGTCAGGTTCACTATGTTTTTTCGTTCAATTTTTTTGGAGATTAGCAAAACTATACATTTTTGGAATATTCAGAGTATGAGGAATCCAAAAATTAATGTTGGCATTTGCATAGACACCTTTGCGAAAATGACACTCAGGACAGTGATGAAGATCTGTAAAAGCATATTCCTGAACGGTATAGACCTAGTAGATCCTGTGTATAGGACTTATAGTTCAATCTGATACTAACAAGGCTGCTCTCTTGCTTTACAAACCCATACCTATAACTTCAAAGGACTTGCAATATCTTGTATTACGTAATACAGTTATATCACAAATATAAAGACAATGGTTTTCAATGACCTTTGTTTGTTGCTTTTCTATAATCCTGAGCACTATTTTGAGGCCTTTGGTGGATTCCTTGACCCAGAAAACATAGGTCTAGCATATTTAATTAAGTTTCTCGGTTGACTAGAAGCCGAGATAGCGCAAAATATGTATTTTATGGCGGCCATTTTGAAAATCCAAAATGGCGGCCATGCAGGTGTCTGTACAAATGCCAACATTGATTTTCGGATTCTCCATGCTCTGATGATTCCAAAAATGTACAGGTTTGCTAATCTCCCAAAATTTTGAACGAAATTATATTTGTTAACATAGTGAACCTGACTAATGAACTAATTGTGGCAAAACTACGAGTCAAATTGAGAAAGGTGTAAAAAATCAAAAACTCTGACCAGCAAGGAGTTCAGGAGTGCAGTACGTCTAATAATTATGTTCTTTTGGAACTATGTCAATTAATTACGTACTCATGCAATGGAAGTACGTCTATTAATTACATACTAAGGAAATGCAAGTGCAGTCGGACCCCGCTATTCGCGGAATCCACGTATTCGCGGGTGATAAAATGTAACCTGTTTCTCTATTCGCGGAAAAGTGTTCTGCCAATTCGCGGGATTTTTTTGTATTCGCGGGGTTTTTTTGTATCGCGATGTTTACCGTGACGTCACGTACCTGATCACGTGACCGCACTCTTTGTTTTGGTTGGCAAAACACCAACCATGCTGGCCGTCTCTAAGTGGTGAAGTTGTACGATCATTGGTGTGACACCATTTCAAGGACAATGCCTGTGAGCTGCTGTGTTGTTAAATGCACAAATAGATTTGAAAAGAACTCGGGAATAAGTTTCTATAGAATTCCAGAGAAAGAACCCAAACGATCGGCTTGGATAAATGCCATTCGGAGAAAACAATGGACCCCAACAGCGCACACTCGTGTTTGTAGTACACATTTCTTGTCAGGTTTGTGACATTTACAGTTTTTTTTGTTATTAACTTTGTGTTGATTTTAGGAAGAAAAGAAGTTGCATGTCATTTTGGTTTGTTTTGTTTCTTTAGTTTTCTAACAGAGCTTCGTTGGCTTTCAGGTAAACCCAACGACATCTCCAATGACCCAGATTTCGTTCCTAATTTGTTGATGGGGTACATGGAGAATGGAGAGCTGGAGCGTTCAGTGAAGAAGAAAAAAAGGCACTTACGTACTAAGCAGCATGCTGAAACAAAAAACAAGGTGGAAGAAGAGAGGGAGAGAGCAAGAACAGATCAGTTGCAAGGAGCTGAGATCCTCCTGGAACTATCCATGAGTATTCTAGCTGCCCCTTGTGAAGAGACCAGTCCTCCAATTGAAGAAATAAATGGGGACGGTTAGTCCAATTATCATCAACCTTGAGTGTCAGCAACCCCTTCTGATTAATAATATTTGAATATTTTCATACGTTCCATTTGTTGTTTGTGCAATCAGGTGATGACCAGCAGAAAGAACCTGACCGATGTGATGAGCTTCAGAAGGAGAACAAAATGCTATACAAGGAACTTGAGAGGCTCCAAGAGGAAAACAGAGAACTGAAGCTTAAACTGCAACAAGCACACTTCAATGAACAATTTCTTGTCACTGGCAATTCGGAGTTCAAAACAAATTTTTTCACAGGTTCCCAAATTTTGGAGTATTTTCGTGGGCTCTTGCTCTTTGTGCACCTGTGCTACCCACGTCCAAAGTCTTGTCACAACCATGCATTTTTCTCATGATATTGATTAAACTTAGACTTGGTCTACTCAATCAAGATTTGGCTTTTAGGTTTAATGTATCTACTTCGTTGGTGTCTAAATTGATTAATGATGGGTTGCCAGAAATAGCCCAAAAGTTATGCTTCCTAGTCAGATGGCCTGAAAAGGATGATGTTATTCGGACACTCCCCTCTGTATTTAAACCATCATATTCGAAATGTAGTGATAATAATCGATTGTACCGAGATCTTTTGTGAGAGGGCTCGTAATCTGACAATGCGGGCACATACTTGGTCAAACTACAAGCATCACAATACTCTGAAAATATTAGTTGGCATAAATCCAGCTGGGGGTGTATCATTTATATCGAAAGCATTTGGAGGGAGGGTGTCAGACAAAATGATAACTCAAATGTCAGGGTTTTTGGATCTCATTGAATATGACGACCAAGTCTTAGCTGACAGAGGTTTTCTTATCGAAGAAGAACTGGCAATAAGAGATGCTCGTCTAGCCATTCCAAGTTTTACCAGGGGCAAAAAGCAACTCGCAATGAAGGAGGTGGAAATGTCTCGAAGGTTGGCTCGAGTGAGGATACACATCGAACGCGTGATGGAGAGAATAAATTTTTTTAAACTAATTGCAAATATTGTACCCCTGTCTCTTGTGCTACACATTGATAACATGGTTATGATAGCAGCAGCGATAACCAATTTGCACCCCAGATTAGTCAGATAGATGCCCAGATTAGTCAGATATCACACTGTTATTTGTTGACTGGTCACAAAACAAGATTATTCAGCCTCTTCTCATGTTTGTACAAATTTGTATTCATCTATGAATGGTATGTTTTTAATTTCAGTGACAGACTGTTTGCTTTGTTGCATGACCTTGTATTCACTTGCGTATCAGTGAAGCTTTTTGGTATTTTTTTTAAATAAAAAATTATTTTATATTGAACAAAATATGTTGCTTTGTTATTGCATGGAAGCTCATATGACAAACTTGAGATCGACAACGGAACTTTAATAAATACAAAACTGGTAAACATGTACATGCACAATAATCAAATGCAATATAGCTATTCCTCTGTGCTTTGAATTGCCTCGTTCTAATCTTCCTTCTCTTCCAAGCTCCGTATTAGGCATTCAGGAAGCAGTTCACACAAAAAGAATGATTGGCTGACAATCATGGCTGACATTGAAGTTTATATTTTGTGATAACTTTTTTGTGATTGGAGGTAGGAAAATGTTGCCCAGACAAATTTATAGGGCATGAAAATACCTTTAAAATGACACCAAAACCAGCTCTCTAGGTGTTATACTTTTAGAGATATGGCCATTTGAATTTGCGACATCGCGCTAATTAGTCCAAAGTTCGTTAACCTGTATCTCACTAATTAAAAGGCTGTTAGCAAAAATATTTGAGTTCTAGCTGTTTTTCATGGGTCCCAATTGGTTCCCAAAGTTTTACAAAAATCTGAGAGATGACGGCAGATTCTTTGATGATTTGACATGGAATGACCCGAGTTTGTGTTTCCGCCTTGCTCTGTGTTTCCGCCTTGCTCTCCTGCATTCAACAACATATCTCTGTATCGCTCACCTTCCTTTCCCTCTTGTGCCGTGCTTGATGTAATCTCAGACAGCATTGACAGGTCTATTTTACTCCACCCTTCTGCACACATCATGGTATTTGGTGACTTCAACATTCACCACAAGGATTGGTTGGTACACTCTTGCAATACCGACCCTCCTGGTATCAATGCCTATAATTTCTCAATCTCTCAAAACCTCACCCAAATTGTTTCCTCTCCCACTCATATTCCTGACCGTGCTTCTGATGGAAGATACCTGCTCGATCTCTTTCTGTGTTCTAATCCCGGTGATTGTGTTGCCGATGTTCTGCCTCCAATCGGGAACTCGGATCATTCCACTGTTTCTGTTTGTGTCTCCTACTCCTCCTCTTTCTCATGGACCAGAGGTTGTTACTTCACCTCTGGATAACGCTAACCCTTTTTCTAACCACTTTATTTCTAATTCAACACTCAATGATCAGAGATACCCTCTTCTTGATTTTCCATCTCGTACAGACTCTGATATTTCTGTTCCATTTATAACTCCTAAGGTTGCCAGAATTATTCGTACCCTAGATGCCTCAAAAGCAACTGGTCCTGATGGAATCCCTGTGATTGTATTGAAGATGTGTTGTCCCGAACTGTCACCGATTCTTGACAAGCTATTCAACCTGTACCTGTCTGCGTCTGTGTTTCCTTCATCATGGAAAGTGGCTTCTGTTGTCCCTGTTTTTACGGGTGCCGATGAGCATTCTGAACCAAGTAACTATCGCCCCATCAGCCTGCTCCCTGTTATAAGTAAGGTATTTGAATGCTTCATCAATGAACAACTCCTCAGCCATCTGGAGGACAATGAACTTCTCACTGACCGCCAGTATGGCTTTCGCTATTCTTGCTCTACTGGTGAGCTGCTATTCTTAATTACGGATCATATCAACAGGGCATTGGAACTCAAGGGTGAAGCTCGATTAGTTGCTTTGGATATCTCAAAAGCCTTTGATAAAGTTTGGCACAGGGGTCTGCCCCACAAGCTTCAGTCATATGGTGTATCTGGAGTGATACATTCAATCATCTCAGCTTTCCTTACAAATCGTAAGATGAAGATGGCACTTGAGGGTCAATCTTCTGCTATTTGCTCCATCAATTCTGGTGTTCCACAGGGTTCTGTCCTTGGTCCCACATTGTTCCTTGTTTATATCAATGATCTTCCTGATAATGTTCTGTCTCAGCTAGCCATGTATGCTGATGATTCCTCACTCTACTGTACATCTGCTGATTCCCTCAATGCCACTCGTAATGAGGTCGGAGTTTCTCTGGACAATGATTTGGAGAATGTGTTGAAGTGGGGACACGACTGGGCGATAACCTTCAATGCAAAGAAAACTAACCTGTTGTCCATATCTCGTTCTAGAAACAGGTCTTTCCCTTCTGTGTACGTGGGATCTTCAACCTTAACAGAATCATCAGAGCTTCGGCTTCTTGATCTGCACATGTCTTCTAACCTCCGTTGGGATAATTACATTTCTGGTATTGCTAAAACTGCTTCCAAGCGAGTTGGTTGTCTTTATCGAGCGCAGAGGTATTTACCTCCTGAGGCCATTTTGTACCTGTATAGGGCAACTATACGTCCCCTCATGGAGTACTGTTGTCACATTTGGGCTGGAGCACCAGCTTGCCACTTATCTTTACTTTATAGGCTCCAGAAACACATAGTCAACCTGTTTGGTGTGGAAATGGGTTCAACTCTTCAACCACTCTCTCACCGTAGGTCGATTGCCACTCTTGGTTTGTTCTACAGATATTTTCATGGCAAATGTTCTGTTGGACTTTCTAACTTGGTTCCTCCCATACGAGTGTTTCAACACAAGACTCAGTTTGCCATCTGTGCAGCCCCATACACGACAGCTGATCCAAGATGCAGAATGAAAGGCTATGCAGATAGTTTTATCCCTCGTGCTGTCTCGCTCTGGAATTTACTACCTGTAAATGTAATGTAAATGTAATGGTAATGGAATGCTATTATCCTACGATTTATTCTGCTTTAAGAAGAATGTCAATTCATACTTCCTACATCTTTGAGGTTTAATCCCATTTTACTCGACCTCTGCTACTTCCAGTGTCTTGGATGTTTTCTTGTTCTTTTTTATTTACTTTTATTATTTTGTCTTGCTTTATCCTCATATTTTTCTAACTTTCTCTTAGCCCCTTACCTGGAGTGGCTGTATGCCTTGTCTGGGGCGATATCCATAAAAACAATTTTTTTCAAAAAAAATAAGGTGCCGAGGGATAACCTCACAGTCCAGTTCCTGGGTGAGTTGCTGCATAACACGCGGGCGCTTGTCGACAAGTTGGAAGATGCTGACCCAGTCATGGAGAGGTACCTCAAGTTCAAGAGGAGCTTGGATGATTTGCTTCTCCCCTACAAAGGGCTGCATCGAAACCTGCGGCAATCTGCCAGGCAGCTCTCCATTACCCATTTCTTTCACCCTGTTCCCTCCACCTCAACACCACCAGCACCCTCTCCTGCCATCCTCTCAGTGTCCTCACCAACACCCTCGACTGCTCCCTCTCCTGCCTCTCCCTCAGTGCACGATTTTGCTGCACCATCATTTGGGTCATCTTCAGAGTTCGAGGAATTCATGGGATTTTTATTCATCACCATCACCATCATTTGAAAGTTGAGTGTGTTTGTAAAATAAAAATTTGGTACATGATGGCGTTGTTGGTTTTTTAAAGTTTCATGGTACCGTAGGGTTAAACACTTAACTGTAAGCGCATTCCTTCAATAAACTGGAAATGGTACCTGGTGTTGTTGTGTGTTTTTTTATTTGTAAGCATTTTTTGTGAAACTGTAATCATGTGCATTTGCGGTCAAAAACATTTTAGACTTTAAAAAGTTTGCTCTATGAATCTGGAACCGCCGGGAACCTATAACGTATCCCTCTTTTACCCATTGAAACAATGCCGTGGCATACATTCACGGGATTTTCATCGACCTTCGCGGATTATCGTTGACATTCTCTAGATTTGCCTCACCATTCGCGGATTTTGCCTCACCATTCGCGGATTTTGCCTCACCATTCGCGGATTTTGCCTCACCATTCATGGATTTTGCCTCGCCATTCGCGGTTTGGTCCTCTCTATTCACGGATTTTCGTGACTCGGGAACCTATCCCCCCTTTTTCCATTGAAACAATGCCCCACTATTTGTGGGTTTCGCTATTCGTGGATTTTGCCTCACCATTCGCGGATTTTGCCTCACCATTCATGGATTTTGCCTCACCATTCGTGGATTTTGCCTCACCATTCGTGGATTTTGCCTCACCATTCATGGATTTTGCCTCACCATTCGCGGTTTGGTTCTCTCTATTCACTGATTTTCGTGACTCGGGAACGTATCCCCCCTTTTTCCATTGAAACAATACCCCACTATTTGTGGGCTTTGCTATTCGTGGATTTTCCAGGAACGTATCCCATGCGAATAGCGGGGTCCCACGGTACTACGTCCATTAATTAAGTTTTGTTGGAACGAGAGTATATCTATTAATTACGTAATATAGCAATGCATGTCCATCAATTACATACTATTGAAATGTGAGTATGTCTATTAATTACATACTGTTGAACGTGAGTAATCAATTAATTACATATTATTCGACCGTGTCTACGTCTATTAAATACATATGTACTATTGGAACTTGCCTTTTGGACCTTTAGACCTTTTATACCAGGGGTTCCCAAACCCAGGGTCGTGACCTGAACTTAGGTCACGAGGGCCTTCTGATGGGTTTTGGATGACTATGAGCCGCTTGATATTACAGCGATATACCGTATTCAAATGTTGGCAGCTTTATCAACTTCCCTACAAAAACCTGGATTTGTGAGGGATTTTTATCACGTTGAAAGAGTTTTCTCTGACAATTTGTATCGGAGGTACCGGTACCATTTGGGTCACGAGGCGAATGCGATTTCAAATTTTGGGTCGTCGATAAAAACGTTTGGGAGCCTGTGCTTTATACCCTTCAGACCCGTTAGATCCCTTTAGACCTTCACACTTGATCCTTTAATACATTTGAGGCAATTCAGAAACTTTAGACTGCACATTACACCCTTTAGACCTTTTAAGACCCTTTAGACACTTTCACACCTTTTCCGACCTTTGCCCTTTAGACTATTTAAATTTTAGACCGTTCATTTAGTAAATCCTTCCATTTATTTTCCACACAAAATAAACCACACAAAACAAGTCTTGACGATGGTGCACAATCCCTGATTGCTCCATATAGTTTATTTCTGTAGTGCCATGAAACTTCCATTTAGGCTGTAAAAAGAACATTGCAATGAGGCCCCTAGGGGTAACAATGAGATGACTGTGATGGAGAAGTTTGGTGATTTGGCTTCTTTATCTCCACCGTCGAAGCTGGACGGAGGTTATGTATTCAACCCTGTCTGTCTGTGTGTCTGTCTGACTGTCTGTGAGCAGGATGTCTCAAAAAGTTATGGATGGATTCCGACCATAAAATAGTGTGTGACAAGGACGAATTAATTCGATTTTGGTGAAGATCCAAATACTATAATTTTTCTCAATGATTCTTCACCATTGAGTGATAGGGCCAAAAATGATATACAGTATAGCACAATATGTCCTCCACCACCAAAGGTGGATGGAGTTTATGTTTTCACCCGCTGTCTGTTTGTTTGTGATCAAAATATCTCAAAATGTTGTGGACGAATTCAGACTAAATTTGGCAGAGATGTAGCGTATGTGACGAGGACGAAATGATTAGATTTTGGTGAATATCCGGATTCGGATCCGGCTACTAGAATTATTAAGTGATTCTTCACCATTGGGAGATTGGGCCAAAAACGATACATAGCAGGATATCTCAAAAAGTTATGTCCGGATTTGGGTGAAACTCGGTGGACCGGTTGGGTGTCAGACAAGGACAAATCGATTCGATTTTGGTGAAGGTCTGAATATGGATTCGGATATGAGAATTATTTAATTATTTTAAGTGATTCTTCACCATTGAGTGATATGGCCAACGTGGCGGAGGTATGCTCTCTACTGAGTGCCGTTCTAGTATAATTTGAAATGACCAAGTTGTTCTGTACCACTACATTAATTGACAATAATATTTTGAAAGGAAACCTGGGATTGTCACTGTTGACAAGTTCGAATAAAGGTGTATGGGGGTAATAAGGTTGTCTTTATCCAAGGATATACTGCATGTACAAGTTAGCTGTTTGGTTGAGTGGTTAAAGACTTGTTTAGTTTTCCACTGACTCTTGTGGGTTCCACTACCATGGTGCCTCACTCTCACCTGCCCTCATTTGGCAAGTGTTGTGAGCATGAATACCCGGCACCCTGAGTTGAAGAAGGTCTTCGTCCTCCAAGCAGGCTGAAATACGCTTGTTCTGAGGTTCTTAACAAGCTGATACATTGTTAAATGAACAGAAGAACCCAAAGAAGAACCACCTCTAGAGGCCATTTTCCCCCGCAGAGCAGGGGTTGGCCTTTTTCGGGCACCGTAGTCCCCTTTATGAAGCAATGTTTTATAGCCGGATGCCCTTCCTGTCGCCAACCCTGTTCGTCGCCTCTTGCGACACATAGGGAATTACCAGTGAGCTGGTACTCAATTTGTCGACCTCAGAAGAAAGACAGGCTGAGTCAACCTCCCTGGCGTTAATTTAGCGATGACCTGGATTCGAGCCCAGGATCCTAGGATCCCAAGCCGGCACCCTAACACATTGTTAAATGAACAGCAGTTCGTTCTCATTTTTAAAGCATTGGAGCATCATTTTCTTGGGGTGACAGTTCGTAAATCCGGATAATTTTTTAATAACATCAAATTCTCAGCTTCGTCTGGGAAAGAGACCTCCGGAGCAGTGGGAATAAGTCGCACTTAAGCAAGGCTGCTAGGACACCTAACGACAATAGCTGGAAGTGCAACGAAGCCATGACATAAATCAATAAATGTTCAGGAGTTTGGTGGTCAGAATGAATGGTAAGGTATACACTATACAAGGCACTCGGACACAGGAGGTAGCCATTACCTGTGCTTTAGAAACACGATGAATTAGGACAGCGGTTCAGAAGCGAGGTCCGACTTGTCGGAGAAAACTTTTTCCAAAGACTGGGATTTTTAAGAGGGGTTTTCAAGTTTGGGTCGCAAACCTGGGTTTGGAACCCTTTGCTTTACCTCGGAAAGGATGACAGGCTGAAGGCTGAGTCAACCCACCATTCAAGGGACGACAGGGGCTCAAACTATAAGATCTCAAGCCAGCCACCTTAACCGTTAAGCCAACACCAGGCTTTGGGATTTGTGTTGTCATGGGATATCCGTGGCATCCCGACATAGGAAGTCTCACGACTTCCTGTTAGGGATAGAATCTGTGGGAATGGAAGTGAATGTGGTGTTTTTATTAAACATGGCTGTAGTGAAATTATACCAAAGTTGAACCCAGGAGTGATACTCGCTTAAGCCACTGAGGGGCGTTTATAAAACCGGGACATCCGCGACGCGTGGCCACTCCTGTGACATTTACTATGACATGTAGTCCGTCGTCTTGAATGGTACGTACCCGCACCTATATGCTAGACTCGCTTGCTTTGACTATTATTATCGGTCCTTTCTATATGATGCCAAGATCCGGATATCTATTGCATGATTGTATTTTATACAGGATGATGTCAGAGATCGAATTGTGATTAAACCAACCTGTGGGACAAAGTTGTGGACCTGATTGATTTCCACGACATTTAATCACAATTAAGATCTACGGAAATGGCGGGGCACAAGATGATCAATGTACCGACGCTCGGCGCCGACCCGCAAGCTGAGGATTCGGGCTCGGAGTTCAATCACTGGCTCAAAACGCTGGAGAACCAGTTCGGAGCCCAGGATACCGTTCCCACCACTGAAACGAAGCTGTCTGTGTTGCAGACCAAAGTCGACCACCACGTCTACAGGAGCATCGCACGATGTACGACGTACGATGCCGCCATGGCAGAACTAAAGCGACTTTACATTAAGAAACGGAGCGTGGTGTACAACAGGCATCTGCTCGCAACACGGCGTCAACAGCCGACCGAGTCGATTGATCGCTTCGCCCAGGAGCTGCTACAACTTCTCGCGGACAGTGCTCAAGAGGTACGGACACACGAGCAAGTCCAGGACGATCTTGTCCGAGACGCTTTCGTCTCTGGGATCAGCTCTACAAATCTGAGGCTCAGACTCTTGGAGACAGCTGACCTGACGTTCGCGGAGGCCCTACGGGTGGCCAACGTTTACACCGAGGCCCGGGAACAATCTACCGCTTATGACCACGCACGGGTCGTTGCGGGGACTTCTCAACTCACGCGACCGGAGAGGGCTACCGCCGAGGATACGGGTGCGGACTCGACTACAGCCGAGCCCCTGGCCGCTCCCGAGGTGGACTCGGATTCCGGCCTGGCAGCAGCTACCGCAGCCAGGCCAAGGCCTGAACGAAACGCGACGTGTTACTTCTGTGGCAATCGACAGCACCCCAGGTCGGCGTGTCCGGCTCGGGAAGCCATATGCCATTTGTGTTCTACTAAAGGACATTTTGCAAAAGTCTGCAAGAAGACCGCGCGGGGCGCACGAGCTCGCGCGACCTTGAATGGGCTTATCGCTGAGCCAACGGACCGAGCACAGAGCGGGGCGCCTCACCCGGCTTTGATGAGCTGTCCTCCTCCTAGCGGGCCCCTGGCTGCATGCACGTCCTTGGTGAGATACATTGGGCCGCCTAAACAAATGGCGCAAACACGACCGGCCGTGGAGCGACCGACCTTGACTGGCGTTCGAACGCCCTCCTCAAACAGACGACAAGTTTCTGCTTTGAAAGCTCCTCCTGTTATGCAGCAAACGCTGCACGTGACACGAGCACCATCTGATGGCGGCTCGTATGAACTACACGCTCTTGATCGAGCACATGAAAGTACAATTGACTGCGATCTTTCGCACGTGACACGAGCGCCATCTGACGGCGGCTCGTACGAACTACACGCTCTTGGTCCGGCACGACCAACTATGCGTTTGGCACGGGGCCCTCCGCGGGCTACTCAAACGCCCAGAAAACTGCAGCCGGTGTGGGATCCACACGAGAGGCGCGATCTTCTCGCTCGGACGGCACAATACCTGCCGGATCTTCCGGCCTTGATCAGGCCATTGTTCCGCTCTTGGTGGAAGGCATTTTTGCACGGGTCCTAGTCGACACGGGATCTACGGATAGTTTTGTCGATCAGCGGCTGGTGCGTCACCATGGGTGGCCGGTCCTCGGGACTACACGACGGATCTTCATGGCCTCCCAAGGACTTAGGCTCAGCACGAAGGGGGAATGTCGATTGAAACTTGTGATAAACGGACGCATGTTTTCCGATGTACATCTCATGGTCTTGCCTGCGTTATGTGCTGACATTCTGTTAGGACACGATTTTCTTAAGCGACATGGACGTTTGGAAATGGAGTTCGGAGGGACGGACACGCTTGCTGTGTGTGCGCTCGCGAAAATGGAAATTGAGCCTCTTTTGCTGTTCCCCAACCTGACCACTGACTGCGCTCCTGTAGCGGTAAAATCGCGGCGCTACTCCCGGGCAGACGCGCAATTCATTGCAGAAGAAACGGCCCAGCTCTTAAAGGACGGTGTTATCGAACCTAGCCGGTCGCCGTGGCGGCCCCAGGTCTTAGTGGTGCGAAGTGAGGCCCATCGCCGGCGCATGGTAATCGACTACTCACAGACGGTTAATCGCTTTACACAGCTGGATGCCTACCCCTTACCGGGGATGGACGCGCTAGTACGACAGGTTGCCCAGTACTCCGTCTACAGCACTCTCGATCTGCGTAGTGCGTATCATCAGATCCCCATCTCTAGGGCTGATCGCATCTATACTGCCTTTGAATCGGGTCAAAGGTTATACCAGTTCACCCGACTACCTTTTGGGGTAACGAACGGGGTCACCTGTTTTCGGAGGGCTATGGGCGACCTCGTTACTAAGGAGAACCTGACCGATGTCTTTGTATATCTGGACAATCTTACGGTTTGTGGGTATGACCAGGGGCATCACGATGCTAATCTGAAGCGCTTCCTCGAGGTCGCGCAGAGGTATCGCCTAACCATGAATGAGTCTAAGTGTCGTTACTCTCCACGCACGATAGATCTTCTGGGGTACACCGTGACCCATGGCTCAGTCTCTCCGGATAAGGAGCGTCTGTGACCTTTGCTCGATATGGCTCCGCCTAGCGATCGGGCTTCGCTGAAGCGCGCTCTCGGGCTGTTCGCCCACTATTCGAAGTGGGTGCAAAATTTCTCCGCGAAGCTCCGCCCCCTCGTGGCCTGCGACACGTTCCCCATGAACCCGGCGGCCTTCGGGGGCCTTAAGGCCGACATCGCTGGCGCCGCTGTGGCGACGATCAACGAGAGCGAATCTTTCGTCTTAGAAAGTGATGCCTCAGATCATGCGATAGTGGCGACTCTCTCCCAAGGGGGGCGCCCTGTGGCTTTCTTTTCGCGGACTCTCACCTCCGCTGAGCGGAGGCATTCGTCTGTCGAAAAGGAAGCGTACGCGATCGTCGAGTCGATTCGGCGATGGCGACCGTACTTACTCGGGCGATGCTTCCAAATCATCACGGACCAACAAAGCGTTGCGTTCATGTACGACACCTTACATGCTCAACGTATTAAGAATGAGAAAATCACCCGCTGGCATATCGGACTCACCGACTTCTGCTACACCATCAAAAACCGCACGGGGAAGGATAACCTGGTCGCCGACGCCTTATCAAGGCCGGCTACGTGCGCGGGGATCATAACTTTGGAGGGACCGCGCTTTGCACGACACTATGTGTCATCCAGGGGTGGCACGTTTCGCTCATTTTGTGCGTAGGGGTAATATGCCATACTCGATTGAGGACATACGCCGGATCTGCCGTGACTGCGCTATATGTGCGGAACTCAAACCGCGTTTTTACAACCCTCCCATGGGGACGCTGGTTAGGGCTACTAGACCGTGGGAGAGATTGGCAATGGATTTCAAAGGACCGCTGCCGGAGTCAAGCAACTCTCGTTATCTGCTCACTATCGTTGATGACTACTCGCGATTCCCTTTTGCTTACATGTGCGGGGATATGACGGCTGCCACGGTCATACGGTGCCTGCAGAATTTGTTTTATATGTTTGGGTATCCGGCCTACGTGCATACCGATCGGGGTGCGGTGTTCCTGTCTCAGGAGGTGAGAGGTTATTTGCTCCAAAATAATGTTGCTTCGAGTTACACCACACCGTACAGACCCCAGGCGAATGGGCAGATCGAACGCTTCAATGGGATTATATGGAGGGCCATCATGCTAAGCCTCCAGACCCTCGGCCGGGGTCTCGATAAATGGGCTTGGTCGCTACCTGCGGCTCTGGACTCGATCAGGGCTCTCCTATGTACGGCCACCAACCAGACTCCTCACGAAAGACTGTTCCACCACCCTAGAAGCTCGGGTAGTATCCGATCTTTACCCAGCTGGCTCGCTGAGCCGGGGCCGGCCTATCTCAAACGAGCGGTGCGCACAAGCAAGTACGACCCCTTAGTAGATAAGGTGCAGGTACTCCAGGCTAATCCCGAGCATGCTCGTGTGATGACAGCAGATGGCCGCGAGTCCACTGTCTCCGTACGCCATCTCGCCCCTTGTGGGGTCATCGACCCTTATAGAGATATCGACGAACCGATCTACGAGTCTATGGACTCTACCGAAGCTTCCTCTATGGAACTTATGCCGACACTTCTGTCGGCACCTACACCCCTGCCTGAAGGCTCTGAGGTGCCCCCTCCGACACCTGCCTCCAGCGGCTACTCCGATGCAGGGGACTCTGGGCTTGGGGACGCCGTACCCGGTAGTTTCCGGACACGAGCTGGCAGGGTAGTTCGCCACCCCGACCGTTACGGGTGGACCGACTGACATGGAATGACGTCCCCAATCAATTAATGCTGACGCGCGCTTGGAATCTGCCTAGCGGCAGTATAGTTCTAAAGGCGGGGAGAATGTAGTGAAATTATACCAAAGTTGAACCCAGGAGTGATACTCGCTTAAGCCACTGAGGGGCGTTTATAAGACCCGGGACATCCGCGACGCGTGGCCACTCCTGTGACCTTTACTATGACATGTAGTCCGTAGTCTTGAATGGTACGTACCCGCACCTATATGCTAGACTCGCTTGCTTTGACTATTATTATCGGTCCTTTCTATATGATGCCAAGATCCTGATATCTATTGCATGATTGTATTTTATACAGGATGATGTCAGAGATCTAATTGTGATTAAACCAACCTGTGGGACAAAGTTGTGGACCTGTTGATTTCCACGACAATGGCATTACTTTCAGAGAAATGGATTCACATTGAAGGCTCCAACTGAATATCTTGAACAATTTTGGCTTCGATTGAGATATGACAGTTATCAATTTTTCATAGCCCCAGTCAACCACAAAATTACAATGTGACCCAGGGGGTCCTGAATATGTGCAAAGAGGTCCTCTTCTGGTGTGGTGACTTCAATAGCCATGGCATCCTGCGGGGCTGCGGAGGTACACATAAAAATGGAGTGTCTTGAAGATATCCATGAATTTTATTTCATTGCAAAGCGAAGGGGACTTGTATCAACCCATCCTGAGGTCAGGTGTCTTACGTCAATCTAACTGTTGTCTCTTCATCATTAGGTCATAGATTTGATTGGATGGTCCACGAATCATACTGTAAATACTATTGCTCACAAAACAATCCTCATCTGTGGAGGTTCAGAACAAGTTATTCAGAAAGTAAATAAAAGTGTCGCTGATACAGATGAGGTAAAGCCTAAGTCACACATAGGCGGATATTTTGGCGACGACTGGCGACTGCCGGCGATCAAGATTTTTCGGCGACTACTGGCGATTTCGGGTGGTCAAATATGGTCAAGCGGCAGTATGGCGACTGCAGGCGGCCACATTGCGACTGCATTGCGACGATGCCCCGAGTGGGATGGCGACTGTTGAAGATCGACGACGACTGCATTGCGGATGCATGGGGGCAGCGTGGCGACAGTCTGGCGGCTAGATTACGACCGATGGCGGATCGCGGCGACTGCATTGGGGCCGGATGGTGGTTTACTCCGACGTCCGCAAGACTGCAATAAGACCGCCGGCGATTGGAGACGATTCACACAACTTTTTAAATCTTTATTTCTCTATTTTACATTTCACTTTATTCATTTCAATGATGTATGACATGAAGCATAAAGATGTTTGATGTACAATAAGAAAGTTAATAAAGATGTATCATTGTAATGTAATAATCAAACTTTTCTGCAGGGAGAGAGAATGGAAATAAAGTCCAACAAATTATTTCCACTGGTCCCAAGTCCCATAAATAAAGTTTCCAATGGACCAAAGTCCCAAAAATAAAGTTCCCTAAAGTCCCAAGTCCAAACAATAAAGCCATATCCTTGTCGGCACCACAGGACCTCACTCCACGGAGACCCTCACACCATCCTGTCTTGCCATGGAATCGTGGTATGTCGTAATGCAGTCGCCAGGCAGTCGTAACTCGGCTGCCACTAGTCCTACTGCTGTTGTCGTCAGTCTCCCATAGCCGCAGGGGAGACGTGGTAGTTCTTCTGTACTCGATATGCAGCCGCAACAGTGTCGGCCCGTAGTCGGGAAGATGCCGCAGGAAGGCCGTATGGCATTCGCATCTCTGCCGTGCTAGCTGGTGGGGCGATTGCGGAAGACTATGAGCGACTGGGTTGCGGCCGCTTTACGGTCTTATTACGGATACCGACGACAGCATGGCGGTTCCATCACGACAGCATGGCGGATCTTTTTTGAGGACGACTGAGCGCGCCGTTTTTAAACATTTAAAAATATATTTGGCCCCTTTGCGGCTCTTGCCGACTGCAGCCGACCTGGGGAGGATAACCCCGACTACAGAAGACCGTCCATTACGGTTTCATTACGATTGTCGGCGGGTGGTGGCGATTTTTCCAGTCGCCAGTAGTCGCCGACAAATCCACCTATGTGTGACTTAGGCTTAATCGATGTAATGTTTGAACACTTGAAGGATAGTGTTGAAAGTCATTCTCGAACTATATAACAAGGTTTGGTCAACAGGAAAGCTCCCCCCTGACTGGAATCATTCCATCATCAACCCAATCCTTAAAGTTTTGAAAAGACCATAAAAATTCGACCTCTCATCGTCCTGTTGCTCTCACCTCCGTCCTCTGTTAAATTATGGATAAGATGGTCATGAACATCTGGTTTATTTCTCCGGAAGAAATGACCTTTTGTGTAAATTTCGAAGTGGGTTTAAGAAACACGTGGTACTCTTCACCATATCAGCTTAGCTAATGATATCAGGAAAGCTTCAAACCAACCACGAGTCGTTATATGGAGTATTTCTGGCATCCAAAAGGTTATGACAAATATGGAAGGAAGGTCTCCTTTTAAAAATCCATCAATTAGGGATCAAAGGCAAAATGATTTGAAGGAGTGGACACTTTTTGTCCAAAGGAACCTTTCAGACAAGAGTCGGTTAACCCCTGTCCATCATAGTTCAAACTGATAATGGCTTCCACAAGGCAGTGGTGCAAAGCCAAACACATTTTACCTCCTCCACCAAAGGTGGTCAGAGGTTATGTTTTCATACCTGTTTTTTTATATGTTTTTATATGTTTTTTTATTATGTTTTCATACCAGAGCCTGCAGGTTTGCGAGAACAACTGAGTCAAGAGGATTATGGGAGTGAAGAGGGTGGATAGAAAGAGGATCGGTGAACAGAGGGAGGAGATTGATGTGCAGATGAACTTGACGGGGAGATTGATGGAATGACGGCTGAGATGGGCTGGACGTTTGGTGCAGATCGGGGAAAAGCCAATGGCAAAGAGAGCGGACACGTTGAGGGAACAAGGCAGCACGAAAAGTGGGAGACCATGGTTGAGATGGGAGGATTGTGTGAGGAGGAATATCAGTAAGGTGGGGGTGGTTGGAGTGGCTTCTGTTTCAGGAGTGGATTTCAAATAACAACACATCACATGGTACAAATGAGTCATATCTATGAATTCAACAGTGGAAATACATAATAACACAACAATATATATCTATATCTACAGTCACATGAAAAAGTAAGTACACCCCATGTAAAGTTTTGACTTTTTCAACATATTTCAACATACAGCTATTTGATCTTCATTTCAACAATATTGATAGATAAAGGTGATATAATATAACAAATATCATGAAACATTTACATTTTGTAGTCCATTGTATCATTTAAATAAACAAAAATGCTAATTTCGCATGTGGAAAAAGTAAGTACACCCTTGGCTCCCATAGGTGGTATTGCCCCCTTTGGCAGAAACAACCTCAAGTAGGCGTTTCTTATAACTGCCTACCAGTCTCTGACATCGACTGGGAGAAATATTTGCCCACTCCTCCATGCAGAATTCTTTCAGCTGTGCGATGTTTGAGGGGTTTCTTGCATGCACAGCTCGTTTCAAATCCCCCCACAACATCTCAATGGGATTTAGATCCGGGCTTTGACTTGGGCGTTCCAGAACCCTCCATTTCTTTCTTTCCAGCCATTCCTTGGTGGATTTACTGGTATGTTTAGGGTCATTTTCATGTTGTAAGGTCCACCTTCGGTTGAGCTTCAACTTTCCGACAGATGGCCTCACATTATCCTCAAGCACCCTCTGGTACAATGAAGAATTCATAGTGGATTCTATGATGGTGAGCTGCCCAGGCCCTGATACAGCAAAGCTGCCCCAAACCATAATATTTCCACCACCATGCTTTACAGTTGGTATCAGGTTCTTGTGGTCAAATGCTGTCTTTGGTTTTCGCCAAACATGTCTTCTGGTACTGTGGCCAAATAGCTCTACCTTTGACTCATCTGTCCAGAGCACATTGTTCCAGAAGTGCTGGTCTTTGCCTCGGTGTTCATTGGCAAACTTTATTCTTGCCCTGATGTTCTTTTTGGACAGCAAAGGTTTCTGGCACACCTCCCATGTAGATCAAATTTGTGCAGCCTCTTTCTAATGGTAGACTCACGCACTTTGACATCAACAGTGGCAAGGGCTACCTGTAGGTCCCGTGATGACATTCTGGGGTTCTTAGAAACGTCTTTCGGCATCTTGCGGTCTGCTCTCGGGTTGAACTTGCTGGGGCGGCCTGGCCAGAACAAGTTGGCAGTTGTTTGGAATCTTCTCCACTTGTAGATGATCTTCCGGACAGTCGAATGATTGATTTCAAATTGTTTGGAGATCTTTTTAAATCCCTGCCCAGACTCGTGGGCATCTATAACCTTCTTTCTGAAGGCCTCAGAGAGCTCTTTTGATCTAGGCATGGTGACGCCACACACTTCAACAACAAAGAGCAAACCAAACTAAATGTCTGAGGTTTAAATAAGACAGGTTCCTCCAAGATCCTCTCTGACGATGCTCTAATCATTTGCACCTGAGCTGGTGCACCTGATTCTAATTTTAGGTATTTGAAGTAGTGATAAATGTAGGGGTGTACTTACTTTTTCCACATGCGAAATTTGCATTTATGTTTATTATAAATTGTACAATGGACTACAAAATGTAAATGTTTCATGATATTTGTTATATTATATCACCTTCATCTATCAATATTGTTGAAATGAAGATCAAATAGCTGTATGTTTAAAATATGTTGAAAAAATCAAAACTTTACATGGGGTGTACTTACTTTTTCACGTGACTGCATGTCCCCTTATTTTACAAATTAATTTACCATTGCTTGGTTTGTAAGGAACCATGACATTGTTTCTGCAAGAGCACAACAGTGCACCATTTCTATCTTGAGTCAGTGAGACATAAATAAATAAATAAATAAAAATTTTGTATGCTGAATCGAGGCTCGTGAAAGAGCTAACATTTATTTCACAAACAAATCAACCAGACAAACAAAATATATAAAAAGAGGGAGCGGAAGACAAGATGGGGAGAGAAGGGGAAGCACACAAACATAACATTTGAGAGCAGGCAGTGGGAGGGAGAGGGCTTGGGGGGAGGAGGCGTGGGAAGGGGGGTGGGAGAAGTATAAAACACAAGGACACCAAGCGATAATTCGCCCACTGTCTCTCCTTCTCAGAAAACACCGTATAATAATATATTGTAGCGACCCATGGGTCCCCCAAGCAAGACCGGCATCAGAATCTCCTTGCTCCAGCCGGTGACGTCACCGGCGGGGATCCACGGCGCCAGAGCGGCTGGTCACGTGAGCGCCAAAGCGTGCCGCGCGTGCGGGTATAATGAGCTACACCTGTGGATCACGTGACCACCGAAGCACGCCTCGCTTGAGAGGCGTGGCTTTCGGTTTTGGTTTCGGTTTTTGGTTTTGCTTTATAAGGCAGCCCGATAAACGGGCTTTTTAGTGTTCCCGAGTTGGTTTTACGAATAAACATCTTCTCGGACGAGTTTGTGCCTTGCCATCCTTTTATCCGTATTCTGCTGGAGTGCGGACTCCTTCACTGGTGACCCTGACGTTTTTGGCCATCGCGGTGAGGCACGGCATCGAGCATCACATCCCCACTACGGGCCCGCCGGTGTACGCCCGGGCTCGCCGTCTCGACCCCACCAAACTCGCCGTCGCCAAGGCCGAGTTCACGGCGCTGGAGCGCCTCGGCATCGTACGGCGCTCCGGCAGCGCCTGGGCCTCGCCGTTGCTCCCGAAGCCGGGGGGCGGATGGCGGCCATGCGACGACTACCGCCGCCTCAACGACGCCACTACCCCCGACAGGTTCCCCGTCCCGCACATCCAGGATTTTTCCGCCCGGTTGGCGGGGCGGACCATTTTTTCCAAAGTGGACCTGATTCGGGGGTACCACCAGGTGCCCGTCCGCCCGGCCGACATCCTGAAGACGGCCGTGATCACACCTTTCGGCCTCTTTGAGTTCCTCCGGATGCCCTTCGGCCTCAGAAACGCGACGCAGGCGTTCCAGCGCCTGATGGACGGCGTGCTGCGCAACCTGCCGTTCCTCTTCACCTACCTGGACGACATCCTCGTCGCCAGCACGTCCAGAGCCGAGCACCTCCTCCACCTCCGGACGCTCTTCGGCCGCCTCAGCGAGCACGGCTTGATTGTCAACCCGGCCAAATGTCACTTTGGTGCGGCGACGATCGACCTTTTGGGCCACCGCATCACCCGGCAC
Organism: Myxine glutinosa; assembly: GCF_964187855.1. Lineage (NCBI taxonomy): Eukaryota > Metazoa > Chordata > Myxini > Myxiniformes > Myxinidae > Myxine > Myxine glutinosa. The sequence continues at coordinate 24,604,443 of NC_136272.1, forward strand.
GGCGCTGTGCCGCTGCCGGCCAAAGTCGAGGCCATCGCCGCTTTCCCGCGCCCCCGCTCCGTCAAGGCGCTGCAGGAGTTCCTCGGGATGGTGAACTTCTACCACCGCTTCGTGCCCTGAGCGGCGCAACTCATGCGGCCCTTGTATGCCGCCCTCCGAGGCCAGCCGGCGAAGCACGACGTCGTCTGGTCCACGGACATGGACGCGGCTTTTGCCGGCGCGAAACGGGCCCTCGCCAACGCCACGCTGCTGGCCCACCCGGTACCCCATGCCCCCATCGCCCTCACCACGGACGCCTCCGACTACGCCGTGGGCGCGGTCCATGAGCAATGGGTGAACGGGGCCTGGCAGCCGCTCGCGTTCTTCAGCCGGCAACTCCTGCCCAACGAGCTGAAGTACAGCACGTTCGACCGCGAGCTCCTCGGGCTGTACCTGGCCGTCCGCCATTTTCGCCACCTCCTGGAGGGCCGCCCATTCACGGCCTTTGTCGACCACAAGCCATTGATTTTCGCAATGGCCAAGGTCACGGAGCCGTGGTCGGCCCGCCAGCAGCGCCACCTCTCCGCCGTGTCGGAATACACCACGGACATCCGGCACGGCGCCGGGAAAGACAACACCGTGGCCGACTGCCTTTCTCGGGCCGGCGCCAACGCGGTCCACCTCGGCGTGGATTTCGCCCTGATGGCGACGGACCAGACCACCGACGGCACAGTGCAGGCGCTCAGGGTGGCAGACACGGGCCTCCGCTTGGCTGACGTCCCCTTCGCGGGCACGGTCCTGCTTTGCGACGTCTCACAGGGCCGACCGCGCCCCGTCGTGCCGGTCTCCTGGCAGCGCCGCATTTTCGCTTCCCTCCACGACCTCTCGCACCCAGGCCGGAAGGCGTCCCAGAAGCTGGTGTCGGCACGCTTCGTCTGGCACGGGTTGCGACGAGACGTCCGTGACTGGGCCAATGCCTGCACAGCCTGCCAGCAGGCCAAGGTCCACTGTCACACCCTGGCTCCGTTGGCTCCTTTCACCGTGCCCGAGCGGCGTTTCGACCACGTCCACGTGGACCTGGTGGGTCCCCTGCCCCCATCGCGGGGGTTCACCCACCTGCTCACCATGGAGGACAGGACCACCAGGTGGCCGGAGGCCATGCCCCTCACCTCCACCACCACCGCCGACGTGGCGCAGGCGTTCATCGCCACCTGGGTCGCACGCTTCGGCACACCGGCGGACATCTCGTCCGACCGCGGCCCACAGTTCACGTCCGAACTTTGGGGCGCGGTCGCCCGCTCGTTGGGAGTCACTCTGCACCGCACCACGGCCTACCACCCCCAAGCCAACGGGTTGTGTGAGCGGTTTCACCGCTCCATGAAGGCCGCACTCATGGCCGGCCTCCAGGACTACGGGTGGGCCGACCGGCTCCCGTGGGTCCTTTTGGGCCTCCGCACGGCCCCCAAGGAGGACCTCCAGGCGTCCACCGCCGAGCTGGTGTACGGCCAGACTCTCCGCGTCCCGGGCGAGTTCGTGCCCGACGCCACCAGCCCCTGGTCCGCCGCGCGCGAGCGCACGGATTTCCAGGAGGCCGCCCAACGTTTCGCCCCAGTGCCAACGTCCCGCCACGGCGACCCCCACTCCTACGTCCCCCCAGCACTCCGCACGGCGGAGTACGTCTTTGTGCGCCACGACGCGCACCGGGGGCCGCTCCGGCCACCTTACGACGGACCCTTCCGGGTCCTACGCCGGGACAAGTCCTTCATCGTCAGCATAGGCGGCCGGGCGGACCGGATCTCGCTGGACCGCCTCAAACCGGCCCACATGGACGTCGGCCAGCCGCCACGGCCGGCTCTGCCACCGCGGCGCGGCCGCCCCCCATCCACTACACCCCCCGTCCGACCATCCAGCACCACACCGGACCCCCCCCCCCCCACCCCCCGCGACCGGCCAGGGGTCGTTTCGGTCGGGTCATCCGGACCCCCCTCAGGTTGACCTCCCTGGACCAAGTCCATTCTGGGGGGGCGTGTGTAGCGACCCATGGGTCCCCCAAGCAAGACCGGCATCAGAATCTCCTTGCTCCAGCCGGTGACGGCACCGGCGGGGATTCCACGGCGCCAGAGTGGCTGGTCACGTGACCGCCAAAGCGTGCGGCGCGTGCGGATAGAATGAGCTACACCTGTGGATCACGTGACCACCGAAGCGCGCCTCGCTTGAGAGGCGTGGGTTTCGCTTTCGGTTTCTGGTTTTGCTTTATAAGGCAGCCCGATAAACGGGCTTTTTAGTGTTCCCGAATTGGTTTTACGAATAAACATCTTCTCGGACGAGTTTGTGCCTTGCCATCCTTTATTCGTATTCTGCTGGAGTCCGGACTCCTTCAAACTTCAATATATTGCTTATAATTCCTCCGACAGCCACACTCCCTGGGGGTTAAAAACCCGATCAAAATCCATGTCCGAGTCAAACCAACGTCCGCTGGGGGTTAAAAGGGCTAAAATCCTGTTGAAAATCCATGTCCGAGTCAAACCCACATCCCCTGGGGGTTAAAACCGATCAAAACGCCAATTAAACTCGGTGGAGACGTGGTTGAATGGTCTAAGCCGGTAGTTGCACGGTCAGATTCGAAGAGAACGAAGAGAACCTGGTCCCGTGTGGGGTTCGATCCCCGCCGTTGCCGAGACTGGACATGAGGCACCGTGGGCTTCAGTGGTGAGATGAGGCCTTTCGGATAATTGTTCAGTTACAGCAAATGCGCTAAGATTAGCCCACGTAAGGTTCCCACCATTTTAAATTTTTCACTGGAAACCGCATTAATACATTTTAATTCTTCCACTCATGCGTTCATTGCTGTGACGTCAGCTTCCCCTCGTCGTCAATGTTTTTTTAAAAGAGCCTTTAAAGAATATTATTAATCCTTCAGGAATTATCTTTTCGGTTATATAATCGATGGAGAATCCGGGAAGGTAAAAATAAAATAAAATATCAGTTTCCTTCCGAAGAACTTAGAACGAAAAGTCTGAATCTCAAACGGAATGCTCTGTGAATATGCCACTTTGTAAAGCTTATACACCGCTCCAATAGTGTCCGGAAGGGTTGTGTGCACACTTTTTACAGGTTCTTTTATATGTTGCTGATCAGGAACAGTGTAAATGTACTCGTAATTTAACGTCATGAGTTTTACCCAAACCGACCAATCCCCTCAAGCCTCATCCGTAGGCTACGTCACTTCCTCTCCTCCCGGCTCCCGTTGCCCATTTGTCGTCACCCCGAACCTGTCGGCGGATGTATTTGTTTTCCAATTCGCTCTTCGACTTCTTGTTGTGATATTTATCGGTACTTTATAGTATTTTGAAATGTAGGATTCGATTCTGATTTGTTTCATTCGTAAACAGGGTGAAGAATGAAGAAAATAACTTGTCAACATCAATCAAAATCAACATAAATTGTCAACATCAATCAAAATCAACATAAATTGTCAACTTGTGTTTGGTCAGTAAAATCAGGAAGTCGTGCCATGTGGGGAATGTCGAGTCGCGGGAAGTGATTGAGGAGATCGACCTTGAAATATCATGGATAGGGAATAGAGCTTCCATGAGAATGTGGCAGTTCAACCAAACACTTGGGCTAATCAAACGATACTTTGTGAGTCTGGATGGAGGAATCTGTTGGAGTATGGCAACATTCCCTGGATTTGGGACATTGATGAAGTCGAGAAGGTCCAGAGACGAGCTATAAGTACAAGGATGATTCCCACCCTCCGTGAACTTTCCTGTCCGGAGAGACTCCGACATTTCAATATGTTTTCCCTCTTCCCCGGAATGTTGTCGATGCTCAATTTGTTGAAGCTTTCAAACAGGGCCCAGACAAGGTTTGGTGGGATGAGCGTTTTCAATTGCACTGATCGTCCACCAATCATGAGCACTCCATCCTGCACCAACCACCAAATTAACCAAGTACTATCCATTGTGCAGACCAGAAGATCTGCAGGACGACCTTCACTTCCCCAGACAAGATGATGATGATGAAGAAAAAGAGGGAGGTTACGAGCAGGGGTCGGAAGGTTATTAGGTGGGGGAAGTGCAGGGAGTACAAGAAGAGCGTGGGGGTCAGGTTTGAGCAAATTGGTGAAGAAGTGGAAGGTTTAGAGGAGTTGAAGTATGGAGAGGCGTTTAAGGGAATTGCAGAAGTGTTGTGTGGAAGGACGCCAGGAAAGGGGGCATCTTCCAGGGATAGAAACCAGGTATGGTGGACACAGGAAGTGGTGAAGGTAGTTGGTGAAAAGAAGGAGATTTGGAAGAGGATAGAGAAGATCAAGAATAGAAGGAGGCAACCGGATGTGGGGTTGCTGCACTTGTATGGGCAGAAAAAGAAAGTAGCAATAAGAGAGCTGTGAATAAGGTGACAATGATATGGAAGAGGAGGTGTACACTGTACAACAAGTTGGAAGAGGATGGTGGGAGGAAGATGGTCTATAAAGTGGCTTGTGATAGCGGTGAGGATAGCAAGGACATGAAGGGGGGCAGTGATTACTGATGGAGGTGGGAGGCCAGTGACATCGAGGTGTGCACTATTGAAGGTGTGGGGAGGATATTTCAAACAGCTGTTGAACTGGGAAGGAAGAAACAGGGAGCTGGAGCTACTGAGTTATGTGGAGGGAAAAGTGGAGTTGGTGGAGATCATGGAAGAAGAAGTGCAGATGGCATTGAAGAGGCTGAAAAAGGGAAGAGCGCCAGACAGTGATGAGGTGAGTACTCAGATGATTGTTGCAGCAGGAGAAGTCGGCATCAGGTGAACGAAGAGATGGGTCAATTCCAGAGGAGTGGAGGACAGGGTTAATTGTGCCGATATGGAAGGGGAAGAGGGATGTCCAAGGGAATGAAGGGAAGAGTTCAGGTTGGTACTGGGATGTTGGAGGAGTTAAGTGTGAACATGAGTTTGACGCAAGTTCTCCACCCATTCATGTTTATCATGGTGATGGAGCTGCAAAGCAGGACAACATGAAAGATATTGTGGGGAGGATATTGTTTGCGGACAATCTGGTTGTTGTGGTGGAGTGTGCGAGAGATGCAGGAAGGTGAGCATCCATGTGGTATTTACCCGATTTCTAATTTTGTATGTTTATGACTTTTGCATTTTTAACTATCAGCTCTCTACCTTTTTTTTTTTTTTACCTCCGCCACCGAAGGTGGATCATGTTCACATGAGGTGATGTTTTCACCCCTGTTTGTTTGTTTGTGAACAAAATATCTCAAAAAGTTGTGGATGGATTTGGATGAAACTTGGAGGACAGGTTGGGTGTCTGACAAGGACAAATATATTCGATTTTGGTGAAGATCTGAATTTGGATTCAGATATGAGTATTATTTAATTTTAAAGTGATTCTTCACCATTGAGAGATCGGCCGAAATGTGTTGTACAGGGTGATGAAAAAGTCACTGTGCACCTGTATTTCTCTAGTTACTTGTAGGTGCACAGGGACCTTTTGATCACCCTATATAACATGATGTTTCAAAAAGTTGTGGACGACTTATGACAAAACTTGTTGGATGAGTTGGTTAGGCGACAAGAACAAGCTGATTCGATGTTGGGTCAGGTCCGGATCCAGATCTGACCTATCGGAGGGATGCAAAACGTAAACTGTTCACCTTGGCCGAGGTATGCTCTCTGGTTTATAAGTGACATTCTAGTTTGTAAATGGTGTAGTCCAAACTTTATAGACGTACTCACATTGCAATGGTACAGCACTATACATACTTTATAGACGATCTAACATTCTAGTTCGTACACAAGGTTTAATGTGTTTTGTGGCCCCGCCTCTATCAGGCTGATTGACAGCCGTTGTTCCACCCACCCCTCTTTATTACTTCATTTCCCAAAGCGTAAATATGCAGTTGCAGCTACCTTTCGTGAAATCATCTCATGTTATGAAAATGTTGAGGTGTCATGGACGTTCTCACTGTAAAATACTGTTACGTTTGTGGAGTAGAGGATGAATTACCATAGCACAGGTAGGATTGTGTGGGGATAGCATGGACCGTGGACACGTAGGGCACAACTCGATGTAGTAAGTCGGGAAACTGGAGCCTCATGTTGTTTATGTGTCCTCACACGGGGGTTTTTTACAACTACAACAAGGCCGGTCATAAAACTCACGTCAACAACAACAACAACCATCCATGAGCCAACCATAACCGGCATAACTGCCGACAGAACCCAGAACATTCCCGATCGGGCTAAACCCCACCTCCAAAGGAATCGTAACTGGTAGGCCACGCCCTGAGCTTCGTCATTGGTAAAGCAAGACCATCAGGTGTTTTGAGAGAGCTCAGCGATTGGACAGAGTGATGTCAGAGCTCGAAGGTTCGAGAGCAGGAAGAAGAAGACTCTCTCTCAGTCTGGTCTTTATTCTCGGTCGGTCGCTTTTGGTGCTGGCTCTTCTGGCTCAGTGCGCTGGTGCTGAGAGAGAGTAGTGTGGAACTTTTGCGATCGTGAGGAAGAGGTATTAGTAGCGGTTTGTGGGGCTCTTGGTGCTTCGGATGGAGTGGTGACCAAAAGAGGACCGCCCGCACGAGTTACCTCACGTACATGGGGCTGTGGAGAGCGACTCTGCGCCATTGCTAGTGCGTTTCCCACACGAGTGGCTTCGGGCCACATTGTACTGCCGACTTCATTCAATGATCCCGTTGAGCAAGCTGAGTGCTGGCCGACCAGAGAAAACAATTTATTTTATCTTATCATTCCCCTGTTATGTATTTGTGTCTGAATGGAGACGCCTCGAAGTAGGATTTATTTTACCCCAACATTCATTTTATTGCCGTGCTTTATTTCATGACATTAATTATTGTGGCGTTTATTTAATTTGTTGTGTGTTTATTTGTCCGTGGGCCCGATAATAAACCTGTGTGGCTTTTGTCTGAGGTAAGCGCTTTGGTTCCCTCACTTGAGCGTGATGGACCAACCGCCAGTTTCGGCTACACGTCTCGGAATTAAGGACCGTTACGGCTATTCGTCATCCAGCGGCGTTAACTGCCGGGCTGACAGGACAATACAGTAAATTAGGTTTGAACAAAGTACTGAGGTTAACACACTTTTGAGTTACTGTCTAAAAAGAAGAATTGCAAACAGGACATTTTTGTTCCGTCAATTTTGTAGTTCAGCCATGCTGTCGAAAAGTTTAACCCTTTGTGTGCTTCTGTCGCAGATTTGTCACAAAATGAAATATATATTTTTGAAAATGACAAAAAGATGTGGTTTTCATGAAAGTTTTGAAAAAAAAATGTTGCAGCACACAAAGGGTTAATGAGTGTTATTTTAATGTGAAATCCTCCACAGACGACTGATTGGTTGGTACTTTTTTCGGTTTACAAGTTTGTATCTTGGGAGATTATCTTTTTTGAGGAATTGTGTGTCATTCTTACATAGGAAGTCCTCCGACTTCCTGATATATCATCAACTCAACTTGATATCAGATTTTAAATTGGTCACTATTTATGCGATTTTATCAAATTCATGAAAATGACAAAAAAACATAATCATCTTCTTCATAGCCACTTCAAAATTATTTTCCCAGAAAATGTCCCTCGACTTTTCAATAGCGATCGACGCCCCTGGCTGTAATACAACAAAATGTGAAAAACGTCAAGTGGTGTGAATACTTTCTGAAGGCAATGTATTGTTGCGGAGATGAGGACTGTATTTTTTTTATTGTGTGCTGTATTATTATTATTATTGTTTATTCTGCGGCCCCCTACCTCCGGAGCTGTGTAAAGGTGAAAGGGCATCCCATAATTAGTCCACAAGCATACACGTCAGCCAAATAATAGAATACCCCTGTTTGATAGTTATCTCTTATTCTGTGTTTTAGGGTAAGGCTGTGTCTCCCATTAAGTAAAGTACTCCATTGCACCAGTGAAAAAGAATAGATCCCCTTTCATTCCCATCCCCAAAATCTCCATTTCCTTTTACATCCCCTTCCGTCATTGCCGGGCCTCGATTGCCAATTACCTCCCCTCCAAAACCACCATTGAACAAGCGCTCGGGTCGGAGAAGAAAGGCGTGCCCGCCCGTCGTCATCAAGGGCGGAGCCAGAGGGTCGCGTGACCAACCAGGGCCGAGGTGAGCACACCGAGGGGCGTGTCCTGAAGGCCGGCGGCTTGATCGCTGGAGGCGCTATAAAAGGCGCGCACGCAAGAAGCAAGAGATTGAGTCGTGAGTTGGTCGTCAGTGGAGGGTCAGTGGTTGCGTTGGTTGCGTTGAGTTGTCGGTGGTGAGGAGACACCAGGGCCAAGAGAGAGAAGGTTCAAGGTTAATTACCAGCAGTTGCGCCAGAGACGGCAGACGCGCCCTGAGGTGAGCCAGGGAAGCAGCTTTGGCTCCACAAGCAGCGTTGACTCCACCAGGCAGCTTCAACCCGTTACCCCGCGGGGACCAGATAGCGGTGGCATCGGTGGCCGTCGAGGTCCAGCCGACGTCCCGTGCGGGATCAAGCCCGAACCATCTGCCCCAGCTGAACCTTCCCATTCCTCCTTCCAGCATTCATTCCTTTCCTCCACCCTTCTTGTGTACGTGAGTTTGTTCTGTGTGTCTTGTCCCTGGGTCTTTAATTAAGTCTGTATAAGCTAGTATTTGCACTGTGTCACCTGCGTCTTATGTGTTGTAAATAAACTTGATTGCTCCTTTTTGCTTGTGTGTGTATAATAAATCTGTTCTTCCTCCGTACTCTGTCTTCTTCTCTTTTTCCTTCTCTTTCGGTCGCTTTAGAGGTTTCCTAATTGAATATCCGTGGTGCGATCTGGTCAACGTCGGGTGGAATCGGGCCAATTGGGGATCCTGTAACGGTCGCGGTTGGACCATCCTCTCGGCCCATCATAACATCTAAACCGCGATCCGTAACAGTATATACTCCAGCTTCTGCAGCAGATGAAGAAAATGTGGATGAGTTTTATGGAAAGTTGCAGGAAATGGTAGACCATGTGCCTAAATTTGACATTTTAATTATTATGGGAGACTGGAATACAAAAGTTGGAGAAGCAGGAGCACCAGGGATTGCAAGAAAGCATGGACTTGGTATCCAAAATTTGCCAGGGGGGCGAATGCTGGAGTTCTATGCAGAGACAGCTTGTAATTGCAAACACCTGGTTCAACAACCCAAGTACAGACTGTAAACATGAACCTAACTGATGGGCAACATCAAAATCAGATTGACTACATTATAATTGACAGAAAATGAGAAGTGCTGTGCAATCTGCCAATACTCTGCCAGGAACAGACTGAGGGACAGATCATGTAGTCAGGTACACTATGTTTTTTCGTTCAATTTTTTTGGAGATTAGCAAAACTATACATTTTTGGAATATTCAGAGTATAAGGAATCCAAAAATTTATGTTGGCATTTGCATAGACACCTTTGCGAAAATGACACTCAGGACAGTGATAAAGATCTGTAAAAGCATATTCCTGAACGGTATCGACCGAGTCGATCCTGTGTATAGGACTTATAGTTCAATCTGATACTAACAAGGCTGCTCTCTTGCTTTATAAACCCATACCTATAACTTCAAAGGACTTGCAATATCATGTATTACGTAATACAGTTATATCACAAATATAAAGACAATGGTTTTCAATTACCTTTGTTTGTTGCTTTTCTATAATCCTGAGCACTATTTTGAGGCCTTTGTTGGATTCCATGACCCAGAAAACATAGGTCTAGCATATTTAATTAAGTTTCTCGGTTGACTAGAAGCCGAGATAGCACAAAATATGTATTGTATGGCGGCCATTTTGAAAATCCAAAATGGCGGCCATGCAGGTGTCTGTGCAAATGCCAACATTGATTTTCGGATTCTCCATGCTCTGATGATTCCAAAAATGTACAGGTTTGCTAATCTCCCAAAATTTTGAACGAAATTATATTTGTTAACATAGTGAACCTGACTAATGAACTAATTGTGGCAAAACTACGAGTCAAATTGAGAAAGGTGTAAAAAATCAAAAACTCTGACCACCAAGGAGTTCAGGAGTTCAGGAGTGCAGTACGTCTAATAATTACGTTCTTTTGGAACTATGTCAATTAATTACGTACTCATGCAATGGAAGTATGTCTATTAATTACATACTAAGGAAATGCAAGTACAGTCGGACCCCGCTATTCGCGGAATCCACGTATTCGCGGGTGATAAAATGTAACCTGTTTCTCTATTCGCGGAAAAGTGTTCTGCCAATTCGCGGGATTTTTTTTGTATTCGCGGGGTTTTTTTGTATCGCGATGTTTACCGTGACGTCACGTACCCGATCACGTGACCGCGCTCTTTGTTTTGGTTGGCAAAACACCAACCATGCTGGCCGTCTCTAAGTGGTGAAGTTGTACGATCATTGGTGTGACACCATTTCAAGGACAATGCCTGTGAGCTGCTGTGTTGTTAATTGCACAAATAGATTTGAAAAGAACTCGGGAATAAGTTTCTATAGAATTCCAGAGAAAGAACCCAAACGATCGGCTTGGATAAATGCCATTCGGAGAAAATAATGGAACCCAACAGCGCACACTCGTGTTTGTAGTACACATTTCTTGTCAGGTTTGTGACATTTACAGTTTTTTTTGTTATTAACTTTGTGTTGATTTTAGGAAGAAAAGAAGTTGCATGTCATTTTGGTTTGTTTTGTTTCTTTAGTTTTCTAACAGAGCTTCGTTGGCTTTCAGGTAAACCCAACGACATCTCCAATGACCCAGATTTCGTTCCTAATTTGTTGATGGGGTACATGGAGAATGGAGAGCTGGAGCGTTCAGTGAAGAAGAAAAAAAGGCACTTACGTACTAAGCAGCATGCTGAAACAAAAAACAAGGTGGAAGAAGAGAGGGAGAGAGCAAGAACAGATCAGTTGCAAGGAGCTGAGATCCTCCTGGAACTATCCATGAGTATTCTAGCTGCCCCTTGTGAAGAGACCAGTCCTCCAATTGAAGAAATAAATGGGGACGGTTTGTCCAATTATCATCAACCTTGAGTGTCAGCAACCCCTTCTGATTAATAATATTTGAATATTTTCATACGTTCCATTTGTTGTTTGTGCAATCAGGTGATGACCAGCAGAAAGAACCTGACCGATGTGATGAGCTTCAGAAGGAGAACAAAATGCTATACAAGGAACTTGAGAGGCTCCAAGAGGAAAACAGAGAACTGAAGCTTAAACTGCAACAAGCACACTTCAATGAACAATTTCTTGTCACTGGCAATTCGGAGTTCAAAACAAATTTTTTCACAGGTTCCCAAATTTTGGAGTATTTTCGTGGGCTCTTGCTCTTTGTGCACCTGTGCTACCCACGTCCAAAGTCTTGTCACAACCATGCATTTTTCTCACGATATTGATGAAACTTAGACTTGGTCTACTCAATCAAGATTTGGCTTTTAGGTTTAATGTATCTACTTCGTTGGTGTCTAAATTGATTAATGATGGGTTGCCAGAAATAGCCCAAAAGTTATGCTTCCTAGTCAGATGGCCTGAAAAGGATGATGTTATTCGGACACTCCCCTCTGTATTTAAACCATCATATTCGAAATGTAGTGATAATAATCGATTGTACCGAGATCTTTTGTGAGAGGGCTCGTAATCTGACAATGCGGGCACATACTTGGTCAAACTACAAGCATCACAATACTCTGAAAATATTAGTTGGCATAAATCCAGCTGGGGGTGTATCATTTATATCGAAAGCATTTGGAGGGAGGGTGTCAGACAAAATGATAACTCAAATGTCAGGGTTTTTGGATCTCATTGAATATGACGACCAAGTCTTAGCTGACAGAGGTTTTCTTATCGAAGAAGAACTGGCAATAAGAGGTGCTCGTCTAGCCATTCCAAGTTTTACCAGGGGCAAAAAGCAACTCGCAATGAAGGAGGTGGAAATGTCTCGAAGGTTGGCTTGAGTGAGGATACACATCGAACGCGTGATGGAGAGAATAAATTTTTTTAAACTAATTGCAAATATTGTACCCCTGTCTCTTGTGCTACACATTGATAACATGGTTATGATAGCAGCAGCGATAACCAATTTGCACCCCAGATTAGTCAGATAGATGCCCAGATTAGTCAGATATCACACTGTTATTTGTTGACTGGTCACAAAACAAGATTATTCAGCCTCTTCTGATGTTTGTACAAAATTGTATTCATCTATGAATGGTATGTTTGTAATTTCAGTGACAGACTGTTTGCTTTGTTGCATGACCTTGTATTCACTTGCGTATCAGGGAACCTTTTTGGTATTTTTTTTAAATAAAAAATTATTTTATATTGAACAAAATATGTTGCTTTGTTATTGCACGGAAGCTCACATGACAAACTTGAGATCGACAACGGAACTTTAATAAATACAAAACTGGTAAACATGTACATGCACAATAATCAAATGCAATGTAGCTGTTCCTCTGTGCTTTGAATTGCCTCGTTCTAATCTTCCTTCTCTTCCAAGCTCCGTGTTAGGCATTCAGGAAGCAGTTCACACAAAAAGAATGATTGGCATTTTTCCACAACAGAATTCAAATACAGTGCATTGAAAGGAATATTTTCCACAACATGTAATGATTTGCTTGTGATAACGCAGTCAATTCATTGACTAACATCTGGAGTTGCACCTGTGTGTAATAAGGATGGGACTCTTTGAGAGTGCCATCAACATCCAGACAGAACTGTTGATCATTTATTGCGGCCTCAAGCGTAGAGACATCTCTGTGTTTATAAGGGCATTTTATTTCAAGCACCCTTGGTTGGCAGCAATCACATGTCACAATCCCATTCGCAGACGCTCCAATATATGGCCGGTCCTTATCCAGAACCAGCCCAGAGAGTCGGCAACTCATGTTCTTGTGCTGAGCCCCTGATTTTGTGCAGACATAAGCATCCCTCGCTTTTGACTCGTGGGCTAATCCCCATTTTATAGCAGGCACTTTCTCTAGATTTCTCGAATCATAGCCCATGATTCTTTTCACAAGCAGACCAGGTGCAGTCGTTGACTTCCTTGTGAAAACTTCATGTGCAATACTCGCAGTAATGCGACCCCTCCTCTGCTCCGTCCAGAGAGGACACACAGCCTGACCCCTGGTAACTTTCTCCAGTTGTGCAATCTGGTCACAGGTTATTGAGGTCAACCTGCAATATAGCTGGTCACACTCTGCCCGGAGATCAGACTGTGACCAAGAGGAATACTCCTCCCTGCACAGTGAGGTTAGGGGCTCAGGTAGATACATCTCGTCTTCCTCTTCAGTAGCGGTCTGTCTCTTCGGCGTCCAGGTTTGGAATGAGGCAAAAAAATGCTGCATTTGGACAGACAGCTTTAAGATCTTTTAGCATATCCAAATCAGGGAGTGTTTGTCTTTTCTTTTTTTTTTGTATACTGAATCGAGGCTCGTGAAAGAGCTAACATTTATTTCACAAACAAATCAACCAGACATTTTTTTGTGGTCTGGCATACAACAGTTTTGACTTCTTTCTGGCGGTTACGTTTGAGCAAATCCTTGCAGTCAACCACAGACTTGGGGTTCAACTGAAAAAATATGTACAAACAAATAGTATGAGGGTCAAACAAATTGTGATCAAAATACAACAATATAAAATAATCTCTGAAACACGAATGTTTTAAAATATTGGACAGGTACCTTTTCTCTGAATGTCTTGTTCCACTGACATGCTTCACTTGTGCAAGACTGTGTTAATCCTAGCTTCACTGCGGCTTCTATTTTGAAATGCACTGCAGCGACGTGGCTGCAAACTTCTCCCAACCTGGAGTGGGCACACAATAACAACATAATTCTTTGTTTAATCAAAACTCATAAATATTGCACAATGTATGTAATTGACAAACGTCAAAAGGCAATATTTATCACTCACCCAGCCATACATGTCAATGTGCACAGTAGACAGAAGCTTCCTTCTTCCCCACACACACCCAGGCCTCATGAGGTTTGTTGTTGAGATGCTGTGATGGTATGACTTTGCCTTTGATAAAGCAGAATGGTACATCATTCCCGATTGCATGATACCACAGTGGCTTCACATGACCACTTAAATAAAATTGTATGCCTCGAGTGACCTGAATGCCTTCAGTGACTCCCTTGTGTAGATACCCGGAGTGTCGATCAAATACGTGTACACATCGCCGTAGTTCAAATCTGGCCAGCAAGATGGATTGTTTTGCCATCCTTTCAATGCAAATGGATCCAGAAGAATATCCTCACCATTCCTATAACTCAACTTCGATTTGTACCGAGATTTTGCAACAGTGTCAAGACTATTAAAATACTCCGAAACGATCACATGTGTGTCAAGCGACGCCATTGTGCAAAACGAAAACACTGCGCTTTTGTCAACCAGGCTGCTGCGCATGCGCGGATATGGTGGGTTTGTTTATAAACAGTGAACATCGCTATTTGCGGCCGGCTTCATGAAATCAAGGTTGTTTTTTTTCCTATTCGAATATGTAGAAGGGCCATGTTCTGCAAATTAGCGGTTTTTCAGGGGCGCAAAAATTATTTTTCACGAGTCGTGAGCTTGACATATGGTATTTATAAAACCCATCTTTCACCAGCCATGCATAAAGCAGCTCGACATACGCAAAAAAACATCTACAAGGCGCGAGCATGCTTATACACACCTGCTTATACATTCGCTGCTGTGTCCTTTGCGTTTTCATGGCTTTCGCGGCCGAAAATTTTAGCTGCACTATCAGCGAGCTTCGCGGGATATCCCACTAGAGTCAACCCAACGAATTATAGAATGCAAACGCTTCATTAAATCTATTACACTTGATCTCTGATCATCAATTTGGTTTCAGACCAGGTCACTCTACTCTGGACATGCTGCTTCTGCTGTCTCAACAATGGATGGAGGTCCTCAATGCCAAACAGGAAATCAGAGCTGTCTCCCTTGACATATCACGTGCCTTCGATACGGTCTGGCACCCAGCTCTGCTCACCAAACTCTCCTCCTATGGTATCCATGGAAATCTCCATGCATGGCTTGCGGACTTCCTCTCTGGTCGTAGTCAACGTGTGGCCCTGAATGGATTTCTCTCATCTCCCCTTCCCGTTCAGGCTGGAGTTCCCCAAGGCAGTGTGCTGGGCCCTGTGCTTTTTCTGGTCTTTATCAATGATCTCTCTGACTCTCTGGAAAATCCTCTGTATCTCTTTGCTGATGACTCCACTCTCTGCCGCTCCAATTCCTCTTCCCTCAGATCGGCAGTCTGCAGCCTCCTCACTCTCTGAAGACCTGGACAAAATCACAGACTGGTCAAACATGTGGAACATGTCTTTCAATCCTGACAAATCTCACACTCTTACTATGTATCTCCGAAAAGATCGACTGGACAACCCTCCCATCTACTTTCTCAACAATCCTCTCCAAGAAGTTCTGTCGCTCAAGCTTTTGGGTCTCACCATCTGCCATGATCTTTCTTGGGAAAACCACATTTCCAAGCTGGCCTCCAAAGCCAGTCGCCGACTGGGCATCCTCCGTCGTGCGAAGTCCTTCCTAGGCACACCTGAGCTCCTCACCACATACAAGGCTTTCATCCGCAGCTCAATGGAATACTGTTCTCCCCTATGGGCTGGTGCTCCTGCTTCACACCTGGCTCGGCTTCACGCTGTTGAATCCAAAGCTTTCAGAATCATTGGAATCTCCCGCGATGAAGTTATCTCTGAGGGCCTTTCACTCACTCACCGCAGGCAGGTAGGTGGTTTTTCTGTCTTCTACCGACTCCTCTCCGGCCTTGCTCCCCCAGCTCTCTCTGTGCTTTGTTGCCCAAATATTCCTACAGGTCGCACAAGATCTGCCAGCCACCCTCTGATGGTTAAACTGCCGAAATCTCGGCTCTCTGCTCACCTTCACTCTTTCAATCCTCTTTTCTCCCGCCTCTGGAACAAACTCCCACACTCACTTCATTCACACTCCTCCCTCCAGGTCTTCAAAACAGCTGTTCACCACCATCTCTTATCTTCCCCCATCCAAAACCTTGATCTTTTCTACCCCCACTAATTCACCCCAGATCCACCTTGTTTGAAATTCCAACTTCTTTCCTGGAAGTCTTGGCAGTGTCCATATGTTTTATACCTCTCCCACCCCCCCCCCCCCCCCCCTTCTCATGCCTCCCCCCCAAAGCCCTCTCCCTCCCACAGTTCTCTCGATGTCTCCATGTCTCTCGGTCCCTGCTCTCAAATGTTGTGTTTGTGTCCTTCTCCCTCTCTCCCCATCTTGTCTACCGCTCCCGATGTTATTTGTTTTGTGTGTCTGTTTGTCTTTCTGTGTGATTAATGTTCGCTCTTTCACGAGCCTCGATCTTGTATACAAAACAAAAAAATAAAAAAAAAATAAAAAAAAAAATACAAAAAAAAAATAAATAAAAATAAAACAGTTTGCAATTCCTAGTAAATCATCATGATAGATCTTACACAATGAAAACGCTTCGAGGGATGTTCCACCAGCTGCATAAACATGTCAACCCCACGAATTATAGAATGCAAATGCTTCATTAAATCTATTATTGAAATTAGCAGATAGGCTCAATGCGGCATCATCAGATAACATCCCCCACAAAAAATGGGCAGGGTATTCCCCCCCCACCCCCCCGCAGCTACCCACAATGCTCGCAATCCTACACATACAGACTGTGTCCTGGATCTCGATCATTCTTCTCGCCCCGTTGCTTTGACCTCTATTTTTGACTCTCGCTCTGCTCATCGTTCAACCATGGCTCCCAAGTGCAAAACCAGTGCCGGAGATGCATCGACTACCATGAGGCAGAAGAAAGTGATGAGCCCGAGCAAGAAAGTGGAGCTGCTCGACTGGCTTTTGAGAGGAGAGAGTGCAGCCTCTATGGGCAGGCATAATGGCGTCAACGACCAACGTTCGCTACATACGGAAAAACGAGAAGGCGATTCGTGAGTATTTCAGCGAGCGCTGTATCGAGTACGGAGGTGGTCACCCATGTCCAGGATGTCCACATAGAAAGGATGGAGAAGGCTCTCAGCATATGGATCGAGGACAACATGCAGAAGAATATGCCTTTGAGTGGACCTCTCATTCGCAAAAAGGCCAAACAAATTTATGATAATCTGTCTGGTGCTGGCGTGGTGGTGCCAGCACGAGTGATGCGGCGAGTGATGATGGTATAAGTAGAGCGACTTCATTCACTGCAAGCAGGGGATGGTTCCATCCTTTCAAGGAGCGGTATATTCTCAAAAATGTGAAGCTCTCAGGGGAGTGTGCCTCTGCAGACCACGAGGTGGCAAAAGCGTTCCCTGCTCAACTCGCAAGGCTGATTGAAAAGAAGGGATACCTCCCAGAGCAGGTGTTCAACACTGACAAGACTGGCCTCTTCTCATTGGCATATTTTTCCAGAACTTTCATCTCAAAGTGCGAGGAGACAGCAGCGGGATTCAAGGCTGCCAAGCACCGGGTATTTCTTCTCCTCTGTGCAAACGCAAAAGGGGATCACATGCTGAAATCCATGACATTGTACTGTTCCCTGAACCTGCGTGCTCTCAAGGGCAAGAACAAGCAAACTCTGCCCCATGTTTTGGAGGGCCAACAGGAAAGCCTGGGTGACGGCAGCAATCTTACTGGACTGGTTCAATAATTGTTTCATCGCTCGGGTGGCGAGGTGCATGGCAGAAAAAAAACCTTGCATTCAAGGTTCTCTTGCCCCTAGACAACACTCCTGGACACCCCGCGAACCTGGACGTGGCTCACCTGAATGTCGAGGTGATCTTCCTGCCACCCAACACCACCTTCCTCATCCAGCCACTCGACCAAGGTGTGATTTCAACATTTAAAACGTATTACACCAGAGGAGGAGTTGGAGGCCATTATAACAGTTTCCGAGGAGGAGGAGGCGGGCAAGGATGAGGATTTTCCTCCCCGATTGTGACTATCACTTTGATCGTAGTGGGGAGGCTTGCGTGCTGCTGTGACCCTTTGGGCTTTACTGGCGGGAGCTTTGCTCCTGGTAGGTCTTACCTAGCCAGGCAGGTCAATGGGTAGGAGCCAGACTAAGAGTAGTCCCACATTTTTGGGGGTAGGAAAATACATTTTTCCACCTGGCCTAGTCACCCCACCTTCTCAGTGGTCCTGTGAAGAGGGTTTTCCTTGTTGCAGGACTAGTTTGTCTGGTTGATTTGGTTGTGAAGTAAATGTTAGCTCTTTCACGAGCCTCGATTCAGTGTACAAAAAAAAAAAAGAAGGTGAATGGTACCAGCCAGTCGTCTTCATTTTCTTCTTTGTTTTCATCCTAGTCTTCTTTCTTTTCTTCTATTCTATCATTTCTATTCTTACTTATTTTGCATCTTTCTTGTCCGTGACTCCCTGTGGGATCTGATGAATTCTGCCTCTGAAGGGTACCGGAAATAAACATGTCGCAGGTGATGGTCGCCTGGTAGTAAAGGATCCCAAACTCTTTGGTAATACTCTGAGAGGCCGATCTATCAACAGGTGTAAAATGTCGAAATGGTTGTGCTGCCATGGACATGCATGGGGGTGGTCCGTGCAGCCATTTTCGGTTGCATTACTGAGGCCATCAGAGTGGCATTGTTATAACAATGTGTTCGCATGAGTTCGTGGGACCCTATTGAGTGTCTTGGACTGGTCTGTAAATTTGTTGAGGGAACTTTGACTGTCCTCTCCTTCTTCGTTTTCTTCTTCTTCCTTGGTTGGCCTGTCCACTCCCTTTCAATGTTTTATGTATTTCTATCACTATGAATATGAATATGGCTCTACAATTTAAGAATAACAGATCTCTCCCTGCCTATGCTAATCCACCAGCCCATGCTCAGCGACGCTCAAATCCTTTTAATATTTACTTTCCAATGTCAGGGGCTCAAACTTTTCTTCTGTGCAATATTTTGTTCAGCTTAACTCACCTGACCTGCTGACTCTATCTGAGTGTCGGTTGAACAGTAGTATCTCTTCCATTTCTTTCAAGCTACCTGGTTACATTTTTCACTGACTTGATCACCCTCCTTCTCATGGTCTTGGCATCTATGTTGAGGATTTATCTCTTAAAAAACCTTTAGCTCGTGAAAACTCTCTTGAAAGTGGCTCCCACGAGTTTGTGTTTCTGCCTTGCTCTGTGTTTCCACCTTGCTCTCCTGCATTCAACAACATATCTCTGTATCGCTCACCTTCCTTTCCCTCTTGTGCCGTGCTTGATGTAATCTCAGACAGCATTGACAGGTCTATTTTACTCCACCCTTCTGCACACATCATGGTATTTGGTGACTTCAACATTCACCA
The DNA here is from genome assembly GCF_964187855.1 of Myxine glutinosa. Taxonomy (NCBI): domain Eukaryota; kingdom Metazoa; phylum Chordata; class Myxini; order Myxiniformes; family Myxinidae; genus Myxine; species Myxine glutinosa. The sequence continues at coordinate 24,623,700 of NC_136272.1, forward strand.
CAAGGATTGGTTGGTACACTCTCGCAATACCGACCCTCCTGGTATCAATGCCTATAATTTCTCAATCTCTCAAAACCTCACCCAAATTGTTTCCTCTCCCACTCATATTCCTGACCGTGCTTCTGATGGAAGATACCTGCTTGATCTCTTTCTGTGTTCTAACCCCGGTGATTGTGTTGCCGATGTTCTGCCTCCAATCGGGAACTCGGATCATTCCACTGTTTCTGTTTGTGTCTCCTACTCCTCATTATCAACTGCAGTGCAACCTTTTCACTGCACTGTGTTTCAGTTTGGAAAAGCTGATTGGGATGGATTCCATTCATTTTTTGCTGATGTGCCTTGGACCTCAGCTTTTAGTCTTGGTCCTGATATGGCTGCGGAGGAAATATCCCAATGGATTTGCACTGGTATGGGCATTTATATTCCCTCACATACCTATCAAGTGAAGGTCCATTCCCAACCATGGTTCACTCCGGCTTGTGCATCAGCAATTGCTCATCACAACCACTATTACAAGCAGTACCATGTGCAAGGGTCTCTGGAGTCCAAATGTCTCTTCCACAAAGCAAGTAACCACGATAAAAGAGTTATTGAGGATGCCATGTGCTGCTTCTGTAGCCGATAACATTGCGACTCAGCGGCTTGGCTCTCGGGACTTGGCGGATTGCCAACAGTGTACTCAACCGCAATAAATCTTCTATACCTCCTCTTTCTCATGGACCAGAGGTTGTTACTTCACCTCTGGATAACGCTAACCCTTTTTCTAACCACTTTATTTCTAATTCAACACTCAATGATCAGGGATACCCTCTTCTTGATTTTCCATCTCGTACAGACTCTGATATTTCTGTTCCATTTATCACTCCTAAGGTTGCCAGAATTATTCGTACCCTAGATGCCTCAAAAGCAACTGGTCCTGATGGAATCCCTGTGATTGTATTGAAGATGTGTTGTCCCGAACTGTCACCGATTATTGACAAGCTATTCAACCTGTACCTGTCTGCGTCTGTGTTTCCTTCATCATGGAAAGTGGCTTCTGTTGTCCCTGTTTTTAAGGGTGCCGATGAGCATTCTGAACCAAGTAACTATCGCCCCATCAGCCTGCTCCCTGTTATAAGTAAGGTATTTGAATGCTTCATCAATGAACAACTCCTCAGCCATCTGGAGGACAATGAACTTCTCACTGACCGCCAGTATGGCTTTCGCTATTCTTGCTCTACTGGTGAGCTGCTATTCTTAATTACGGATCATATCAACAGGGCATTGGAACTCAAGGGTAAAGCTCGATTAGTTGCTTTGTATATCTCAAAAGCCTTTGATAAAGTTTGGCACAGGGGTCTGCTCCACAAGCTTCAGTCATATGGTGTATCTGGAGTGATGCATTCAATCATCTCAGTTTTCCTTACAAATCGTAAGATGAAGATGGCACTTGAGGGTCAATCTTCTCCTATTTGCTCCATCAATTCTGGTGTTCCACAGGGTTCTGTCCTTGGTCCCACATTGTTCCTTGTTTATATCAATGATCTTCCTAATAATGTTCTGTCTCAGCTAGCCATGTATGCTGATGATTCCTCACTCTACTGTACATCTGCTGATTCCCTCAATGCCACTCGTAATGAGGTCGGAGTTTCGCTGGACAATGATTTGGAGAATGTGTTGAAGTGGGGGCACGACTGGCCGATAACCTTCAATGCAAAGAAAACTAAACTGTTGTCCATATCTCGTTCTAGAAACAGGTCTTTCCCTTCTGTGTACGTGGGATCTTCAACCTTAACAGAATCATCAGAGCTTCGGCTTCTTGATTTGCACATGTCTTCTAACCTCTGTTGGGATAATTACATTTCTGGTATTGCTAAAACTGCTTCCAAGCGAGTTGGTTGTCTTTATCGAGCGCAGAGGTATTTACCTCCTGAGGCCATTTTGTACCTGTATAGGGCAACTATATGTCCCCTCATGGAGTACTGTTGTCACATTTGGGCTGGAGCACCAGCTTGCCACTTATCTTTACTTTATAGGCTCCAGAAACACATAGTCAACCTGTTTGGTGTGGAAATGGGTTCAACTTTTCAACCACTCTCTCACCGTAGGTCGATTGCCACTCTTGGTTTGTTCTACAGATATTTTCATGGCAAATGTTCTGTTGGACTTTCTAACTTGGTTCCTCCCGTACGAGTGTTTCAACACAAGACTCAGTTTGCCATCTGTGCACCCCCTACACGATAGCTGATCCAAGATGCAGAATGAAAGGCTATTAGTCTAGTAGGAAGACTAGGTCCCCCTGCACCCCCCGGAGATATACTTCTAATCAGTGTTTCTAGATTGGAAAAAATGTGTAGAAAATGACTAGCTATGGCCCCAAGCTGAAAAAATGTCCCACATACCATTTTTATGCAAATTACTGCTGCAAATTTTATGCAAAATTATGCAAATTTTATGCAAATTTTTGATGAGGAGTAGAGTTGAGGGGTCTTTGAGGGCTTCATCGAGGTGCTCTCGGTTGCAAGACTGGGTCATTCTGAGAAGCACAGCAGGGTCAGAGATCATGATGTTCTCCTCCTCAGTGAATCTCTCCATCAACAGCCTCTCCATTGCCTCACACACTGTTTTGAGGCAAAAGAGGGACTTTGCGTAGGCCTTTCCACTGAGAACACCTTTGAGAGATCCACTTGTTACTAGTTGTGCCTCAAAGAGAATCTCTGCATATCCAGAACCACGCATCTTGTGTCCAGTGAGCATCCCGATGTAGTTCATGGATGTGTGGAAGGGTCCAATCGTTACTACATGACTAGCAAATTCATTTGGCCAGCGCCAGATGATGGGAAGGGCTTTCATGCAGACACCCAGATCAAATGTATTCAGGACCCATCTCTGACCCACCTCAGCAGTTGCTGCCTCGGAACGCTTCAGTAGCTCACGAACAACTGCGTTGTCTGTGATCGGTTGGTGGATAGGCGTGCAGTAGTCGACTGTTGATTTGCTGGGTGGGGGAGAACCAGTTGCAGAGGTGAAACCCCCTAGCCCAGGCACAGGCTGCAGGCCATTGCCATGCCATGCAGGCACCAGGCACAGACCGATCACAGACAACGCAGTTGTTCGTGAGCTACTGAAGCGTTCCGAGGCAGCAACTGCTGAGGTGGGTCAGAGATGGGTCCTGAATACATTTGATCTGGGTGTCTGCATGAAAGCCCTTCCCATCATCTGGCGCTGGCCAAATGAATTTGCTAGTCATGTAGTAACGATTGGACCCTTCCACACATCCATGAACTACATCGGGATGCTCACTGGACACAAGATGCGTGGTTCTGGATATGCAGAGATTCTCTTTGAGGCACAACTAGTAACAAGTGGATCTCTCAAAGGTGTTCTCAGTGGAAAGGCCTACGCAAAGTCCCTCTTTTGCCTCAAAACAGTGTGTGAGGCAATGGAGAGGCTGTTGATGGAGAGATTCACTGAGGAGGAGAACATCATGATCTCTGACCCTGCTGTGCTTCTCAGAATGACCCAGTCTTGCAACCGAGAGCACCTCGATGAAGCCCTCAAAGACCCCTCAACTCTACTCCTCATCAAAAATTTGCATAAAATTTGCATAATTTTGCATAAAATTTGCAGCAGTAATTTGCATAAAAATGGTATGTGGGACATTTTTTCAGCTTGGGGCCATAGCTAGTCATTTTCTACACATTTTTTCCAATCTAGAAACACTGATTAGAAGTATATCTCCGGGGGGTGCAGGGGGACCTAGTCTTCCTACTAGACTATATGTAGATAGTTTTATCCCTCGTGCTGTCTCGCTCACTACCTGTAAATGTAATGGTAATGGAATGCCATCATCCTACGATTTATTCTGCTTTGAGAGGAATGTCAATTCATACTTCCTACATCTTTGAGGTTTAATCGCATTTTACTCGACCTCTGCTACTTCCAGTGTCTTTGGATGTTTTCTTGTTCTTTTTTATTTACTTTTATTATTTTGTCTTGCTTTATCCTCATATTTTTCTAACTTTCTCTTAGCCCCTTACCTGGAGTGGCTGTATGCCTTGTCTGGGGCGATATCCATAAAAAATTTTTTTTTTTTTTAAAAAAAGGTGCCGAGGGATAACCCCACAGTCCAGTTCCTGGGTGAGTTGCTGCATAACACGCGGGCGCTTGTCGACAAGTTGGAAGATGCTGACCCAGTCATGGAGAGGTACCTCAAGTTCAAGAGGAGCTTGGATGATTTGCTTCTCCCCTACAAAGGGCTGCATCGAAACCTGTGGCAATCTGCCAGGCAGCTCTCCATTACCCATTTCTTTCACCCTGCTCCCTCCACCTCAACACCACCAGCACCCTCTCCTGCCATCCTCTCAGTGTCCTCACCAACACCCTCGACTGCTCCCTCTCCTGCCTCTCCCTCAGTGCACGATTTTGCTGCACCATCATTTGGGTCATCTTCAGAGTTCGAGGAATTCATGGGATTTTTATTCATCACCATCACCATCATTTGAAAGTTGAGTGTGTTTGTAAAATAAAAATTTGGTACATGATGGCGTTGTTGGTTTTTTTAAGTTTCATGGTACGGTAGGGTTAAACACTTAACTGTAAGCGCATTCCTTCAATAAACTGGAAATGGTACCTGGTGTTGTTGTGTGTTTTTTTATTTGTAAGCATTTTTTGTGAAACTGTAATCATGTGCATTTGCGGTCAAAAACATTTTAGACTTTAAAAAGTTTGCTCTATGAATCTGGAACTGCCGGGAACCTATGACGTATCCCTCTTTTACCCATTGAAACAATGCCGTGGCATACATTCACGGGATTTTCATCGACCTTCGCGGATTATCGTTGACATTCTCTAGATTTGCCTCACCATTCGCGGATTTTGCCTCACCATTCGCGGATTTTGCCTCACCATTCATGGATTTTGCCTCACCATTCGCGGTTTGGTTCTCTCTATTCACTGATTTTCGTGACTCGGGAACGTATCCCCCCTTTTTCCATTGAAACAATACCCCACTATTTGTGGGTTTCGCTATTCGTGGATTTTCCAGGAACGTATCCCCTGCGAATAGCGGGGTCCCACGGTACTACGTCCATTAATTAAGTTTTGTTGGAACGAGAGTCTATCTATTAATTACGTAATATAGCAATGCATGTCCATCAATTACATACTATTGAAATGTGAGTATGTCTATTAATTACATAATGTTGAACGTGAGTAATCAATTAATTACATATTATTCGACCGTGTCTATGTCTATTAAATACATATGTACTATTGGAACTTGCCTTTTGGACCTTTAGACGTTTTATACCAGGGGTTCCCAAACCCAGGGTCGTGACCTGAACTTAGGTCACGAGGGCCTTCTGATGGGTTTTGGATGACTATGAGCCGCTTGATATTACAGCGATATACCATATTCAAATGTTGGCAGCTTTATCAACTTCCCTACAAAAACCTGGATTTGTGAGGGATTTTTATCACGTCGAAAGAGTTTTCTCTGACAATTTGTATCGGAGGTACCGGTACCATTTGGGTCACGAGGCGAATGCGATTTCAAATTTTGGGTCGTCGATAAAAACGTTTGGGAGCCTGTGCTTTATACCCTTCAGACCCGTTAGATCCCTTTAGACCTTCACACTTGATCCTTTAATACATTTGAGGCAATTCAGAAACTTTAGACTGGACATTACACCCTTTAGACCTTTTAAGACCCTTTAGACACTTTCACACCTTTTCCGACCTTTGCCCTTTAGACTATTTAGATTTTAGACCGTTCATTTAGTAAATCCTTCCATTTATTTTCCACACAAAATAAACCACACAAAACAAGTCTTGACGATGGTGCACAATCCCTGATTGCTCCATATAGTTTATTTCTGTAGTGCCATGAAACCTCCATTTAGGCTGTAAAAAGAACATTGCAATGAGCCCCCTCGGGGTAACAATGAGATGACTGTGATGGAGAAGTTTGGTTATTTGGCTTCTTTATCTCCACCATCGAAGCTGGACGGAGGTTATGTATTCAACCCTGTCTGTCTGTGTGTCTGTCTGACTGTCTGTGAGCAGGATGTCTCAAAAAGTTATGGATGGATTCCGACCAAAAAATAGTTTGTGACAAGGACGAATTAATTCGATTTTGGTGAAGATCCAAATACTATAATTTTTCTCAATGATTCTTCACCATTGAGTGATAGGGCCAAAAATGATATACAGTATAGCACAATATGTCCTCCACCACCAAAGGTGGATGGAGTTTATGTTTTCACCCGCTGTCTGTTTGTTTGTGATCAAAATATCTCAAAATGTTGTGGACGAATTCAGACTAAATTTGGCAGAGATGTAGCGTATGTGACGAGGACGAAATGATTAGATTTTGGTGAATATCCGGATTCGGATCCGGCTACTAGAATTATTAAGTGATTCTTCACCATTGGGAGATAGGGCCAAAAACGATACATAGCAGGATATCTCAAAAAGTTGTGTACGGATTTGGGTGAAACTTGGTGGACTGGTTGGGTGTCAGACAAGGACAAATCGATTCGATTTTGGTGAAGGTCTGAATATGGATTCGGATATGAGAATTATTTAATTATTTTAAGTGATTCTTCACCATTGAGTGATATGGCCAACGTGGCGGAGGTTTGCTCTCTACTGAGTGCCGTTCTAGTATAATTTGAAATGACCAAGTTGTTCTGTACCACTACATTAATTGACAATAATATTTTGAAAGGAAACCTGGGATTGTCACTGTTGACAAGTTCGAATAAAGGTGTATGGGGGTAATAAGGTTGTCTTTATCCAACGATACACTGCATGTACAAGTTAGCTGTTTGGTTGAGTGGTTAAAGACTTGTTTAGTTTTCCACTGACTCTTGTGGGTTCCACTACCATGGTTGCTCACTCTCACCTGCCCTCATTTGGCAAGTGTTGTGAGCATGAATACCCGGCACCCTGAGTTGAAGAAGGTCTTCGTCCTCCAAGCAGGCTGAAATACGCTTGTTCTGAGGTTCTTAACAAGCTGATACATTGTTAAATGAACAGAAGAACCAAAAGAAGAACCACCTTTAGAGGCCATTTCCCCCCGCAGAGCAGGGGTTGGCCTTTTTCGGGCACCGTAGTCCCCTTTATGAAGCAATGTTTTATGGCCGGATGCCCTTCCTGTCGCCAACCTTGTTAGTCGCCTCTTGCGACACATAGGGAATTACCAGTGAGCTGGTACTCAATTTGTCGACCTCAGAAGAAAGACAGGCTGAGTCAACCTCCCTGGCGTTAATTTAGCGATGACCTGGATTTGAGCCCAGGATCCTAGGATCCCAACCCGGCACCCTAACACATTGTTAAATGAACAGCAGTTCGTTCTCATTTTTAAAGCATTGGAGCATCATTTTCTTGGGGTGACAGTTCGTAAATCCGGATAATTTTTTAATAACATCAAATTCTCAGCTTCGTCTGGGAAAGAGACCTCCGGAGCAGTGGGAATAAGTCGCACTGAAGCAAGGCTGCTAGGACACCTAACGACAATAGCTGGAAGTGCAACGAAGCCATGACATAAATCAATAAATGTTCAGGAGTTTGGTGAAGTCAGAATGAATGGTAAGGTATACACTATACAAGGCACTCGGACACAGGAGGTAGCCATTACCTGTGCTTTAGAAACACGATGAATTAGGACAGCGGTTCAGAAGCGAGGTCCGACTTGTCGGAGAAAACTTTTTCCAAAGACTGGGATTTTTAAGAGGGTTTTTCAAGTTTGGGTCGCAAACCTGGGTTTGGAACCCTTTGCTTTACCTCGGAAAGGATGACAGGCTGAAGGCTGAGTCAACCCACCTGGTGTTGATTCAAGGGACGACAGGGGCTCAAACTATAAGATCTCAAGCCAGCCACCTTAACCATTAAGCCAACACCAGGCTTTGGGATTTGTGTCGTCATGGGGTATCCGTGGCATCCCGACATAGGAAGTCTCACGACTTCCTGTTAGGGATAGAATCTGTGGGAATGGAAGTGAATGTGGTGTTTTTATTAAACATGGCTGTAGTGAAATTATACCAAAGTTGAACCCAGGAGTGATACTCGCTTAAGCCACTGAGGGGCGTTTATAAGACCCGGGACATCCGCGACGCGTGGCCACTCCTGTGACATTTACTATGACATGTAGTCCATCGTCTTGAATGGTACGTACCCGCACCTATATGCTAGACTCGCTTGCTTTGACTATTATTATCGGTCCTTTCTATATGATGCCAAGATCCTGATATCTATTGCATGATTGTATTTTATACAGGATGATGTCAGAGATCTAATTGTGATTAAACCAACCTGTGGGACAAAGTTGTGGACCTGATTGATTTCCACGACATTTAATCACAATTAAGATCTACGGAAATGGCGGGGCACAAGATGATCAATGTACCGACGCTCGCCGCCGACCCGCAAGCTGAGGATTCGGGCTCGGAGTTCACTCACTGGCTCAAAACGCTGGAGAACCAGTTCGGAGCCCAGGATACCGTTCCCACCGCTGAAACGAAGCTGTCTGTGTTGCAGACCAAAGTCGACCACCACGTCTACAGGAGCATCGCACGATGTACGACGTACGATGCCGCCATGGCAGAACTAAAGTGACTTTACATTAAGAAACGGAGCGTGGTGTACAACAGGCATCTGCTCGCAACGCGGCGTCAACAGCCGACCGAGTCGATCGATCGCTTCGCCCAGGAGCTGCTACACCTTCTCGCGGACAGTGCTCAAGAGGTACGGACACACGAGCAACTCCAGGACGATCTTGTCCGAGACGCTTTCGTCTTTGGGATCAGCTCTACAAATCTGAGGCTCAGACTCTTGGAGACAGCTGACCTGACGTTCGCGGAGGCCCTACGGGTGGCCAACGTTTACACCGAGGCCTGGGAACAATCTACCGCTTATGACCACGCACGGGTCATTGCGGGGACTTCTCAACTCACGCGACCGGAGAGGGCTACCACTGAGGATACGGGTGCGGACTCGACTACGGCCGAGCCCCTGGCCGCTCCCGAGGTGGACTCGGATTCCGGCCTGGCAGCAGCTACCGCAGCCAGGCCAAGGCCTGAACGAAACGCGACGTGTTACTTCTGTGGCAATCGACAGCACCCCAGGTCGGCGTGTCCGGCTCGGGAAGCCATATGCCATTGTGTTCTACTAAAGGACATTTTGCAAAAGTCTGCAAGAAGACTGCGCAGGGCGCACGAGCTCGCGCGACCTTGAATGGGCTTATCGCTGAGCCAACGGACCGAGCACAGAGCGGGGCGCCTCACCCGGCTTTGATGAGCTGTCCTCCTCCTCGCGGGCCCCTGGCTGCATTTTTTGCACGTCCTTGGTGAGATACATCGGGCCGCCTAAACAAATGGCGCGAACGCGACCGGCCGTGGAGCGACCGACCTTGACTGGCGTTCGAACGCCCTCCTCAAACAGACGACAAGTTTCTGCTTTGAAAGCTCCTCCTGTTATGCAGCAAACGCTGCCCGTGACACAAGCGCCATCTGATGGTGGCTCGTATGAACTACACGCTCTTGATCGAGCACATGAAAGTACAATTGACTGTGATCTTTCGCACGTGACACGAGCGCCATCTGACGGCGGCTCGTACGAACTACACGCTCTTGGTCCGGCACGACCAACTATGCGTTTGGCACGGGGCCCTCCGCGGGCTACTCAAACGCCCAGAAAACTGCAGCCGGTGTGGGATCCACATGAGAGGCGCGATCTTCTCGCTCGGACGGCACAATACCTGCCGGATCTTCCGGCCTTGATCAGGCCATTGTTCCGCTCTTGGTGGAAGGCATTTTTGCGCGGGTCCTAGTCGACACGGGATCTACGGATAGTTTTGTCGATCAGCGGCTGGTGCGTCACCATGGGTGGCCGGTCCTCGGGACTACACGACGGATCTTCATGGCCTCCCAAGGACTTAGGCTCAGCACGAAGGGGGAATGTCGATTGAAACTTGTGATAAACGGACGCATGTTTTCCGATGTACATCTCATGGTCTTGCCTGCGTTATGTGCTGACATTCTGTTAGGACACGATTTTATTAAGCGATATGGACGTTTGGAAGTGGAGTTCGGAGGGACGGACACGCTTGCTGTGTGTGCGCTCGCGAAAATGGAAATTGAGCCTCTTTTGCTGTTCCCCAACCTGACCACTGACTGCACTCCTGTAGCGGTAAAATCGTGGCGCTACTCCCGGGCAGACGCGCAATTCATTGCGGAAGAAACGGCCCAGCTCTTAAAGGACGGTGTTATCGAACCTAGCCGGTCGCCGTGGCGGGCCCAGGTCTTAGTGGTGCGAAGTGAGGCCCATCGCCGGCGCATGGTAATCGACTACTCACAGACGGTTAATCGCTTTACACAGCTGGATGCCTACCCCTTACCGGGGATGGACGCGCTAGTACGACAGGTTGCCCAGTACTCCGTCTACAGCACTCTCGATCTGCGTAGTGCGTATCATCAGATCCCCATCTCTAGGGCTGATCGCATCTATACTGCCTTTGAATCGGGTCAAAGGTTATACCAGTTCACCCGACTACCTTTTGGGGTAACGATCGGGGTCGCCTGTTTTCGGAGGGCTATGGACGACCTCGTTACTAAGGAGAACCTGACCGATGTCTTTGTATATCTGGACAATCTTACGGTTTGTGGGTATGACCAGGGGCATCACGATGCTAATCTGAAGCGCTTCCTCGAGGTCGCGCAGAGGTATCGCCTAACCATGAATGAGGCTAAGTGTCGTTACTCTCCACGCATGATAGATCTTCTGGGGTACATCGTGACCCATGGCTCAGTCTCTCCGGATAAGGAGCGTCTGTGACCTTTGCTCGATATGGCTCCGCCTAGCGATCGGGCTTCACTGAAGCACGCTCTCTGGCTGTTCGCCCACTATTCGAAGTGGGTGCAAAATTTCTCCGCGAAGCTCCGCCCCCTCGTGGCCTGCGACACGTTCCCCATGAACCCGGCGGCCTTGGCGGCCTTCGGGGGCCTTAAGGCCGACATCGCTGGCGCCGCTGTGGCGACGATCAACGAGAGCGAATCTTTCGTCTTAGAAAGTGATGCCTCGGATCATGCGATAGCGGCGACTCTCTCCCAAGGGGTGCGCCCTGTGGCTTTCTTTTCGCGGACTCTCACCTCCGCTGAGCGGAGGCATTCGTCTGTCGAAAAGGAAGCGTACGCGATCGTCGAGTCGATTCGGCGATGGCGACCGTACTTACTCGGGCGATGCTTCCAAATCATCACGGACCAACAAAGCGTTGCGTTCATGTACGACACCTTACATGCTCAACGTATTAAGAATGAGAAAATCACCCGCTGGCGTATCGAACTCGCCGACTTCTGCTACACCATCAAATACCGCCCGGGGAAGGATAACCTGGTCGCCGACGCCTTATCAAGGCCAGCTACGTGCGCCGGGATCGTAACTTTGGAGGGACTGCGCGCTTTGCACGACACTATGTGTCATCCAGGGGTGGCACGTTTCGCTCATTTTGTGCGTAGGGGTAATATGCCATACTTGATTGAGGACATCCGCCGGATCTGCCGTGACTGCGCTATATGTGCGGAACTCAAACCGCGTTTTTACAACCCTCCCATGGGGACGCTGGTTAGGGCTACTAGACCGTGGGAGAGATTGGCAATGGATTTCAAAGGACCGCTGCCGGAGTCGAGCAACTCTCGTTATCTGCTCACTATCGTTGATGACTACTCGCGATTCCGTTTTGCTTACATGTGCAGGGATATGACGGCTGCCACGGTCATACGGTGCCTGCAGAATTTGTTTTCTATGTTTGGGTATCCAGCCTACGTGCATACCGATCGGGGTGCGGTGTTCCTGTCTCAGGAGGTGAGAGGTTTTTTGCTGCAAAATAATGTTGCTTCGAGTTACACCACACCGTACAGACCCCAGGCAAATGGGCAGATCGAACGCTTCAATGGGATTATATGGAGGGCCGTCATGCTAAGCCTCCGGACCCTCGGCCGGGGTCTCGATAAATGGGCTTGGTCGCTACCTGCAGCTCTGAACTCGATCAGGGCTCTCCTATGTACGGCCACCAACCAGACTCCTCACGAAAGACTGTTCCACCACCCTAGAAGCTCGGGTAGTATCCGATCTTTACCCAGCTGGCTCGCTGAGCCGGGGCCGGCCTATCTCAAACGAGCGGTGCGCACAAGCAAGTATGACCTCTTAGTAGATAAGGTGCAGGTACTCCAGGCTAATCCCGAGCATGCTCGTGTGATGACGGCAGATGGACGCAAGTCCACTGTCTCCGTACGCCAACTCGCCCCTTGTGGGGTCATCGACCCTTATAGAGATATCGACGAACCGATCTATGAGTCTATGGACTCTACCGAAGCATCCTCTATGGAACTTATGCCGACACTTCTGTCGTCACCTACACCCCTGCCTGAAGGCTCTGAGGTGCCCCCTCCGACACCTGCCTCCAGCGGCTACTCCGATGCAGTGGACTCTGGGCTTGGGGACGCCGTACCCGGTAGTTTACGGACACGAGCTGGCAGGGTAGTTCGCCACCCCGACCGTTACGGGTGGACCGACTGACATGGAATGACGTCCCCAATCAATTAATGCTGACGCGCGCTTGGAATCTGTCTAGCGGCAGTATAGTTCTAAAGGCGGGGAGAATGTAGTGAAATTATACCAAAGTTGAACCCAGGAGTGATACTCGCTTAAGCCACTGAGGGGCGTTTATAAGACCCGAGACATCCGCGACGCGTGGCCACTCCTGTGACATTTACTATGACATGTAGTCCGTAGTCTTGAATGGTACGTACCCGCACCTATATGCTAGACTCGCTTGCTTTGACTATTATTATCGGTCCTTTCTATATGATTGTTACATATTTATGTGAATGTATGTGAATTACCATTCAGGTCTTTGCTTATCAATGTGTAGTAGATTAAGGGTTGTTGTGGTTGGAGGGTCAGGAGCCCTTCTGAAAAAGAGACAGGAAACGGAAGAGGAAAAGACACGAGGAAGAAAAGCGACGAGGATTCTTCTTCCTCGCCCCGCTCCGACGAAAGGTGGGATTGATATTGAGCCGTGTGGAAAAGCGGCGTTCCCGAGCCCGTCTGGCGAGAGGAGTTACCGGGACGGATACCTGCCTGGTGGACGTCAAACTGTCGTGTGGCCGTGCACCGACCCAGCGTCTGGCACCGTTCGCGACACCGTCTAAAAAAACGCGTATGGGTCGCACGTTGGGGCCTAACACGCATTGCAAGCGGCGTGGGGCTTTTGGCTTGCTTTACCGTACCCGCTTCGCGTGGCCACGAGGAGCTGCAGCCGTGGTGCCTGGTACGATACCTGCCCGGTGGAAACACGTCCACCCGGGGTTCATTCAACCGCCCGAGTGCGGCGACGCCGACCATCATCTTGGTCAGGAGGGGCCCAGAGACATTGTGCGGGACCGAGACCAAAAGGGGGTCGTGAGTACCAACGGGGACACACATATATAAGATGGCCATCTTAATCATATAGGGAATTGATTGTGGATTGGGAATTGTTGATGGTTGTTTGTTGTTGATTGCTCGGGGAATATATCCGTGATTGTATCCTTGAAATTGTATGATATCCTTACCCTTGAAATATATCATTGAACATCAGTTTCTCTTGGGTGGAATTCATAGGGATTGCGTTGCGAAAGCGCATATATAATACTACTTTCTGGCGAAGGTCCTCTCACGGTCCGGGGGTCACCGAGACCAGGTAGTCACCGAGGGGACCACGTAACAGAATTGGGGGCTCGTCCAAATTACGATTTGCGGATTCGCAATTGGGTCTACGTCCGGGATCTAAAATTGTATAAAATAATAAAATAATATTTTTATAAATTAAAATTTATTAATTAAGTATTAATTGGAAAATTTTTGGGGAAATTGGGGTAAAGTCTTGGGTGAAGGTTAACAGGTGTTAACGATAGTCACCATGGCGTTTGTGGCACAGAACTTTGCGGTAACACCGAGTGAGGCACAGTTCCGAACGTTACTAAAGTCGGACCTCTTGAAATTGGCCAAATATTTTAACTTGGAGGTCCGAACTAATTTGAGGAAAGCAGAGTTGCAGGCCACGGTGATACAATCTATGGTGGGATTAGGAACATGGGACGAGTTAGCCTGGGAGTGGCTACCCGAAGAACCAGAAGACGTTGAGCTCCGGAAACTGGAGTTGCAATTACGGAGCCAGGAACGGATCAAAGAAGAAGAAAGGAAAGCAGAAAAGGAAAGATCAGAAGAGGAAAGGAAAGCAGAAGAGAGGAGAGAAGAGAAACAAGCAGAGGAAAGGAGAGTGGAACGAGAACTCCAGGAAAGGTTAAAAGAAGAAGAAAGGAAAGCAGAAGCGAGGAGAGAAGAGAAACAAGCAGAGGAAAGGAGAGTGGAACGAGAACTCCAGGAAAGGTTAAAAGAAGAGGAAAGGAAAGCAGAAAAGGAAAGAGCAGAAGAAGAAAGGAAAGCAGAAGAGAGGAGAGAAGAGAAACAAGCAGAGGAGAGGAGAGTGGAACGAGAACTCCAGGAAAGGTTAAAAGAAGAGGAAAGGAAAGCAGAAAAGGAAAGAGCAGAAGAAGAAAGGAAAGCAGAAGAGAGGAGAGAAGAGAAACAAGCAGAGGAGAGGAGAGCTGCAAGTGAACTCGAAGCAGAGGAGAGAAAAGCAGAAAGGGAATTAAAGGAACGTGACATGGAGCTTCGGCAGGAAATTAAATTCAAGGAGCTGGAGTTAATGAGAGAACGGGGAGAGGCACCACCCTTGCTGACGGGGTCGACACCTAACCAGAAAACCTGGGATGTGGGCAGACATGTGAGGCTGGTTCCACCGTTCAGTGAAAAGGAAGTCGCGAAATTTTTTCCACACTTTGAGAAAGTGGCTCGACAATTAAACTGGCCGGAGGAGGCCTGGACCATACTAGTGCAAAGTGTGCTGGTGGGGAAAGCTCAAGAGATTTATTTGGCGCTACCAATGGACCAATGTGCAGATTATGAGGTACTGAAGAAGCACATCCTCAAAGCCTATGAGTTGGTTCCGGAAGCTTACAGGCAAAAATTCAGGAATGCCAGGAAGAGGGAGAGTGAGACCCATGTGGAGTTTGCCAGAGTGAAAGAAAACATGTTTGATCGGTGGTGTGAGTCAAAAGGAGTCGGGAAAGACTTCGAAACATTGCGTGACTTGATCCTGGTGGAGGAATTCCAGCAGTGTGTCCACGAGGACATCAAAGTGTACCTGCAGGAAAAGAAAGTACCAAAGTTGTGGGACGCAGCCACCATGGCAGATGATTATGCCTTAACCCACCGAATAGGGGTCCACGAACCTAACCCCTCGCCTAGATCTCCACAGGGGAGGTGGGGAACAGCAGGCGCGGAGAACGACCATACATGGTGGTGGCCTCGAGAGGATTATGGGGACAACGCGGATACCCCACCTGTTCGAAATCAGAGGGATGCGGGCCCAAGACAAACTTATATTTCGGGGGGCCCGAGGCAGACCACGAGTTTTTCCTCCGGGCCTACTTGCGCTTTTTGCAAGAAACCTGGACACTTGATGTCCAGTTGTTACCGCATGAAAAGGGAAGACCCAGAGCGGAGTCCGACTATTACGACTCCAAATGCAATGGCCATTGTGAGAAATCGCCATCAAAAGGGTTACCAACCATTTATTTCAGAGGGGTTTGTGTCACTGGATGGAGCCTCGACTAACCGGAGACCGGTTAGGATATTGAGGGACACAGGAGCACATCAATCTTTAATGCTTGAAGGCAATTTGCCATGGTCTGAGGAGACGGCAACGGGGGGGTAGTGTTCGTTTACAGGGGATCGGGGGCGGTGTTAGTGCTCCACTTCATGTCATCCATTTGGAGTCCGATTTGGTGTCAGGACCGGTCACCGTCGGTTTACAAGCCACGCTTCCTGTAGAGGGTGTATCTGTGGTTATCGGGAATGATTTGGCCGGGGGTCAAGTTTATGGTAACCGGAGGGTTGGTAAAGAGCCCAGCAGGGGAAATAACACCACACCAGCTCGGGATGGCGACAAAAGTACCAAGTTATTTGTAGGGGGACTGAACTTCAAAACAGAGGAAGAAGTTCTGACCTCTGTCTTCAACAGATATGGGCCGCTGGTGGAAGTGCGGTTGGTAAGAGACAGGGAAACGCAACAGTCAAGAGGGTTCGGCTTTGTCACGTTTGCAACACAAAAGACGCCAGAGAGGCAGAGAAGAATTGGAATGGCAAGGATTTGGAGGGTCGGACCATAACAGTAGGGAAGGCATTTCGTAGGCGTCGAGAGGTCTACAGGAGAGGACAACTGGGCGGTAGTTTTGGTGGTGGCCGCAATCAATATTATTATGGAGGCTCCCTGAGTTACGGCAGCTCCCGAAGGAAGGATTGTCAAAGTAGTGGCCAAGAAGGAGACCGCTATTCATGGGACTACAGGGACAAGCGGTCCCACCATAATTATTAGGGAAGTTCTGAGAAGTTGAAGCACTGAATGCGGCGGAGCCGCCGAGCCAAGATTCCTACACGGATTAACCGTGAACGCCGTTCCTAAAGGCGTCCATGTAGTGAACTTTCATGCACGGACTAACCGTGAACACCACGTTCCTCAAGGCGCCCATGTAGAGAACTTTCCTGCACGGACTAACCGTGAACTCCACGTTCCTAAAGGCATCCATGTAGTGAATACTCGGCTTGGCCTCCCGGAAAAAGTGCTATCGAGTTGCTTAACTTTGGATCTTTGATCAACCCCTTAACCTTCATTCACAAGAAACTGACAGTCAAAGTCAGAGGGTCATGAGATGAGTTTGGCTTGGCAGGAGTCCAACGGGAAATTGAACATGTAAAGGGCAGGGACAATGTCGTTGCTGGTGCTTAGTCCAGAGTGAGTTAATCTGGGGGGGGGGGTTGTGGTGAAATTGTGGTTGCTTTATTTTTAAGTGATAACTGTGCCCGGGGGGAACTGATAATGTGGGGGGGGGGGGGGGGGTTGAGTTATCTGGTTTGTTTATCCAAATTGGCCGGCAAAGAAAGTTTTCGCTGGGTCCAAACTTTCTTTCTTGAAGGGGGGGAGTGTTACATATTTATGTGAATGTATGTGAATTACCATTCAGGTCTTTGCTTATCAATGTGTAGTAGATTAAGGGTTGTTGTGGTTGGAGGGTCAGGAGCCCTTCTGAAAAAGAGACAGGAAACGGAAGAGGAAAAGACACGAGGAAGAAAAGCGACGAGGATTCTTCTTCCTTCGCCCCGCTCCGACGAAAGGTGGGATTGATATTGAGCCGTGTGGAAAAGCGGCGTTCCCGAGCCCGTCTGGCGAGAGGAGTTACCGGGACGGATACCTGCCCGGTGGACGTCAAACTGTCGTGTGGCCGTGCACCGACCCAGCGTCTGGCACCGTTCGCGACACCGTCTAAAAAGACGCGTACGGGTCGCACGTTGGGGCCTAACACGCGTTGCAAGCGGCGTGGGGCTTTTGGCTTGCTTTACCGTACCCGCGTCGGGTGGCCACGAGGGGCTGCAGCCATGGTGCCTGGTACGATACCTGCCCGGTGGAAACACGTCCACCCGGGGTTCGTTCAACCGCCCGAGTGCGGCGACACCGACCATCATCTTGGTCAGGAGGGGCCCAGAGACATTGTGCGGGACCGAGACCAAAAGGGGGTCGTGAGTACCAACGGGGACACACATATATAAGATGGCCATCTTAATCATATAGGGAATTGATTGTGGATTGGGAATTGTTGATGGTTGTTTGTTGTTGATTGCTCGGGGAATATATCCGTGATTGTATCCTTGAAATTGTATGATATCCTTACCCTTGAAATATATCATTGAACATCAGTTTCTCTTGGGTGGAATTCATAGGGATTGCGTTGCGAAAGCGCATATATAATACTACTTTCTGGCGAAGGTCCTCTCACGGTCCGGGGGTCACCGAGACCAGGTAGTCACCAAGGGGACCACGTAACAATGATGCCAAGATCCTGATATCTATTGCATGATTGTATTTTATACAGGATGATGTCAGAGATCTAATTGTGATTAAACCAACCTGTGGGACAAAGTTGTGGACCTGTTGATTTCCACGACAATGGCATTACTTTCAGAGAAATGGATTCAAATTGAAGGCTTCAACTGAATATCTTGAACAATTTTGGCTTGGATTGAGATATGACAGTTATCAATTTTTCATAGCCCCAGTCAACCACAAAATTACAATGTGACCCAGGGGGTCCTGAATATGTGCAAAGAGGTCCTCTTCTGGTGTGGTGACTTCAATAGCCATGGCATCCTGTGGGGCTGCGGAGGTACAGATAAAAATGGAGTGTCTTGAAGATATCCATGAATTTTATTTCATTGCAAAGCGAAGGGGACTTGTATCAACCCATCCTGAGGTCAGGTGTCTTCCGTCAATCTAACTGTTGTCTCTTCGTCATTAGGTCATAGATTTGATTGGATGGTCCACGAATCATACTAGAAATACTATTGCTCACAAGACAATCCTCATCTGTGGAGGTTCAGAACAAGTTATTCAGAAAGTAAATAAAAGTGTCGCTGATACAGATGAGGTAAAGCCTAAGTCACACATAGGCGGATATTTTGGCGACTACTGGCGACTGCCGGCGATCAAGATTTTTCGGCGACTACTGGCGATTTCGGGCGGTCAAATATGGTCAGGCGGCAGTATGGCGACTGCAGGCGGCCACATTGCGACTGCATTGCGACGATGCCCCGAGTGGGATGGCGACTGTTGAAGATCGACGACGACTGCATTGCGGATGCACGGCGGCAGCGTGGCGACAGTCTGGCGGCTAGATTACGACCGATGGCGGATCGCGGCGACTGCATTGGGGCCGGATGGCGGTTTACTCCGACGTCCGCAAGACTGCAATAAGACCGCCGGCGATTGGAGACGATTCACACAACTTTTTTAATCTTTATTTCTCTATTTTACATTTCACTTTATTCATTTCAATGATGTATGACATGAAGCATACAGATGTTTGATATACAATAAGAAAGTTAATAAAGATGTATCATTGTAATGTAATAATCAAACTTTTCTGCAGGGAGAGAGAATGGAAATAAAGTCCAACAAATTATTTCCACTGGTCCCAAGTCCCATAAATAAAGTTTCCAAAGGACCAAAGTCCCAAAAATAAAGTTCCCAAAAGTCCCAAGTCCAAACAATAAAGCCATATCCTTGTCGGCACCACAGGACCTCACTCCACGGAGACCCTCACACCATCCTGTCTTGCCATGGAATCGTGGTATGTCGTAATGCAGTCGCCAGGCAGTCGTAACTCGGCCGCCACTAGTCCTACTGCTGTCGTCGTCAGTCTCCCATAGCCGCAGGGGAGACGTGGCAGTTCTTCTGTACTCGATATGCAGCCGCAACAGTGTCGGCCCGTAGTCGGGAAGATGCCGCAGGAAGGCCGTATGGCATTCGCATCTCTGCCGTGCTAGCTGGTGGGGCGATTGCGGAAGACTATGAGCGACTGGGTTGCGGCCGCTTTACGGTCTTATTACGGATACCGACAACAGCATGGCGGTTCCATCACGACAGCATGGCGGATCTTTTTTGAGGACGACTGAGCGCGCCGTTTTTAAACATTTAAATATATATTTGGCCCCTTTGCGGCTCTTGCCGACTGCAGCCGACCTGGGGAGGATAACCACGACTACAGAAGACCGTCCATTACGGTTTCATTACGATTGTCGGCGGGTGGTGGTGATTTTTCCAGTCGCCAGTAGTCGCCGACAAATCCACCGATGTGTGACTTAGGCTTAATCGATGTAATGTTTGAACACTTGAAGGATAGTGTTGAAAGTCATTCTCGAACTATATAACAAGGTTTGGTCAACAGGAAAGCTCCCCCCTGACTGGAATCATTCCATCATCAACCCAATCCTTAAAGTTTTGAAAAGACCATAAAAATTCGACCTCTCATCGTCCTGTTGCTCTCACCTCCGTCCTCTGTTAAATTATGGAGAAGATGGTCATGAACATCTGGTTTATTTCTCCGGAAGAAATGACCTTTTGTGTAAATTTCGAAGTGGGTTTAGGAAAGGACGTGGTACTCTTCACCATATCAGCTTAGCTAATGATATCAGGAAAGCTTCAAACCAACCACGAGTCGTTATTTGGAGTATTTCTGGCATCCAAAAGGTTATGACAAATATGGAAGGAAGGTCTCCTTTTAAAAATCCATCAATTAGGGATCAAAGGCAAAATGATTTGAAGGAGTGGACACTTTTTGTCCAAAAGAACCTTTCAGACAAGAGTCGGTTAACCCCTGTCCATCATAGTTCAAACTGATAATGGCTTCCACAAGGCAGTGGTGCAAAGCCAAACACATTTTACCTCCTCCACCAAAGGTGGTCAGAGGTTATGTTTTCATACCTGTCTGTCTGTTTGTTTGTCTGTCTGTGAGCAGGATATCACAAAATGTTGTGGACGGATTCGGATGGAATTTGGTGAGAGGTCGGGAATGTGACAAGGACGAAATTATTAGATTTTGGTGAATATCTGGATCCGGATATGACAATTTTTTTGTGATTCTTTACCATTGAGTGCTCGGGCTAAAGCCGATATACAGTACGATATCTCAAAAAGTTGTGGGCGTATTTGAACAAAACAAGGTGGTTGAGTTGCATGATAGACAACAACAGAGCCTGCAGGTTTGCGAGAACAACTGAGTCAAGAGGATTATGGGAGTGAAGAGGGTGGATAGAAAGAGGATCGGTGAACAGAGGGAGGAGATTGATGTGCAGATGAACTTGACGGGGAGATTGATGGAATGACGGCTGAGATGGGCTGGACGTTTGGTGCAGATCGGGGAAGAGACAATGGCAAAGAGAGCGGACACGTTGAGGGAACAAGGCAGCACGAAAAGTGGGAGACCATGGTTGAGATGGGAGGATTGTGTGAGGAGGAATATCAGTAAGGTGGGGGTG
Organism: Myxine glutinosa; assembly: GCF_964187855.1. Classification (NCBI taxonomy): domain Eukaryota; kingdom Metazoa; phylum Chordata; class Myxini; order Myxiniformes; family Myxinidae; genus Myxine; species Myxine glutinosa. Next base: position 24,644,652 of record NC_136272.1, read on the forward strand.
GTTGGAGTGGCTTCTGTTTCAGGAGTGGATTTCAAATAACAACACATCACACGGTACAAATGAGTCATATCTATGAATTCAACAGTGGCAATACATAATAACACAACAATATATATCTATATCTACAGTCACATGAAAAAGTAAGTACACCCCATGTAAAGTTTTGACTTTTTCAACATATTTCAACATACAGCTATTTGATCTTCATTTCAACAATATTGATAGATAAAGGCGATATAATATAACAAATATCATGAATCATTTACATTTTGTAGTCCATTGTATCATTTAAATAAACAAAAATGCTAATTTCGCATGTGGAAAAAGTAAGTACACCCTTGGCTCCCATAGGTGGTATTGTCCCCTTTGGCAGAAACAACCTCAAGTAGGCGTTTCTTATAACTGCCTACCAGTCTCTGACATCGACTGGGAGAAATTTTTGCCCACTCCTCCATGCAGAATTCTTTCAGCTGTGCGATGTTTGAGGGGTTTCTTGCATGCACAGCTCGTTTCAAATCCTCCTACAACATCTCAATGGGATTTAGATCCGGGCTTTGACTTGGCGTTCCAGAACCCTCCATTTATTTCTTTCCAGCCATTCCTTGGTGGATTTACTGGTATGTTTTGGGTCATTGTCATGTTGCAAGGTCCACCTTCGGTTGAGCTTCAACTTTCCGACAGATGGCCTCACATTATCCTCAAGCACCCTCTGGTACAATGAAGAATTCATAGTGGATTCTATGATGGTGAGCTGCCCAGGCCCTGATGCAGCAAAGCTGCCCCAAACCATAATATTTCCACCACCATGCTTTAGAGTTCGTATCAGGTTCTTGTGGTCAAATGCTGTCTTTGGTTTTCGCCAAACATGTCTTCTGGACATGAAGACATGTTTGGCTGTGGCCAAATAGCTCTACCTTTGACTCATCTGTCCAGAGCACATTGTTCCAGAAGTGCTGGTCTTTGCCGAGGTGTTCATTGGCAAACTTTATTCTTGCCCTGATGTTCTTTTTGGACAGCAAAGGTTTCCTCCTGGCACACCTCCCATGTAGATCAAATTTGTGCAGCCTCTTTCTAATGGTAGACTCACGCACTTTGACATCAACAGTGGCAAGAGCTACCTGTGGGTCCCGTGATGACATTCTGGGGTTCTTAGAAACTTCTTTCAGCATCTTGCGGTCTGCTCTCGGGTTGAACTTGCTGGGGCGGCCTGGCCAGAACAAGTTGGCATTTGTTTGGAATCTTCTCCACTTGTAGATGATCTTCCGGACAGTCGAATGATTGATTTCAAATTGTTTGGAGATCTTTTTAAATCCCTGCCCAGACTCGTGGGCATCTATAACCTTCTTTCTGAAGGCCTCAGAGAGCTCTTTTGATCTAGGCATGGTGACGCCACACACTTCAACAACAAAGAGCAAACCAAACTAAATGTCTGAGGTTTAAATAAGACAGGTTCCTCCAAGATCCTCTCTGACGATGCTCTAATCATTTGCACCTGAGCTGGTGCACCTGATTCTAATTTTAGGTATTTGAAGTAGTGATAAATGTAGGGGTGTACTTACTTTTTCCACATGCGAAATTTGCATTTATGTTTATTATAAATTGTGCAATGGACTACAAAATGTAAATGTTTTATGATATTTGTTATATTATATCACCTTCATCTATCAATATTGTTGAAATGAAGATCAAATAGCTGTATGTTTAAAATATGTTGAAAAAGTCAAAACTTTACATGTGGTGTACTTACTTTTTCACGTGACTGCATGTCCCCTTATTTTACAAATTAATTTACCATTGCTTGGTTTGTAAGGAACCATGACATTGTTTCTGCAAGAGCACAACAGTGCACCATTTCTATCTTGAGTCAGTGAGACATAAATAAATAAATAAATAAAAATTTTGTATGCTGAATCGAGGCTCGTGAAAGAGCTAACATTTATTTCACAAACAAATCAACCAGACAAACAAAATATATAAAAAGAGGGAGCGGAAGACAAGATGGGGAGAGAAGGGGAAGCACACAAACATAACATTTGAGAGCAGGCAGATGTGTGGGAGGGAGAGGGCTTGGGGGGAGGAGGCGTGGGAAGGGGGGTGGGAGAAGTATAAAACACAAGGACACCAAGCGATAATTCGCCCACTGTCTCTCCTTCTCAGAAAACACCGTATAATAATATATTGTAGCGACCCATGGGTCCCCCAAGCAAGACCGGCATCAGAATCTCCTTGCTCCAGCCGGTGACGTCACCGGCGGGGATCCACGGCGCCAGAGTGGCTGGTCACGTGACCACCAAAGCGTGCCGCGCGTGTGGGTATAATGAGCTACACCTGTGGATCACGTGACCACCGAAGCACGCCTCGCTTGAGAGGCGTGGCTTTCGGTTTTGGTTTTGGTTTTGCTTTATAAGGCAGCCCGATAAACGGGCTTTTTAGTGTTCCCGAGTTGGTTTTACGAATAAACATCTTCTCGGACGAGTTTGTGCCTTGCCATCCTTTTATCCGTATTCTGCTGGAGTGCGGACTCCTTCACTGGTGACCCCGACATTTTCGGCCATCGCGGTGAGGCACGGCATCGAGCATCACATCCCCACTACGGGCCCGCCGGTGTACGCCCGGGCTCGCCGTCTCGACCCCGCCAAACTCGCCGTCGCCAAGGCCGAGTTCACGGCGCTGGAGCGCCTCGGCATCGTACGGCGCCCCGGCAGCGCCTGGGCCTCACCGTTGCTCCCGAAACCGCGGGGCGGATGGCGGCCATGCGGCGACTACCGCCGCCTCAACGACGCCACTACCCCCGACAGGTACCCTGTCCCGCACATCCAGGATTTTTCCGCCCGGTTGGCGGGGCGGACCATTTTTTCCAAAGTGGACCTGATTCGGGGGTACCACCAGGTGCCCGTCCGCCCGGCCGACATCCCGAAGACGGCCCTGATCACACCTTTCGGCCTCTTTGAGTTCCTCCGGATGCCCTTCGGCCTCAAAAACGCGGCGCAGGCGTTCCAGCGCCTGATGGACGGCGTGCTGCGCAACCTGCCGTTCCTCTTCACCTACCTGGACGACATCCTCGTCGCCAGCACGTCCAGAGCCGAGCACCTCCTCCACCTCCGGACGCTCTTCGGCCGCCTCAGCGAGCAGGGCTTGATTGTCAACCCGGCCAAATGTCACTTTGGTGCGGCGACGATCGACCTTTTGGGCCACCGCATCACCCGGCACGGCGCTGTGCCGCTGCCGGCCAAAGTCGAGGCCATCGCCGCTTTCCCACGCCCCCGCTCCGTCAAGGCGCTGCAGGAGTTCCTCGGGATGGTGAACTTCTACCACCGCTTCGTGCCCTGAGCGGCGCAACTCATGCGGCCCTTGTACGCCGCCCTCCGAGGCCAGCCGGCGAAGCACGACGTCGTCTGGTCCACGGATATGGACGTGGCTTTTGCCGGCGCGAAACGGGCCCTCGCCAACCCCACGCTGCTGGCCCACCCGGTACCCCATGCCCCCATCGCCCTCACCACAGACGCCTCCGACTACGCCGTGGGCGCGGTCCATGAGCAATGGGTGAACGGGGCCTGGCAGCCGCTCGCGTTCTTCAGCCGGCAACTCCTGCCCAACGAGCTGAAGTACAGCACGTTCGACCGCGAGCTCCTCGGGCTGTACCTGGCCGTCCGCCATTTTCGCCACCTCCTGGAGGGCCGCCCATTCACGGCCTTTGTCGACCACAAGCCATTGATTTTCGCAATGGCCAGGGTCACGGAGCCGTGGTCGGCCCGCCAGCAGCGCCACCTCTCCGCCGTGTCGGAATACACCACGGACATCCGGCACGGCGCCGGGAAAGACAACACCGTGGCCGACTGCCTTTCTCGGGCCGGCGCCAACGCCGTCCACCTCGGCGTGGATTTCGCCCTGATGGCGACGGACCAGACCACCGACGGCACGGTGCAGGCACTCAGGGTGGCAGACACGGGCCTCCGCTTGGCTGACGTCCCCTTCGCGGGCACGGTCCTGCTTTGCGACGTTTCCCAGGGCCGACCGCGCCCCGTCGTGCCGGTCTCCTGGCGGCGCTGCATTTTCGCTTCCCTCCACGACCTCTCGCACCCAGGCCGGAAGGCGTCCCAGAAGCTGGTGTCGGCACGCTTCGTCTGGCACGGGTTGCGACGAGACGTCCGCGACTGGGCCAACGCCTGCACAGCCTGCCAGCGGGCCAAGGTCCACCGTCACACCCTGGCTCCGTTGGCTCCTTTCACCGTGCCCGAGCGGCGTTTCGACCACGTCCACGTGGACCTGGTGGGTCCCCTGCCCCCATCGCGGGGGTTCACCCAACTGCTCACCATGGAGGACAGGACCACCAGGTGGCCGGAGGCCGTGCCCCTCACCTCCACCACCACCGCCGACGTGGCGCAGGCGTTCATCGCCACCTGGGTCGCGCGCTTCGGCACACCGGCGGACATCTCGTCCGACCGCGGCCCACAGTTCACGTCCGAACTTTGGGGCGCGGTCGCCCGCTCGTTGGGAGTCACTCTGCACCGCACCACGGCCTACCACCCCCAAGCCAACGGGTTGTGTGAGCGGTTTCACCGCTCCATGAAGGCCGCACTCATGGCCGGCCTCCAGGACGACATGTGGGCCGACCGGCTCCCGTGGGTCCTTTTGGGCCTCTGCACGGCCCCCAAGGAGGACCTCCAGGCGTCCACCGCCGAGCTGGTGTACGGCCAGACTGTCCACGTCCCGGGCGAGTTCGTGCCCGACGCCACCAGCCCCTGGTCCGCCGCGCGCCAGCGCACGGATTTCCAGGAGGCCGCCCAACATTTCGCCCCGGTGCCAACGTCCCGCCACGGCGACCCCCACTCCTACGTCCCCCCAGCACTCCGCACGGCGGAGTACGTCTTTGTGCGCCACGACGCGCACCGGGGGCCGCTCCGGCCACCTTACGACGGACCCTTCCGGGGCCTACGCCGGGACAACAAGTCCTTCATCGTCAGCATAGGCGGCCGGGCGGACCGGATCTCGCTGGACCGCCTCAAACCGGCCCACATGGACGTTGGCCAGCCGCCATGGCTGGCTCTGCCACCGAGGCGCGGCCGCCCCCCATCCACTACACCCCCCGTCCGACCATCCAGCACCACACCGGACCCCCCCCCACCCCCCGCGACCGGCCAGGGGTCGTTTTGGTCGGGTCATCCGGACCCCTCTCAGGTTGACCTCCCTGGACCAAGTCCATTCTGGGGGGGGGGGGGGGGGGGGCGTGTGTAGCGACCCATGGGTCCCCCAAGCAAGACCGGCATCAGAATCTCCTTGCTCCAGCCGGTGACGTCACCTGCGGGGATCCACGGCGCCAGAGTGGCTGGTCACGTGACCGCCAAAGCGTGCGGCGCGTGCGGATATAATGAGCTACACCTGTGGATCACGTGACCACCGAAGCGCGCCTCGCTTGAGAGGCGTGGCTTTCGGTTTCGTTTTCTGGTTTTGCTTTATAAGGCAGCCCGATAAACGGGCTTTTTAGTGTTCCCGAATTGGTTTTACGAATAAACATCTTCTCGGACGAGTTTGTGCCTTGCCATCCTTTATTCGTATTCTGCTGGAGTCTGGACTCCTTCAATATATTGCTTATAATTCCTCCGACAGCCACACTCCCTGGGGGTTAAAAACCCTATCAAAATCCATGTCCGAGTCAAACCAACGTCCGCTGGGGGTTAAAAGGGCTAAAATCCTGTTGAAAATCCATGTCTGAGTCAAAGCCACACCCCTCCCGGGGGACAAAAGGGCTAAAACATTGTTCAAAACCCGTGTCCGAGTCAAACCCACATCCCCTGGGGGTTAAAAGGGCTAAAACCCCTGTCCGAGTCAAACCCACATCCTCTGGGGGTTAAAACCGATCAAAACGCCAATTAAACTCGGTGGAGACGTGGTCGAATGGTCTAAGCCGGTAGTTGCACGGTCAGATTCGAAAGAACCTGGTCCCGTGTGGGGTTCGATCCCCGCCGTTGCCGAGACTGGACATGAGGCACCGTGGGCTTCAGTGGTGAGATGAGGCCTTTCGGATAATTGTTCAGTTACAGCAAATGCGCTAAGATTAGCCCACGTAAGGTTCCCACCATTTTTAATTTTTCACTGGAAACCGCATTAATACATTTTAATTCTTCCACTCATGCGTTCATTGCTGTGACGTCAGCTTCCCCTCGTCGTCAATGTTTTTTTAAAAGAGCCTTTAAAGAATATTATTAATCCTTCAGGAATTATCTTTTCGGTTATATAATCGATGGAGAATCCGGGAAGGTAAAAATAAAATAAAATTTCAGTTTCCTTCCGAAGAACTTAGCTCGAAAAGTCTGAATCTCAAACGGAATGCTCTGTGAATATGCTACTCTCTAAAGCTTATACACCGCTCCAATAGTGTCCGGAAGGGTTGTGTGCACACTTTTTACAGGTTCTTTTATATGTTGCTGATCAGGAACAGTGTAAATGTACTCGTAATTTAACGTCATGAGTTTTACCCAAACCGACCAATCCCCTCAATCCTCATCCGTAGGCTACGTCACTTCCTCTCCTCCCGGCTCCCGTCCCGTTGCCCATTTGTCGTCACCCCGAACCTGTCAGCGGATGTATTTGTTTTCCAATTCGGTCTTCGACTTCTTGTTGTGATATTTATCGGTACTTTAGAGTATTTTGAAATGTAGGATTCGATTCTGATTTGTTTCATTCGTAAACAGGGTGAAGAATGAAGAAAATAACGTGTCAACATCAATCAAAATCAACATAAATTGTCAACATCAATCAAAATCAACATAAATTGTCAACTTGTAGCGGTTACCGCTGGATGTACATAATCGCCTTGCACCGGCCAGAACACGGCCAGACGCGCCTCTCCCGGGCATGCCCGGACTCACTGTTCCCGGGCACGCCCGAACCTCCCGGGCACGCCCGGTCTCGTCTTTCCCGGGCATGCCCGCTATCGCCTTTCCAGGGCTCGCCCAGAGCGTCCGGGCATGCCCGCTATCGCCTTTCCAGTGCTCGCCCAGAGCGCCCGGGCACGCCCAGCCTCGACTTGCCAGGCCGCAGCCAAACACGCCCGGGCAGGTCCAGACTCGCCTTTCCAAGGCTCGCCCTTGATACCCGGGCATGCCCGGTATAGCTTTTGCCGGGCAAACTTCCCGACATAAATGTGTATATATATTGTTGCCCGATAAACGGGCTTGTGAGAATACCTGAGCTGTTTTGTTTCAATAAAGCAACTCGGACGAATTCCGTCTTTGGTCGCGTAAATTCTTTCGACTCGCGTTGGAGCGCAGTTCCTTCAAACTTGTGTTTGGTCAGTAAAATCAGGAAGTCGTGCCATGTGGGGAATGTCGAGTCGCGGGAAGTGATTGAGGAGATCGACCTTGAAATATCATGGATAGGGAATAGAGCTTCCATGAGAATGTGGCAGTTCAACCAAACATTTGGGCTAATCAAACGATCCTTTGTGAGTCTGGATGGAGGAATCTGTTGGAGTATGGCAACATTCCCTGGATTCGAGATTCCTGATGGACATTGATTAAGTCGAGAAGGTCCAGAGACGAGCTACAAGTACAAGGATGATTCCCACCCTCCGTGAACTTTCCTGTCCGGAGAGGCTCCGACATTTCAATATGTTTTCCCTCTTCCCCGGAATGTTGTGGATGCTCAATTTGTTGAAGCTTTCAAACAGGGCCCAGACAAGGTTTGGTGGGATGAGCGTTTTCAATTACACTGATCGTCCACCAATCATGAGCACTCCATCCTGCACCAACCACCAAATTAACCAAGTACTATCCATTGTGCAGACCAGAAGATCTGCAGGACTACCTTCACTTCCCCAGACAAGATGATGATGATGAAGAAAAAGAGGGAGGTTACGAGCAGGGGTCGGAAGGTTATTAGGTGGGGGAAGTGCAGGGAGTACAAGAAGAGCGTGGGGGTCAGGTTTGAGCAAATTGGTGAAGAAGTGGAAGGTTCAGAGGAGTTGAAGTATGGAGAGGCGTTTAAGGGAATTGCAGAAGTGTTGTGTGGAAGGACGCCAGGAAAGGGGGCATCTTCCAGGGATAGAAACCAGGTATGGTGGACACAGGAAATGGTGAAGGTAGTTGGTGAAAAGAAGGAGATTTGGAAGAGGATAGAGAAGATCAAGAATAGAAGGAGGCAACCGGATGTGGGGTTGCTGCACTTGTATGGGCAGAAAAAGAAAGTAGCAATAAGAGAGCTGTGAATAAGTTGACAATGATATGGAAGAGGAGGTGTACACTGTACAACAAGTTGGAAGAGGATGGTGGGAGGAAGATGGCCTATAAAGTGGCTTGTGATAGCGGTGAGGATAGCAAGGACATGAAGGGGGGCAGTGATTACTGATGGAGGTGGGAGGCCAGTGACATATAGGTGTGCACTATTGAAGGTGTGGGGAGGATATTTCAAACAGCTGTTGAACTGGGAAGGAAGAAACAGGGAGCTGGAGCTACTGAGTTATGTGGAGGGAAAAGTGGCGTTGGTGGAGATCATGGAAGAAGAAGTGCAGATGGCATTGAAGAGGCTGAAAAAGGGAAGAGCGCCAGACAGTGATGAGGTGAGTACTCAGATGATTGTTGCAGCAGGAGATGTCGGCGTCAGGTGAATGAAGTTGTTGAACGAAGTGAACGAAGAGATGGGTCAATTCCAGAGGAGTGGAGGACAGGGTTAATTGTGCCGATATGGAAGGGGAAGGGGGATGTCCAAGGGAATGAAGGGAAGAGTTCAGGTTGGTACTGGGATGTTGGAGGAGTTAAGTGTGAACATGAGTTTGAGGCAAGTTCTCCACCCATTCATGTTTATCATGGTGATGGAGCTGCAAAGCAGGACAACATGAAAGATATTGTGGGGAGGATATTGTATGCGGACAATCTGGTTGTTGTGGTGGAGTGTGCGGGAGATGCAGGAAGGTGAGCATCCATGTGGTATTTACCCGATTTCTAATTTTGTATGTTTATGTCTTTTGCATTTTTAGCTGTCAGCTCTCTACCTTTTTTTTTTTTTCCCTCTGCCACCGAAGGTGGATCATGTTCACATGAGGTGATGTTTTCACCCCTGTTTGTTTGTTTGTGAACAAAATATCTCAAAAAGTTGTGGATGGATTTGGATGAAACTTGGAGGACAGGTTGGGTGTCTGACAAGGACAAATATATTCGATTTTGGTGACGATCTGAATTTGGATTCAGATATGAGTATTATTTAATTTTAAAGTGATTCTTCACCATTGAGAGATCGGCCGAAATGTGTTGTACAGGGTGATCAAAAAGTCACTGTGCACCTGTATTTCTCTAGTTACTTGTAGGTGCACAGGGTCCTTTTGATCACCCTGTATATATAACATGATGTTTCAAAAAGTTGTGGACGACTTATGACAAAACTTGTTGGATGAGTTGGTTAGGCGACAAGAACAAGCTGATTCGATGTTGGGTCAGGTCCGGATCCAGATCTGACCTATCGGAGGGATGCAAAACGTAAACTGTTCACCTTGGCCGAGGTATGCTCTCTGGTTTATAAGTGACATTCTAGTTTGTAAATGGTCTAGTCCAAACTTTATAGACGTACTCACATTGCAATGGTACAGCACTATACATACTTTATAGACGATCTAACATTCTAGTTCGTACACAAGGTTTAATGTGTTTTGTGGCCCCGCCTCTATCAGGCTGATTGACAGCCGTTGTTCCACCCACCCCTCTTTATTACTTCATTTCCCAAAGCGTAAATATGCAGTTGCAGCTACCTTTCGTGAAATCATCTCATGTTATGAAAATGTTGAGGTGTCATGGACGTTCTCACTGTAAAATACTGTTACGTTTGTGGAGTAGAGGATGAATTACCATAGCACAGGTAGGATTGTATGGGGATATCATGGACCGTGGACACGTAGGGCACAACTCTATGTAGTAAGTCGGGAAACTGGAGCCTCATGTTGTTTATGTGTCGTCAGACGGGGGTTTTTTTTACAACTTCAACAAGGCCGGTCATACAACTCACGTCAACAATAACAACAACCATCCATGAGCCAACCATAACCGGCATAATTGCCGACAGAACCCAGAACATTCCTGATCGGGCTAAACCCCACCTCCAAAGGAATCGTAACTGGTAGGCCACGCCCTGAGCTTCGTCATTGGTCAAGCAAGACCATCAGGTGTTTTGAGAGAGCTCGGCGATTGGACAGAGTGATGTCAGAGCTCGAAGGTTCGAGAGCAGGAAGAGGAAGACTCTCTCTCAGTCTGGTCTTTATTCTCGGTCGGTCGCTTTTGGTGCTGGCTCTTCTGGCTCAGTGCGCTGGTGCTGAGAGAGAGTAGTGTGGAACTTTTGCGATCGTGAGGAAGAGGTATTAGTGGCGGTTTGTGGGGCTCTTGGTGCTTCGGATGGAGTGGTGACCAAAAGAGGACCGCCCGCACGAGTTACCTCACGTACATGGGGCTGTGGAGAGCGACTCTGCGCCATTGCTAGTGCGTTTCCCACACGAGTGGCTTCGGGCCACATTGTACTGCCGACTTCATTCAATGATCCCGTTGAGCAAGCTGAGTGCTGGCCGACCAGAGAAAACAATTTATTTTATCTTATCATTCCCCTGTTATGTATTTGTGTCTGAATGGAGACGTCTCGAAGTAGGATTTATTTTACCCCAACATTCATTTTATTGCCGTGCTTTATTTCATGACATTAATTATTGTGGCGTTTATTTAATTTGTTGTGTGTTTATTTGTCCGTGGGCCCGATAATAAACCTGTGTGGCTTTTGTCTGAGGTAAGCGCTTTGGTTCCCTCACTTGAGCGTGACGGACCAACCGCCAGTTTCGGCTACACGTCTCGGAATTGAGGACCGTTACGGCTATTCGTCATCCAGCGGCGTTAACTGCCGGGCTGACAGGACAATACAGTAAATTAGGTTTTAACAAAGTACTGAGCTTAACACACTTTTGAGTCACTGTCTAAAAAGAGGAATTACAAACGGGACATTTTTGTTCTGTCAATTTTGTAGTTCAGCCATGCTGTCGAAAAGTTTAACCCTTTGCGACTTATGACACAATCACTTATGTCACAATCTCCTGTCGCAGATTTGTCACAAAATGAAATTTATTTTTTTGAAAATGACAAAAAGATGTGGTTTTCATGAAAGTTTTGAAAAAAAAATGTTGCAGCACACAAAGGGTTAATGAGTGTTATTTTAATGTGAAATCCTCCACAGACGACTGATTGGTTGGTACTTTTTTCGGTTTACAAGTTTGTATCTTGGGAGATTATCTTTTTTGAGGAATTGTGTGTCATTCTTACATAGGAAGTCCTCCGACTTCCTGATATATCATCAACTCAACTTGATATCAGATTTCAAATTGGTCACTATTTATGCGATTTTATCAAATTCATGAAAATGACAAAAAAACATAATCATCTTCTTCATAGCCACTTCAAAATTATTTTCCCAGAAAATGTCCCTCGACTTTTCAATAGCGATCGACGCCCCTGGCTGTAATACAACAAAATGTGAAAAACGTCAAGTGGTGTGAATACTTTCTGAAGGCAATGTATATACTCCAGCTTCTGCAGCAGATGAAGAAAATGTGGAGGAGTTTTATGGAAAGTTGCAGGAAATGGTAGACCATGTGCCTAAATTTGACATTTTAATTATTATGGGAGACTGGAATACAAAAGTTGGAGAAGCAGGAGCACCAGGGATTGCAAGACCATGTGCCTAAATTTGACATTTTAATTATTATGGGAGACTGGAATACAAAAGTTGGAGAAGCAGGAGCACCAGGGATTGCAAGAAAGCATGGAATTGGTATCCAAAATTTGCCAGGGGGGCGAATGCTGGAGTTCTATGCAGAGACAGCTTGTAATTGCAAACACCTGGTTCAACAACCCAAGTACAGACTGTAAACACGAACCTAACTGATGGGCAACATAAAAATCAGATTGACTACATTATAATTGACAGAAAATGAGAAGTGCTGTGCAATCTGCCAATACTCTGCCAGGAACAGACTGAGGGACAGATCATGTAGTCAGGTACACTATGTTTTTTCGTTCATTTTTTTGGGAGATTAGCAAAACTATACATTTTTGGAATATTCAGAGTATGAGGAATCCAAAAATTAATGTTGGCATTTGCATAGACACCTTTGCGAAAATGACACTCAGGACAGTGATGAAGATCTGTAAAAGCATATTGCTGAACGGTATCGACCGAGTCGATCCTGTGTATAGGACTTATAGTTCAATCTGATACTAACAAGGCTGCTCTCTTGCTTTATAAACCCATACCTATAACTTTAAAGGACTTGCAATATCATGTATTACGTAATACAGTTATATCACAAATATAAAGACAATGGTTTTCAATTACCTTTGTTTGTTGCTTTTCTATAATCCTGAGCACTATTTTGAGGCCTTTGTTGGATTCCTTGACCCAGAAAACATAGGTCTAGCATATTTAATTAAGTTTCTCGGTTGACTAGAAGCCGAGATAGCGCAAAATATGTATTTTATGGCGGCCATTTTGAAAATCCAAAATGGCGGCCATGCAGGTGTCTGTACAAATGCCAACATTGATTTTCGGATTCTCCATGCTCTGGTGATTCCAAAAATGTACAGGTTTGCTAATCTCCCAAAATTTTGAACGAAATTATATTTGTTAACATAGTGAACCTGACTAATGAACTAATTGTGGCAAAACTACGAGTCAAATTGAGAAAGGTGTAAAAAAAAACAACTCTGACCAGCAAGGAGTTCAGGAGTTCAGGAGTGCAGTACGTCTAATAATTACGTTCTTTTGGAACTATGTCAATTAATTACGTACTCATGCAATGGAAGTACGTCTATTAATTACATACTAAGGAAATGCAAGTACAGTCGGACCCCGCTATTCGCGGAATCCACGTATTCACGGGTGATAAAATGTAACCTGTTTCTCTATTCGCGGAAAAGTGTTCTGCCAATTCGCGGGATTTTTTTGTATTCGCGGGGTTTTTTTGTATAGCGATGTTTACCGTGACGTCACGTACCCGATCACGTGACCACGCTCTTTGTTTTGGTTGGCAAAACACCAACCGTGCTGGCCGTCTCTAAGTGGTGAAGTTGTACGATCATTGGTGTGACACCATTTCAAGGACAATGCCTGTGAGCTGCTGTGTTGTTAATTGCACAAATAGATTTGAAAAGAACTCGGGAATAAGTTTCTATAGAATTCCAGAGAAAGAACCCAAACGATCGGCTTGGATAAATGCCATTCGGAGAAAACAATGGAACCCAACAGCGCACACTCGTGTTTGTAGTACACATTTCTTGTCAGGTTTGTGACATTTACAGTTTTTTTTGTTATTAACTTTGTGTTGATTTTCGGAAGAAAAGAAGTTGCATGTCATTTTGGTTTGTTTTGTTTGTTTAGTTTTCTAACAGAGCTTCGTTGGCTTTCAGGTAAACCCAACGACATCTCCAATGACCCAGATTTCGTTCCTAATTTGTTGATGGGGTACATGGAGAATGGAGAGCTGGAGCGTTCAGTGAAGAAGAAAAAAAGGCACTTACGTACTAAGCAGCATGCTGAAACAAAAAACAAGGTGGAAGAAGAGAGGGAGCGAGCAAGAACAGATCAGTTGCAAGGAGCTGAGATCCTCCTGGAACTATCCATGAGTATTCTAGCTGCCCCTTGTGAAGAGACCAGTCCTCCAATTGAAGAAATAAATGGGGACGGTTTGTACAATTATCATCAACCTTGAGTGTCAACAACCCCTTCTGATTAATAATATTTGAATATTTTCATACGTTCCATTTGTTGTTTGTGCAATCAGGTGATGACCAGCAGAAAGAACCTGACCGATGTGATGAGCTTCAGAAGGAGAACAAAATGCTATACAAGGAACTTGAGAGGCTCCAAGAGGAAAACAGAGAACTGAAGCTTAAACTGCAACAAGCACAATTCAATGAACAATTTCTTGTCACTGGCAATTCGGAGTTGAAAACAAATTTTTTCACAGTGTTCCCAAATTTTGGAGTATTTTCGTGGGCTCTTGCTCTTTGTGCACCTGTGCTACCCACGTCCAAAGTCTTGTCACAACCATGCATTTTTCTCACGATATTGATGAAACTTAGACTTGGTCTACTCACTCAAGATTTGGCTTTTAGGTTTAATGTATCTACTTCGTTGGTGTCTAAATTGATTAATGATGGATTGCCAGAAATAGCCCAAAAGTTATGCTTCCTAGTCAGATGGCCTGAAAAGGATGATGTTATTCGGACACTCCCCTCTGTATTTAAACCATCATATTCGAAATGTAGTGATAATAATCGATTGTACCGAGATCTTTTGTGAGAGGGCTCGTAATCTGACAATGCGGGCACATACTTGGTCAAACTACAAGCATCACAATACTCTGAAAATATTAGTTGGCATAAATCCAGCTGGGGGTGTATCATTTATATCGAAAGCATTTGGAGGGAGGGTGTCAGACAAAATGATAACTCAAATGTCAGGGTTTTTGGATCTCATTGAATATGACGACCAAGTCTTAGCTGACAGAGGTTTTCTTATCGAAGAAGAACTGGCAATAAGAGATGCTCGTCTAGCCATTCCAAGTTTTACCAGGGGCAAAAAGCAACTCGCAATGAAGGAGGTGGAAATGTCTCGAAGGTTGGCTGGAGTGAGGATACACATCGAACGCGTGATGGAGAGAATAAATTTTTTAAAAGTAATTGCAAATATTGTACCCCTGTCTCTTGTGCTACACATTGATAACATGGTTATGATAGCAGCAGCGATAACCAATTTGCACCCCAGATTAGTCAGATATCACACTGTTATTTGTTGACTGGTCACAAAACAAGATTATTCAGCCTCTTCTGATGTTTGTACAAAATTGTATTCATCTATGAATGGTATGTTTGTAATTTCAGTGACAGACTGTTTGCTTTGTTGCATGACCTTGTATTCACTTGCATATCAGTGAACCTTTTTGGTATTTTTTTTAAATAAAAAATTATTTTATATTGAACAAAATATGTTGCTTTGTTATTGCATGGAAGCTCATATGACAAACTTGAGATCGACAACGGAACTTTAATAAATACAAAACTGGTAAACATGTACATGCACAATAATCAAATGCAATATAGCTGTTCCTCTGTGCTTTGAATTGCCTCGTTCTAATCTTCCTTCTCTTCCAAGCTCTGTGTTAGGCATTCAGGAAGCAGTTCACACAAAAAGAATGATTGGCATTTTTCCACAACAGAATTCAAATACAGTGCATTGAAAGGAATATTTTCCACAACATGTAATGACTTGCTTGTGAAAACGCACAAATCTGCAACTTGCAATTCATTGACTAACATCTGGAGTTGCACCTGTGTGTAATAAGGATGGGACTCTTTGAGAGTGCCATCAACATCCAGACAGAACTGTTGATCATTTCTTGCGGCCTCAAGCATAGAGACATCTCTGTGTTTGTAAGGGCATTTTATTTCAAGCACCCTTGGTTGGCAGCAATCACATGTCACAATCCCATCCGCAGACGCTCCAATATATGGCCGGTCCTTATCCAGAACCAGCCCAGAGAGTCGGCAACTCATGTTCTTGTGCTGAGCCCCTGACTTTGTGCAGACATAAGCCTCCCTCGCTTTTGACTCGTGGGCTAATCCCCATTTTATAGCAGGCACTTTCTCTAGATTTCTCGAATCATAGCCCATGATTCTTTTCACAAGCAGACCAGGTGCAGTCGTTGACTTCCTTGTGAAAACTTCATGTGCAATACTCGCAGTAATGCGACCCCTCCTCTGCTCCATCCAGAGAGGACACACAGCCTGACCCCTGGTAACTTTCTCCAGTTGTGCAATCTGGTCACAGGTTATTGAGGTCAACCTGCAATATCTGGAGATCTGGATCTGGAAGCCTGGAGAAGCCTGGAGAAGGAATATCTGGAGCCTGGAGATCAGACTGTGACCAAGAGGAAAACTCCTCCCTGCACAGTGAGGTTAGGGGCTCAGGTAGATACATCTCGTCTTCCTCTTCAGTAGCGGAGTCTGTCTCTTCGGCGTCCAGTTTTGGAATGAGGCTAAAAAATGCTGCATTTGGACAGATAGCTGTAAGATATTTTAGCATATCCAAATCAGGGAGTGTTTGTCTGGGCTGGCATACAACAGTTTTGACTTCTTTCTGGCGGTTACGTTTGAGCAAATCCTTGCAGTCAACCACAGACTTGGGGTTCAACTGAAAAAATATGTACAAACAAATAGTACGAGGGTCAAACAAACTGTGATCAAAATACAACAATATAAAATAATCTACAATATAAAATAATCTACAATCTACAATAATCTACAATATCTACAATACAACAATATACAATATAAAGCTGAATGCCTCAACTCTGTGTTTGCCTCTAAATCTTGTGTCCCAAACCCATCCCTCTCTGTACCCACCACACCCAGTCGTACCCTGCTGCTCCTGGACTCCGTGTCCTTTCCTCCTGACAAGGTGGAAAAGTTTCTGTCAACCCTCGACTCTGATTCTGCAACTGGACCCGACGGCATCAGCCCACGGGTCCTAAAATCCTGCTCTGCTGCTCTATCTCACCCTCTCTCTGTTCTCTTCACCCTCTCTTTTGCTCAAGGTCAACTGCCATCTGCTTGGAAATCAGCCAACATCACCGCTTTGCACAAAAAAGGTGCAAAAACAGATCCTAGCAACTACAGACCAATCAGCCTTCTCCCAATTATCAGCAAAGTCATGGAATCCATCATTGCTTCTGATATGAAATCTTTCCTCTTCTCCAATGGCTTGATCTCTGATCATCAATTTGGTTTCAGACCAGGTCACTCTACTCTGGACATGCTGCTTCTGCTGTCTCAACAATGGATGGAGGTCCTCAATGCCAAACAGGAAATTAGAGCTGTCTCCCTCGACATATCACGTGCCTTTGACACGGTCTGGCACCCCGCTCTGCTCACCAAACTCTCCTCCTTTGGTATCCATGGAAATCTCCACGCATGGCTGGCGGACTTCCTCTCTAGTCGTCGTCAACGTGTGGCCCTGAATGGGTTTCTCTCATCTCCTCTTCCTGTTCAGGCTGGAGTTCCCCAAGGCAGTGTTCTGGGCCCCGTGCTTTTTCTGGTCTTCATCAATGATCTCTCTGACTCTCTCGAAAATCCTCTCTATCTCTTTGCTGATGACTCCACTCTCTGCCGCTCCATTCCTCTTCCCTCAGATCGGCAGTCTGCTGCCTCCTCACTCTCTGAAGACCTGGACAAAATCACAGACTGGTCAAACAAGTGGAACATGTCTTTCAATCCTGACAAATCTCACACTCTTACTATGTCTCTCCGAAAAGATCGACTGGACAACCCTCCCATCTACTTTCTCAACAATCCTCTCCAAGAAGTTCTGTCGCTCAAGATTTTGGGTCTCACTATCTGCCATGATCTTTCTTGGGAAAACCACATTTCCAAGCTGGCCTCCAAAGCCAGTCGCCGACTGGGCATCCTGCGTCGTGCGAAGTCCTTCCTCGGCACACCTGAGCTCCTCACCACATACAAGGCTTTCATCCGCAGCTCAATGGAATACTGTTCTCCCCTATGGGCCGGTGCTCCTGCCTCACACCTAGCTCGGCTTCACGCTGTTGAAACCAAAGCTTTCAGAATTATTGGAATCTCCCGCGATGAAGCTATCTCTGAGGGCCTTTCACTCACTCACCGCAGGCAGGTAGGTGGTCTTTCTGTCTTCTACCGACTCCTCTCCGGCCTTGCACCCCCAGCTCTCTCTGTGCTCTGTCCCCCAAATATTCCTACAGGTCGCACAAGATCTGCCAGCAACCCTCTGATGGTTAAACTGCCGAAATCTCGGCTCTCGGCTCACCTTCACTCTTTCATTCCTCTTTTCTCCCGCCTCTGGAACAAACTCCCTCACTCCCTTCAATCCCACTCCTCCCTCCAGGTCTTTAAAACAGCTGTTCACCACCATCTCTTATCTTCCCCCATCCAAAACCTTGATCTTTTCTACCCCCGCTAATTCACCCCAGATCCACCTTGTTTGAAATTCCAACTTCTTTCCTGGAAGTCCTGGCAGTGTCCATATGTTTTATACCTCTCCCACTGCCCCCTTCCCACGCCCCCCCCCCCCAAAGCCCTCGCCCTCTCTCAGATCTCTCGATGTCTCCATGTCTCTCGGTCCCTGCTCTCACATGTTGTGTTTGTGTCCTTCCCCCTCTCTCCCCATCTTGTCTACCGCTCCCTATGTTATATGTTTTATGTGTCGGTTTGTCTTTCTGTGTGTTCATGTGATTAATGTTCGCTCTTTCACGAGCCTCGATATTGTATACAAAAAAAAAAAAAAAAAAAAAAAAAAAAATCTCTGAAACACGAATGTTTTAAAATATTGGACAGGTACCTTTTCTCTGAATGTCTTGCTCCACTGACATGCTTCACTTGTGCAAGACGACTGTGTTAATCCCAGCTTCACTGCGGCTTCTATTTTGAAAAGCACTGCAGCGATGTGGCTGCAAACTTCTCCCAACCTGGAGTGGGCACACAATAACAACATCATTCTTTGTTTAATTAAAACTCATAAATATTGCACAATGTATGTAATTGACAAACGTCAAAAGGCAATATTTATCACTCACCCAGCCATACATGTACAATGTGCACAGTAGACAGAAGCTTCCTTCTTCCCCACACACACCCAGGCCTCATGAGGTTTGTTGTTGAGATGCTGTGATGGTATGACTTTGCCTTTGATAAAGCAGAATGGTACATCATTCCCGATCGCATGATACCACAGTGGCTTCACATGACCACTTAAATAAAAAATTGTATGCCTCTGGTGACCTGAATGCCTTCAGTGACTCCCTTGTGTAGATACCCGGTGTGTCGATCAAGTACGTGTACACATCGCCGTAGTTCAAATCTGGCCAGCAAGATGGATTGTTTTGCCATCCTTTCAATGCAAATGGACCCAGAAGAATATCCTCACCATTCCTTTAACTGAACTTCGATTTGTACCGAGATTTTGCAACAGTGTCAAGTCTATTAAAATACTCCGAAACGATCACATGTGTGTCAAGCGACGCCATTGTGCAAAACGAAAACACTGCGCTTTTGCCAACCAGGCTGCTGTGCATGCGCGGATATGGTGGGTTTGTTTATAAACAGTGAACATCACTATTCGCGGCCGGCTTCATGAAATCAAGGTTGTTTTTTGTCCTATTCGGATATGTAGAAGGGCCATGGTCTGCAAATTAGCGGTTTTTCAGGGGCGCAAAAATTATTTTTCACGAGTCGTGAGCTTGACATATGGTATTTATAAAACCCATCTTTCACCAGCCATGCATAAAGCAGCTCGACATACGCAAAAAAAAACATCTACAAGGCGCGAGCATGACCTGCTTATACATTCGCTGCTGTGTCCTTTGCGTTTTCATGGCTTTCGCGGCCGAAAATTTTAGCTGCACTATAAGCAAGCTTCGCGGGATATCCCACCAGAGTCAACCCCACGAATTATAGAATGCAAACTCTTCATTAAATCTATTACAGTTTGCAATTCCTAGTAAATCATCATCATAGATCTTACACAATGAAAACACTTCGAGGGATGTTCCACCAGCTGCATAAACATGTCAACCCCACGAATTATAGAACGCAAATGCTTCATTAAATCTATTATTGAAATTAGCAGATAGGCTCAATGCGGCATCATCAGATAACATCCCCCACAAAAAATGGGCAGGGTATTCACCCCTCCCGCAGCTACCCACAATGCTCGCAATCCTACACATACAGACTGTGTCCTGGATCTCGATCATTCTTCTCGCCCCGTTGCTTTGACCTGCATTTTTGACTCTCGCTCTGCTCATCGTTCAACCATGGCTCCCAAGTGCAAAACCAGTGCCGGAGATGCATCGACTACCATGAGGCAGAAGAAAGTGATGAGCCTGAGCAAGAAAGTGGAGCTGCTCGACTGGCTTTTGAGAGGAGAGAGTGCAGCCTCTATGGGCAGGCATTATGGCGTCAACGATTCCAACGTTCGCTACATACGGAAAAACGAGAAGGCGATTCGTGAATATTTCAGCGAGTGCTGTATCGAGTACGGAGGTGGTCACCCATGTCCAGGATGTCCACATAGAAAGGATGGAGAAGGCTCTCAGCATATGGATCGAGGACAACATGCAGAAGAATATGACTTTGAGTGGACCTCTCATTCGCAAAAAGGCCAAACAAATTTATGATAATCTGTCTGGTGCTGGCGTGGTGGTGCCAGCACGAGTGATGCGGCGAGTGATGATGGTATAAGTAGAGCGACTTCATTCACTGCAAGCAGGGGATGGTTCCATCGTTTCAAGGAGCGGTATATTCTCAAAAATGTGAAGCTCTCAGGGGAGTGTGCCTCCGCAGACCACGAGGTGGCAAAAGCGTTCCCTGTTCAACTCGCAAGGCTGATTGAAAAGAAGGGATACCTCCCAGAGCAGGTGTTCAACACTGACAAGACTGGCCTCTTCTCATTGGCATATTTTTCCAGAACTTTCATCTCAAAGTGCGAGGAGACAGCAGCGGGATTCAAGGCTGCCAAGCACCGGGTATTTCTTCTCCTCTGTGCAAACGCAAAAGGGGATCACATGCTGAAATCCATGACATTGTACAGTTCCCTGAACCTGCGTGCTCTCAAGGGCAAGAACAAGCAAACTCTGCCCCATGTTTTGGAGGGCCAACAGGAAAGCCTGGGTGACGGCAGCAATCTTACTGGACTGGTTCCATAATTGTTTCATCGCTCAGGTGGCGAGGTGCATGGCAGAAAAAAACCTTGCATTCAAGGTTCTCTTGCCCCTAGACAACACTCCTGGACACCCCGCGGAGCTGGATGTGGCTCACCTGAATGTCGAGGTGATCTTCCTGCCGCCCAACACCACCTTCCTCATCCAGCCACTCGACCAAGGTGTGATTTCAACATTTAAAACGTATTACACCAGAGGAGGAGTTGGAGGCCATTATAACAGTTTCCGAGGAGGAGGAGGCGGGCAAGGATGAGGATTTTCCTCCCCGATTGTGACTATCACTTTGATCGTAGTGGGGAGGCTTGCATGCTGCTGTGACCCTTTGGGCTTTACTGGCGGGAGCTTTGCTCCTGGTAGGTCTTACCTAGCCAGGCAGGTCAATGGGTAGGAGCCACACTAAGAGTAGTCCCACATTTTTGGGGGTAGGAAAATACATTTTTCCACCTGGCCTAGTCACCCCACCTTCTCAGTGGTCCTGTGAAGAGGGTTTTCCTTGTTGCAGGACTAGTTTGTCTGGTTGATTTGGTTGTGAAGTAAATGTTAGCTCTTTCACGAGCCTCGATTCAGTGTACAAAAAAAAAAAAAAGGTGAATGGTACCAGCCAGTCGTCTTCATTTTCTTCTTTGTTTTCATCCTAGTCTTCTTTCTTTTCTTCTATTCTATCATTTCTAGTCTTACTTATTTTGCATCTTTCTTGTCCGTGACTCCCTGTGGGATCTGATGAATTCTGCCTCTGAAGGGTACCGGAAATAAACATGTCGCAGTTGTCCGGGAATAATGGACAATCTACAAGACGCCGATGACTGAGACAGTTTTTACAAAGTAAGGATTTATTAACTAATAATTCACTTGTTTCAATATATTAAAGAACCACAATACTATAACGAATCTAGTAATTCAAGTCGTTGGTTCCTCTTCGTTCGCCGGTGATCTCCTGGTGCTGTTTCTCGTTGGTACTCGTTCGTTCCGTCGGGCAGAGGTTCTGATGACAAGTCTCCTGACTCATAGTTTGCTCTGGTTTATATGGGCCTTGTCGCGCTAATCCCTTCTCCGCAAATGCCCCGAGGTCATGCATGCTCGCCCCACTGGCACCAGCTCGCTCCCCTCCTGCTGCGAGTTCCATTTGCCAAACAATAGGGGGGTGCTCCAGCCTGGGGCTGTGACCAGGTGGACAAGAGATTACCATGTTCGTGCACATTCTTGGCATTCATTTACGAAATCGTCTATCTGCTTCGTTACCAGTCCTAATCAATGAGTTACCAGTCCCAATCAATAAGTTACACTGAGTTACACTTCCACAATTCCCTCATCTTTTTGTTTTTGTTTATATTAACCATTAATCTAAACATCAATATAAGTAAACAATCAATCACTACAAGTAAACATCAATACAAGTATAAGTAAATAATCAATCACTGCAAGTAAACATCATTACAAGTATAAGTAAATAATCATAACTTTGGTAATCAAATTCCCTTAGGCATACACCGTCATCCTGCAAGAATCACAAAACATTTCGTTGGTCATGGCTCCTTCCATATTGTTCAATGTATTGCATTTGCATCACAAATATCTTTTCAAAACAACACTTCACCATCACCAAGATACAACAATTTCACTTCATTTTCAAGTTTTGTAAAGCATCTGCACCATCTGGCAAAAACGTTTGCCTCCACACAAATGTTGACTTTGTTTGAAAGGAAGGGCTGATCACTTGTGTTTGAATCCAGGTATGAAGCATTTTCTCCTAATGTCTTCATAGCTCCTGCACTACTTCGTGTAGGATTTCGCTGTTGTGGTAACATTGCGGAGTCATAGACTGACCCTGCTCTCCTTGTAGCATTCTTGCCACTTTTTGCTGTAAACCATAGTAATTCCTGAACAAGGCCTTCACCCAGTTGTAGTCGACTTGCCTCCTCCCTCATTGTGAGTGGGCAGCAAGTATTGGTGTGACGTTGATTGGCCAGCAAGATGTGGAACAGGGATGCCGGATGCATCCACAATGATGTTGGGACCATGGTGTTCAGGTCATCCATGGTCCATACCAGGAGTGGCCCGCAGAATCGTGCACAGCTGTTGTAAAAAGGCACAGCCATTGGTTTGCAGCTCCATGCTGGCTCCCCGGAAGTTGGTGAAGTAATAACATATGTCCCCGCATTTCACAGAGGTTGCAGGTAAAATGTCGTTGTCCTGCAACTTCTGATGTGATGAATGTTCGAAGCCTTCGAACAAGAGTAAGTGATCGCCTTTCTTTCATATGTTGCAGTGTGATCCAGGCAAATGGTGACATAAATTTCCTTGGTGAAGGTAAGCATTCATCTCCAAGTTACACGGGAGAATGTCTTCATCATTCTTTGAGGAAGAGGGTGTATGCCACGATTAACTTCATTTTTTAGCCACAAATTTTCTTTCTCGAACTTCTTCCCAATTCCGTTAGCACTCCCTTCAAAATGTGATCTCGTCTTATCCTTATGCTCAGTCACATCTGAATCTGCTTTCCACACACACTGAATCAGATAGGGTACATCTTACCATGAAATCAGCATAATCATGTATATCTTCCGACAGTTTCACATTCAACAATTTGTTGTTTTCCCTTACAACATTCAAAAAGTTATATTCATTTATATGCGTCACACAAATAATATTCAATCAGGTATGTATTTTACTACTAAAGTAAGAATAGCATCCACAATTGCTTTCAGGTTAATATAGTTCAAAAATTAACTCATGCAGGTATTTTAGCACTACTCTAAGGAAATAAATTGTTCCTCTCCACTTTTTTTTTTTTTTTTTTTCCCCCTAACAGTGTGTCACTCGTGGTGATATGAGTTCACCGATATTGTAATTGACACAACTCATAACATTGTCGTTATGCCATTATCTTAATTCTACTGTATTCATTTGCAACATCACTTGATTTAATCTTTTAATCTCAGTATTTATGTCGCCATATAAGTCTTCCTTTTCTGGTTCCACATTTCTTTCCTCATTTGTCACTTCATGCGTTATCATCGTGTTGTTGGTTGCCTTATTCAGACACACCGTCACTAAGGCTTTCAAGCAAGCCACCACTAAAACAATTGCCAATATAACTACTAAACCAACAAACAAATATTGGAGTATCTTAGCTACCACCCCTCCAAATGTGTTTCCCAACCATGCAAAGGCACCCCCTTTTATATAATCATGGTATCTTGCTCCCTCTTGTCTGATTGTATCGGCTATGTTATAAATTTCTTCTGACTCATCAGGTATGTACGTACAGCAATCTGTACCAAGGACTGCACATGTACCTCCTTTTTCTGCTAACAGCATATCTAATGCCATACGATTTTGTAATGCCATCGTTCTTGTTGCTGCCAGCTCTCTTGTAAGTTTTTCCAATCCACTAGCTGTTTTATTTGCCAACTTCTCCATAGCCAATGCCATGTGCCTGAGTTCTCGCCCTGCCTTCCAGGTTCCATAAAATGGAAATATTACCATTCCAATCCATTCCCCCATGCTAATAGTTCTTTTCTGCCTAGAATGCAGGATATGCGTTGGTGACTTTGTTAACAGGCGCATGTGTGGAAGCACAAACCCCAGAAAACATGTTCCGAACCATCCCGAGGGAAGATACGGATATGCCTTGTGTCCACATATAAAATACGAAATTATTATATGTCCATGTGTTGTCCATTCCCCACATGCCTTCCCAATATAAAGCTAAACCCTTCGTGCCATTTGGTCCTAGTGGGACAGGTGTTCTCATCCAGCCTTCTTCGTGACCATAATTGTGGCATTTAGAGGTTCCCATAGACCTGTTATGCGTAGGCGTTTGGGGTCTGGTGATACACATTAATCCTGTCATTTGCTGCTGGACGGTCATGTAAGAGGGCATTTT
Source organism: Myxine glutinosa (assembly GCF_964187855.1). Taxonomy (NCBI): domain Eukaryota; kingdom Metazoa; phylum Chordata; class Myxini; order Myxiniformes; family Myxinidae; genus Myxine; species Myxine glutinosa. The sequence goes on from NC_136272.1 coordinate 24,669,305, forward strand.
GTTCTTATCATATGTAGGTCTATAACTGTCCTTAAATTGGTTACAATTATATCCCCCTTTTTGCCATCCCACTTCCCCGGACAGTTGGCCGTTAAAATCTGATGCTATCAGGGTGTGAGGGAAGCGGCTACATAACTCCGCCCAACCAAAAGGAACTGCCTCCAATGGTACTCCGATCTCACTAGAATGCGGCATTTGTGTACATATCCAACAATTACTTTCATTTGCTATAGCAGCCCTTGTATGGGCTAAATGTAAAAAAGTATTAATCCCGTGTAATCCATCGGGTTCTAAAGGTGTGTCTTTATCCTTCATCAAACTTCTCTTCTGCTTTTGTCGTTCCGCATGATCATATATCTGTATATCATTTGCTGGTGTTGCGTTTTGTTCCCTCATTACCCCAAAATAATCCATACAACACAGAGTCCCCACTACTAGAGAACCCATTCCTAGGATAAATATCACCATTTTCAAGGAGTATCTGAAGTAGAAGTCTCTGGTTTCCCTTGATTGGTCGGCTTGTCTTGATAAGGTGTTTCCCTTTGTCCCACCTGTATCCATCTGTAAAACATGTGAGCTACCCCTTGTATATGTCCGTACCTATAACATAATTACATGTCAATAAAATTCAACATCATAACTAATAAACTTCCTAACAGGTTAATGAAAGAAAATCCCTAAAAATTCCTTATTATTTAACATCAATCTGATTATTTGCCTTTCCCTGATTCCCTTATATCCCGGGGTCCACCTAACTCCCTTGATCATGAGTGTAATTGTGCTACATTATCACTCATGCTGTACTAATATCAGTAGGTAATTGTATGTCATGTAGGCAAATAAATGTCGCTATCTCAAGTAGGACTACTACATGATGAAATAATCAATCACTACAAGGGGCGTTAAAATGTAATTCAAATGAATGTAAATCACGAGTATCATTTATCCGCCACTGAATGTTCTGCTGGGCTGCTAGGTGCAGCCTCATTTTCTGTGGGGCCATCCACTTTAGCACCATGTGCTCGCTTGCAATGAGAGGCATGAATCCAACTTGGTCTACCTTGGCATTTTACTGCAGTATGCGTTGTCAACAGCACCTGATGTGGTCCTGACCATCGTGGTGTCAACGCAGTTTTTCGTTTGAAAATTTTGATGTACACATAATCTCCAGGTTGAAAAGAATGACACTCATTCTCTGCAGGTTCTGGTAAAGCTTCCTTCACCTGGGAATGAAACATCTTCACGATTTTGGTCAATTCAATACAGAAAGAGTACAGCAAATCATCCATCTGGTGAATATCCATCTCCTTGATCATCAGGGGAGGTGAATGAGGTACCCGCATTGGTCTCCCCATCAAGATTTCATGCGGGGATAATCCCGTTCTCCTATTGGGAGTAGCCCTCATTGCGAGGAGTGCAAGTGGAATGGCATCTGGCCATTTCAAGTTGGTGTCCGCACAGATTTTGGCCAGCTTGTTCTTTATTACTCCGTTATGTCGTTCCACTGCTCCCGCCGATTGGGGGTGATAAGGACAGTGAAGATGAAGGTTTATCTGCATTGTCTTACCCAATTCCTTAATAACATCTGCTGTGAAATGCATACCCTGATCAGAAGAAATCCTGCAAGGAACTCCAAAGCGACATATGAAGTCCTTCAACAGAATCTTCACCACTGTTTTGGCATCTGCATGTCGACAAGGGTAAGCTTCTACCCATTTTGTAAACATGTCTACAATCACTAAGACAAACTGAAATCCAGCGCACTTTTCCATTTGGATAAAATCCATCTGTAAATGTACAAACGGACCTGACGGTGCGGGATGAGCTCCTGGTGTAGTCTTTTCACCTTTGCCTGGATTATACGTCTGACACACCTGACATGTAGCACAACATTGCTCTGCCACAAGTGTAAACCCAGGTGCATACCATTGTTTTAACACTGATGCACACATTCCTCCTTTACCTGTATGACTCACTCCATGAGCCAGACGACCAGCCATGGCAACAATTGGCGAGGGGCGACAACACGTCCATCGGGAGTAGTCCATAATTTAGATTCTTTGTCAAATGTGCATCCAGTCTGTACCCACACCTCTTTTTCCCGGTCTTCCACCACTTCTTGCATAGCGCTGATGTCTTGCAGCGTCGGGGTATTTTCAGGAACCCTTACAGGTCCCTGTATGATCACCGGGTCTTGTTCCAAATGTGCCGCAAGCTTCGCTGCTTCATCCGCCCTTGCATTTCCCTGTGAGACCTCATCTCTTCCTTGTGTATGGGCCTCACATTTTACCACTGCAATGGCCGATGGTAGAAGGATTGCTTCCAAGAGGCTAGCAATCAACCTCCCGTTTTTTATTTGGCTTCCCGAAGATGTCAAAAATCCTCTGTTTCCAGAGAGCACCATAATCATGAACGACCCCATGCGCATACCTGGAGTCTGTATAAATGGTTACTCTGGTTTTCCGCTAAATGACAGGCTCTAGTTAATGCATACAGTTCTGCCTGTTGAGCCGAGTAAGTGTTTGGTAATTTCCCACTCTCCCATGTCTCAGCATCTGTGCATACTGCATATCCCGTCAGTAGTGTACCGTCCAATGCTCTTGATGATGATCCGTCAACATACAGTACCAGATCTGCGTCTGGGATGGGAATGTCCTTCAAGTCAATGCGAGGCACTAGTGCATGTGCCAATACCTCTGCACAATCATGGGGCTCACCATCTTCCTCTGTTGGCAACATAGATGCTGGGTTCAGCGTTGGGCAACGCTGAATGGTGAGGTTTGACGGTGCCAACAATCCTAGTTCATACGTTGTAGCCTTTGATGCTGAAAGGTGCTGTGTTCCTGCCTTCAGCAAAACCGTCGCCACGGCATGCTCAACAAGGAGAATTAAGGGGCACCCCAGGACTATTGTAGCTGTGGCTTCTACTGCATATGATGCTGCTGCCACTGCTCGCAAGCACTGTGGAAACCCTCGTGCTACTGGATCCAATCGAGTGCTGTGATACGCTATAGGGCGCAGTTTTCCCCCATGTTTTTGCGCCAACACCGATTGGGCAAATCCTCCTTTCTCATGTGAGTAGAGAAAGAAATTTTTTTCATAATCCGGCAGTCCTAAAGCAGGAGCTGATGCTAAGGTATCTTTCAATGTCGTAAAAGCTCGTTCAGCCTCCGGGGTCCATTTCAAAGGAATTGGACTGTTTGGTAAGCTGATGTCCAGCAGAGGGTGAGTCAGTGATGCATAATCAGCAATACACTGATGGCAAAACCCTGTTGTCCCCAGGAAAGATTTCATCTGCTTGACAGTTGTAGGTTTTGGGAGTGCCCTGATCGCCTTTACACGTTCAGGGCAAAGTCGTCTCGTATCTCCTTTCAGAATATGTCCTAAGTATTTCACCTCTTCCTTACAGAATTGCAACTTATCTCTCGAGGCCTTGTGGCCTTTGTCTGCTAATGCTGTCAGTAGCACAACAGTGTCCTGTTTACATGCTTCCTTTGAAGTCGAGCATATGAGAAGGTCGTCAACATATTGTACCATCACTGAGCCTCCAGGAAACTCAATGTCGCTGAGGTCTTCATGTAGAGCACGTGAAAACAAAGTTGGGCTCTCTGTGTACCCTTGTGGTAGAACAGTCCAAGTGAACTGTGAGCCTTCGTACGTGAACGCGAACAAATAACGCGAATCCTCATGAATGGGTACACTAAAGAACGCCGAACATAAGTCCACCACGGAGTAGAACTTTGTATTGCTTGGAATACTTGACAGTACAGTGATGGGATTAGGGACCACCGGATAGGCTGGGATGACACAATCATTAATTGCTCGAAGATCCTGTACAAATCTCCAGGTAGTCTTGCCTGGCTTCTTCACAGGTAAAATAGGAGTGTTGCACATGCTCACGGTGCGAACTATAACTCCCTGATCCGCCAATGATCGAATCACTTGTGCAATACCAGCTTTTGCCTCTGGTCTCAATGGATATTGGCGCTTTCTAGGCAGTGGCTTAGAATCATCTACTGTGATCCTTACCGGTGCCACACTCTTGATCCGTCTCACATCATTCGGATGCGTTGTCCACAAGCATGTTGGTATTTGATCGAGTGGGTCCGGATCCCCGTTGGTGTCGGAGCTGAGTAGGTATAGCCCAACATTTTTAGTGTTAATTGGTTCATCAATCATGATGAAGGTTGAAGAAAGCGCCTGCTCTACAAGCTGCCAGCAAAATCCGTCTCCATCTAAGTCATAAAGTGGGGCTTGTTGAATTTCTCCCATGTATCTCATGTTTTTGCAATCTTTCAAAGTTGCAATCATTGTTCCAACATCTTTTGCTTCATATCCTTGTGCCACCGCTAAGGTGACGTGTGGGGTTGTTGTTTCTGGTCGATTCCACAGGAGTTGTTGATCTGGCGTCAAAGACACTGACATGCCAATTCCCTGTTCTCCTACCCACAGTGATGTTATATGTACATCATACCTTGTGTCCAGGTATCTAGAAACCTTCTCTGCATAGGACACCTCCTTCCCTATAGGGTCATGACATGTCGTACAGTGAAGATCAGTCTGCCATTTCAGAGAGTCCATCAAGTAGCTGTCTACCCACTCCTGTACTTTGGGCATTGCAACCTTCAATGTCATAAAACTATCGTACAAAAGTTCTGCCATTTGTGTATCATTGATTTCCCATCGATGTGTTCTTGGTTCTATTGCGCTTTGTAGCATATCAATGACGAAGTCGTGGGAATGTTCTGGCATTTCTAGATACACTCCGTTTTTCTTACATATGACAGTACAGTTCAATTTGCACAATAAATCTCTTCCCATCAAATTTACTGGAACGCCAGATGCCACAAGAAAGGCATGTTGTGCAGTCAACGGGCCAAGTTGGACACGTAATTCCTTTGTGACAGGCGTATGTATGGGAACCCCTGATACTCCTACCACCGTCATATAGTGTTTTGACAATGGTATATTGGGAAAGTCTGCTCGTCGCAACGTGGAACGCGTGGCCCCCGTATCGACTAAGAAAGGAGCCTTGCATCCGCCTACTGTCAGATTAACATTTGGTTCCTGTGCAGCCGACCTTGAAATTAAAGGAAGTGCTGCCACTTGGTCATTCTGATCTAGTCAGAAGGGCGTTGCAGACCATTTATTCTGCTGAGGTCCTCCCTTAATTGGGGCGTTCCTCAATGGGGCCCTATGTGTTGGCTGAGGCGGTGGTAGTTGGTAGTATCCCTGTCCTTGGTTTCCCTGTCGAAATTGTCTTCTGTTGAGGTATGGGCATGCCCTTTTCCAATGTCCCATCTTCCTACAATTGAAACACCGGTTTCTGTCGTTACCTGGTATGTCCACTCGTTGACTTGTCTTGCTGGGTTGCATGTCTGGGTCTCTGGGTTGCCATTCTGACCTCTGGTTTTCTCCTGATTCATAGTTGTTGTCTGTTGCATTGTTACGTTGTTGCATAGAAAACCTATTGCGTTGGTTCGTAGTCATCAGGGCTTGTGTCTGTAGTTGCATCAATTTTTCGGCATTTATCGCACTGTTCCTGGCCTGAATTCGCTGATGATGCAAAGCATAATTCAATATTTCTTGCATCGGCTTGCCTTCCCAAGCAATAATACACTGTCTTTCCACTTCACTCTTCAATTTCGGCAACAGACCATTAATAAAAAGGGGTTTCAGGGCATTGTCGATTTGTGCCCGGTCTATTCCCGAATATAGTCGAAAAACATCTCGCAATCTGTCTAAACAATCACTAGCATCCTCTCCTGTTCTCTGTTTGCACGTAACCACTTTATTCCAATCAGTCACGGGCGGCAATTTTTGTATGGCCTCTATTAATTTATTTATCTGTGCCATTTTAGCCTCTGTGGGTATGTCTAATTCTCCATTTACTGCATGTACCCAGTTTGCCTCACTCATTAATGTCTTCAAAGTGGTGGTATTAGGAATTACCCACTTTAAGAGTATTTCCATGTCTCTTACAGTCGGCAATTGCGTCTCCACAATCAATCGTAGCTCTTCTGCGAATTGAAGTGGATCTGTTTTGATTGATGGCTCTGTAATGCCTTCAATTGGTGTATTTGCCAAGGTCTATACATCAAATCTGGGCGTTCCTCATTTGCCCCTGGAAATTGCCGTTGCGGGAAATTCATAACGCCACATTGTTCAAAACCTCCCTGTGGGAGAGTCAAGTTTTGAATGTTCATTGGCAGATCATATTGATCGTTGGATAGATTGGCATTCATCACAGAACCCTTACTCCTTGTATGGTGGTATGGGACGTATGTTGAAGTTGTTGCAGCTGGTTGTATTGCTTGCCCACTTTGAGTCGGTTCCTGTCCTCCAGTTGCACCCTCTGGGGTAGTTACCTCAACTGGGGCACTGCTTTCACCTGTCTTCTGTCGGCTAGAGCCAATCGTTTCACTCTGTACTGGCCCTTCGGCAGGTAGAGGTACAGGTACCTGTACTTCCTGTGGCTGATATACAATATTTCGCCGATAGGGTGGAGGAGTTTCCTCTTCTAGTTCATTTATCTCATATGACCTTGCGTCTGGGTACAATCTGGACTGGGATCGCTTTCCATTGCTAACTTCAAGAGGCATTTGAGTGGATACCTTTTCCAACCTATGTTGTATCTGCTTCATTTCTTTCTTCACACCCCCCATTTTCGTTTTGGTCTCCCTGTCTCTAGACTCGATGTCCCAGTAATAAAATGGTTTCCAATCCACCTTCAACTTCTGTCTGTCTCTTGCTTCTAATTCTTCTCTGAGTGTTTCCAATGTGTTCCTGTCAAACGTGCCATCCTTGGGGAATTCCTTCTTTCTCCCTTTTGTCCATTCATGCCAAGATTCCAAATCTTTAAGTGAATGTGGACCATATTGCTGATACATGTGGTTGACGCATGCACCTCTTTGGGACAAGTCCAGCTGACCTTGTTTACCCTTGCAGACTCCATTTCCCATTTTGCCTGTATGTGAATAACACTCAATATTCACTCAATGTACCAGGTAGATTACTAGGATCTGCGCTTTGGAATGCACCTGTACACACCTGTACTATATGTCCTATAAATAAAATCTACTGGAGTTTGTTCCACCTTTTATCAAAGTAGCGTTGGATGCGTTGTAGCTTGCTCCAGGTTCCTCCAAAGCTTCACTCGTACTTCCAGGAAGGATCTCTCCACCTGTTCACACGGTGATTTCCAGAGAATCTCTCTCACCTGTGGCTTTTGCACAATCCAATCTCACAGATCAGTATTTGCAGATGAGCCAAAGGGTCAGTATGAAATGGGTGACTCCTCAGGTGTCCGCTCTGTTGAAGGGGAAATCATACAATGGTAACCGCACATATATATCTATATATAAACTCACCACCTTGCTCAATTTTCTCAGGTTGTCTTCACATTGATAATATCTCACAAAGATATTAAAGCTTCTTTCTTGAGACCGCATTTTCATCAATCAAACGATCAATATATTCAATTTAATTTATTCAATTCAATTTATCCAGTTAAATTTATTCAATTAAATTCAATCACTCAACAATTCAATCAATTATTCAATTTCAATTAATTCATCAATATTCATCAATAAATCAAATTAATCATTTTGGATGACTCCTTGCATAAGCCCTTTCCCCAATGATGTCAGGACAGGTCCATCCATTGACTGAGATCGAATCTCATCGGTCGTCACCTCTGGTTCATACCTCATGTCAATTGATGAATCACCGTCCTGTCCTAGGGTCATATCTGACATATTTCCCCATTTTGCCTGGTCTCCACAAATTTTCTTTGCAACCACTAAAGGCAACTCATCCTTCATTCGTGAGACAGCCAAAATGGATGGCAGATATTAAAGTTCATTGGGAAAAATATCTCATCATTTTTCTTTTAATAGTACCCAAAATCTCTTGGCAATATAAATTTCGTAAAACTCCTGAAATAAGACTGTAAAATTCTTTCAATCATGCTAAATTTTGAAACTCCATCGCTTGTAACACCCAATTTATCCCATAGGGCTTGAAAGTTCTTTCCCAAGTTCATGCAATCATTCTGCATTTGAACCCTATGATATCATTCATAATAATCATCATGATTTTATAGTCATGGTCCTATCACCATCATCTATTTAAAACGAACATTTCCTTTATCACCACAGCTATGTGGTATAATCAACAATAGAATAAGACTGTACATAGCAACAGGCTACCTCATGGCCACTTAGTATACCTATTGACAATAAGTCATAACAATATCGAATAATCATTGAACAATTAAAAAATCGCTTCCACTGCTCCAGCCGCAGCATTCGTCATTTTGTCTGCTCGTCCGCATGACCAAAACGAAATAAAGGGAGCTCAACCATTACACAGCGCTTTTAATGGCGCATGCCATAGGAACTCAACGCAATTTCGACTCGGCCAGAAAACGAGCAAATTTTGCAGGATGTTAACTGGAATTAGTCGTGAAAATATATCCAAAATACACAAAAATACACACCCACAAAAAATAAACAACAAAACCCAAACAAACCCAAGGTCGACCATATTACACAATTAAATTACACCTTAAATTATTCATTAAATTACTCATTAAATTACACCATTTCAGCATCGTATTGATTGCTGAAATGTTCATGGGTTTAAACACACCTTAAAAGAGGTATGCTTTGTGGTGTTGCCCACCTACCACGTTTAATTAAATTACATCATTTCAGCATCGTATTGATTGCTGAAATGTTCATGGGTTTGAACACACCTTAAAAGAGGTATGCTTTGCGGTGTTGCCCACCTACCACGTTGAATTAAATTACATCATTTCAGCATCGTATTGATTGCTGAAATGTTCATGGGTTTGAACACACCTTAAAAGAGGTATGCTTTGCGGTGTTGCCCACCTACCACGTTGAATTAAATGACATCATTTCAATTAAAAAAAACATCGCTTCTACTGCTCCAGCCGCAGCATTCGTCACTTTGTCTGCTCATCCGCATGACCAAAACGAAATAAAGGGAGCTCAACCATTACACAGCGCTTTTAATGGCGCATGCCATAGGAACTCAACGCAATTTCGACTCGGCCAGAAAACGAGCAAATTTTGCAGGATGTTAACTGGAATTAGTCGTGAAAATATATCCAAAATACACAAAAATACACACCCACAAAAAATAAACAACATTTATTCCGTTCAACAGAACAAACATTTCCTATATCATGACATGCATGTCTTCAAAATTATATGACCAAGAGAAAAAGTAAAACTAATTAAAAACTGCGGGCAGTGATGATCCGGAGACCATACCGCTCCATCCTGATTGGACGAGTGCGTGCTAGAGTCGTTAACAACGACAGTCCAGATCCGATTGTTCAAAATTTCAACTCAATCGATCGAAAAATGAACGCAGGGATGCATTTTAAAGGTGCCGTGGCACTAACTGAGTTGCCACGAATATGGCCACGAAATTGCCAATATGGCCATCACAAAATATTTTCCTTAATCAATTGGCTCATAGCATAACCAATCTGCAAGTATCTCATCCGAAGATGTATCTCTGAGGAATTTTAATTAAATAAGTCATTTATAAATCAACGAGTTAATTTATTAAATGATTAATCAATAAATCAAAATTTTCCTTGACAGCCACATCACTTGGTCAGTGTCATGTCCAAATATCAGCTTCCTTACTCAAAAGGTGCCTGAGTTAATGTAATGTAATTACTGTAATAAGATTACTGCAATTACTGTAATGATTACTGTAATTACTGTAATTACCGGAACTGTAATTACTGTAATTACCTCAGGTAATTACTGTAATGTAATTACTGTAATGTAATACGAAATGTAATTAATTAAATAAGTACTTCCTTAATCGCTAATAATTAAATAACTCGTGAATTCTTATCCGATTTACTTAACATTTGAGTGTCCCCAAAACGTTGGAGCAAAACGTTGCAACAACGAAAGTGAAACGTTGTAGCGACGTTGTGGAAACGTCAGCAAAACCCAACATTTGAATGTTCCCAAAACGTTGGAGCAAAACGTTGCAACAACGAAAGTGAAACGTTGTGGCGACGTTGTGGAAACGTTAGCAAAACCCAACATTTGAATGTTCCCAAAACGTTGGAGCAAAACGTTGCAACAACGAAAGTGAAACGTTGTGGCGACGTTGTGGAAACGTTAGCAAAACCCAACATTTGAATGTTCCCAAAACGTTGGAGCAAAACGTTCACCAATGGGAACTAGAGGGAGGGGAAGGAGCGGGAGCAAGAGACAGGTAGCCGGAATGAACATGAGGGACAATGAGGGACAGTGAGGGCGTGTCGGTATGCAATTTTCATCCAATCGCCATCTTTCACAATAATTCTGGACCGGCATGAGATGGCGTTGTCTGTCATTAATTTATATTGTAATCAAACGAGTTTTAGACATGGCGGGAAAACTGAAAAAAAAATTTTTCCTCTCCTCCACCCTTTTTTTTTTTTTTTTTTTTCCTTCTTACTTTGGACCCACGGCTTTCGTCCTACACAATTCCGTTTAATTTGTCTAAATCCGACAAGTCGTTCCAAAGATATAAGCCGTTTTGTCGCAATACCATAAATTGGAATGAGGTAAAATATATATATATATAAATATAACTCCATTTCCCGGCTCCCTGTCGCACGCCGAGCAAGTCGCGTGCTTTGAGCAATTGCAAAAAAAAACAAGTGTAAACTACTTTACACGTGTACGGGTGTGTAAACGAGTGTACCGGCCTTACACGACTTGGAAGCAGATGGTCTCATGGTGCACTCACGGGCCATCCGCTCCCAGTTCACAGCAAGGCCCTTAATAACCAGCGTATTTGTGTGACTATGCACTAATCTTCGCAAAGACGCAGTCTCAATCACACAGGCGAATGCAGGCAGACATTCGTTCGCTTCGCGCACATCAGTGGCGCGTGTCAGAAGAATTACACAGCGCAGAAAAAATACGTATTTTACAGAAATCATGAGAAAAAACACGAATAATAGCTACAATCGTTTAAAACGTTCCATCCGTGACTTTGTCCGCTTATTCACTATTCCTGATTTGCCATCAAGGACCTCGATCATTCCCCGGCGTACTAACTTCCGCTTTTGTAAATGAGATTTCAACAGGATTACGACTCAAAGGAAAAAGAACGAGCAGACATTTTGTAGGACGTTACCTCGGACGATCGTTAAGATCGTTACATCTTAATCATACAAAAAATGGTTCTTTGGGTAGTAGCCACAGCACCCGGGAGTACCAGCTCAGCAATGGTTCTTTGTGATCCACTACCCAGCACCCTAGACCAACTCAAATGGATCTCTGTGTCGCGAGCACATCACCGGAGCCAAAAGGTCTCATCTATATCTTCCTTCTGAGGGCTCTCCTGCACCAATAGCGCGTGGAGAAGCCCCAAACACCACTTTCTCCATATACATACAAAATAACTATACACAGGTTCGTATATCATAATGGTCAATCCACAAGAAGCCATGCTTACCTTGGCGATGTCCACTTGATCCACGTACGGTAGCCACCAAGTTGTCCGGGAATAATGGACAATCTACAAGACGCCGATGACTGAGACAGTTTTTACAAAGTAAGGATTTATTAACTAATAATTCACTTGTTTCAATATATTAAAGAACCACAATACTATAACGAATCTAGTAATTCAAGTCGTTGGTTCCTCTTCGTTCGCCGGTGATCTCCTGGTGCTGTTTCTCGTTGGTACTCGTTCGTTCCGTCAGGCAGAGGTTCTGATGACAAGTCTCCTGACTCATAGTTTGCTCTGGTTTATATGGGCCTTGTTGCGCTAATCCCTTCTCCGCAAATGCCCCGAGGCCATACATGCTCGCCCCACTGGCACCAGCTCGCTCCCCTCCTGCTGCGAGTTCCATTTACCAAACAATAGGGGGGTGCTCCAGCCTGGGGCTGTGACCAGGTGGACAAGAGATTACCATGTTCGTGCACATTCTTGGCATTCATTTACGAAATCGTCTATCTGCTTCGTTACCAGTCCTAATCAATGAGTTACCAGTCCCAATCAATAAGTTACACTGAGTTACACTTCCACACAGGTCATGGTCGCCTGGTAGTAAAGGATCCCAAACTCTTTGGTAATACTCTGAGAGGCCGATCTATCAACAGGTGTAAAATGTCGAAATGGCTGTGCTGCCATGGACATGCATGGGGGTGGTCCGTGCAGCCATTTTCGGTTGCATTACTGAGGCCATCAGAGTGGCATTGTTATAACAATGTGTTCGCATGAGTTTGTGGGACCCTATTGAGTGTCTTGGACTGGTCTGTAAATTTGTTGAGGGAACTTTGACTGTCCTCTCCTTCTTCGTTTTCTTCTTCTTCCTTGGTTGGCCTGTCCACTCCCTTTCAATGTTTTATGTATTTCTATCACTAGGAATATGAATATGGCTCTACAATTTAAGAATAACAGATCTCTACCTGCATATGCTAATCCACCAGCCCATGCGCAGCGACGCTCAAATCCTTTTAATATTTACTTTCCAATGTCAGTGGCTCAAACTTTTCTTCTGTGCAATATTTTGTTCAGCTTAACTCACCTGACCTGCTGACTCTATCTGAGTGTCGGTTGAACAGTAGTATCTCTTCCATTTCTTTCAAGCTACCTGGTTACATTTTTCACCGACTTGATCACCCTCCTTCTCATGGTCTTGGCATCTATGTTGAGGATTTATCTCTTAAAAAACCTTTAGCTCGTGAAAACTCTCTTGAAAGTGGCTCCCACGAGTTTGTGTTTCTGCCGTGCTCTGTGTTTCCGCCTTGCTCTCCTGCATTCAACAACATATCTCTGTATCGCTCACCTTCCTTTCCCTCTTGTGCCGTGCTTGATGTAATCTCAGACAGCATTGACAGGTCTATTTTACTCCACCCTTCTGCACACATCATGGTATTTGGTGACTTCAACATTCACCACAAGGATTGGTTGGTACACTCTCGCAATACCGACCCTCCTGGTATCAATGCCTATAATTTCTCAATCTCTCAAAACCTCACCCAAATTGTTTCCTCTCCCACTCATATTCCTGACCGTGCTTCTGATGGAAGATACCTGCTTGATCTCTTTCTGTGTTCTAACCCCGGTGATTGTGTTGCCGATGTTCTGCCTCCAATCGGGAACTCGGATCATTCCACTGTTTCTGTTTGTGTCTCCTACTCCTCATTATCAACTGCAGTGCAACCTTTTCACTGCACTGTGTTTCAGTTTGGAAAAGCTGATTGAGATGGATTCCATTCATTTTTTGCTGATGTGCCTTGGACCTCAGCTTTTAGTCTTGGTCCTGATATGGCTGTGGAGGAAATATCCCAATGGATTTGCACTGGTATGGGCATTTATATTCCCTCACATACCTATCAAGTGAAGGTCCATTCCCAACCATGGTTCACTCCGGCTTGTGCATCAGCAATTGCTCATCACAACCACTATTACAAGCAGTACCATGTGCAAGGGTCTCTGGAGTCCAAATGTCTCTTCCACAAAGCAAGTAACCACGATAAAAGAGTTATTGAGGATGCCATGTGCTGCTTCTGTAGCCGATAACATTGCGACTCAGCGGCTTGGCTCTCGGGACTTGGCGGATTGCCAACAGTGTACTCAACTGCAATAAATCTTCTATACCTCCTCTTTTTCATGGACCAGAGGTTGTTACTTCACCTCTGGATAACGCTAACCCTTTTTCTAACCACTTTATTTCTAATTCAACACTCAATGATCAGGGATACCCTCTTCTTGATTTTCCATCTCGTACAGACTCTGATATTTCTGTTCCATTTATCACTCCTAAGGTTGCCAGAATTATTCGTACCCTAGATGCCTCAAAAGCAACTGGTCCTGATGGAATCCCTGTGATTGTATTGAAGATGTGTTGTCCCGAACTGTCACCGATTCTTGACAAGCTATTCAACCTGTACCTGTCTGCGTCTGTGTTTCCTTCATCATGGAAAGTGGCTTCTGTTGTCCCTGTTTTTAAGGGTGCCGGTGAGCATTCTGAACCAAGTAACTATCGCCCCATCAGCCTGCTCCCTGTTATAAGTAAGGTATTTGAATGCTTCATCAATGAACAACTCCTCAGCCATCTGGAGGACAATGAACTTCTCACTGACCGCCAGTATGGCTTTCGCTATTCTTGCTCTACTGGTGAGCTGCTATTCTTAATTACGGATCATATCAACAGGGCATTGGAACTCAAGGGTAAAGCTCGATTAGTTGCTTTGGATATCTCAAAAGCCTTTGATAAAGTTTGGCACAGGGGTCTGCTCCACAAGCTTCAGTCATATGGTGTATCTGGAGTGATGCATTCAATCATCTCAGCTTTCCTTACAAATCGTAAGATGAAGATGGCACTTGAGGGTCAATCTTCTCCTATTTGCTCCATCAATTCTGGTGTTCCACAGGGTTCTGTCCTTGGTCCCACATTGTTCCTTGTTTATATCAATGATCTTCCTGATAATGTTCTGTCTCAGCTAGCCATGTATGCTGATGATTCCTCACTCTACTGTACATCTGCTGATTCCCTCAATGCCACTCGTAATGAGGTCGGAGTTTCTCTGGACAATGATTTGGAGAATGTGTTGAAGTGGGGGCACGACTGGCTGATAACCTTCAATGCAAAGAAAACTAAACTGTTGTCCATATCTCGTTCTAGAAACAGGTCTTTCCCTTCTGTGTACGTGGGATCTTCAACCTTAACAGAATCATCAGAGCTTCGGCTTCTTGATCTGCACATGTCTTCTAACCTCTGTTGGGATAATTACATTTCTGGTATTGCTAAAACTGCTTCCAAGCGAGTTGGTTGTCTTTATCGAGCGCAGAGGTATTTACCTCCTGAGGCCATTTTGTACCTGTATAGGGCAACTATACGTCCTCTCATGGAGTACTGTTGTCACATTTGGGCTGGAGCACCAGCTTGCCACTTATCTTTACTTTATAGGCTCCAGAAACACATAGTCAACCTGTTTGGTGTGGAAATGGGTTCAACTTTTCAACCACTCTCTCACCGTAGGTCGATTGCCACTCTTGGTTTGTTCTACAGATATTTTCATGGCAAATGTTCTGTTGGACTTTCTAACTTGGTTCCTCCCGTACGAGTGTTTCAACACAAGACTCAGTTTGCCATCTGTGCACCCCCTACACGATAGCTGATCCAAGATGCAGAATGAAAGGCTATGTAGATAGTTTTATCCCTCGTGCTGTCTCGCTCACTACCTGTAAATGTAATGGTAATGGTAATGGAATGCCATCATCCTACGATTTATTCTGCTTTGAGAGGAATGTCAATTCATACTTCCTACATCTTTGAGGTTTAATCGCATTTTACTCGACCTCTGCTACTTCCAGTGTCTTGGATGTTTTCTCGTTCTTTTTTATTTACTTTTATTATTTTGTCTTGCTTTATCCTCATATTTTTCTAACTTTCTCTTAGCCCCTTACCTGGAGTGGCTGTATGCCTTGTCTGGGGCGATATCCATAAAAAAATTTTTTTTTTCAAAAAAAAAAAGGTGCCGAGGGATAACCTCACAGTCCAGTTCCTGGGTGAGTTGCTGCATAACACGCGGGCGCTTGTCGACAAGTTGGAAGATGCTGACCCAGTCATGGAGAGGTACCTCAAGTTCAAGAGGAGCTTGGATGATTTGCTTCTCCCCTACAAAGGGCTGCATCGAAACCTGTGGCAATCTGCCAGGCAGCTCTCCATTACCCATTTCTTTCACCCTGCTCCCTCCACCTCAACACCACCAGCACCCTCTCCTGCCATCCTCTCAGTGTCCTCACCAACACCCTCGACTGCTCCCTCTCCTGCCTCTCCCTCAGTGCACGATTTTGCTGCACCATCATTTGGGTCATCTTCAGAGTTCGAGGAATTCATGGGATTTTTATTCATCACCATCACCATCATTTGAAAGTTGAGTGTGTTTGTAAAATAAAAATTTGGTACATGATGGCGTTGTTGGTTTTTTTAAGTTTCATGGTACGGTAGGGTTAAACACTTAACTGTAAGCGCATTCCTTCAATAAACTGGAAATGGTACCTGGTGTTGTTGTGTGTTTTTTTATTTGTAAGCATTTTTTGTGAAACTGTAATCATGTGCATTTGCGGTCAAAAACATTTTAGACTTTAAAAAGTTTGCTCTATGAATCTGGAACCGCCGGGAACCTATAACGTATCCCTCTTTTACCCATTGAAACAATGCCGTGGCATACATTCACGGGATTTTCATCGACCTTCGCGGATTATCGTTGACATTCTCTAGATTTGCCTCACCATTCGCGGATTTTGCCTCACCATTCGCGGATTTTGCCTCACCATTCATGGATTTTGCCTCACCATTCGCGGTTTGGTTCTCTCTATTCACTGATTTTCGTGACTCGGGAACGTATCCCCCCTTTTTCCATTGAAACAATACCCCACTATTTGTGGGTTTCGCTATTCGTGGATTTTCCAGGAACGTATCCCCTGCGAATAGCGGGGTCCCACGGTACTACGTCCATTAATTAAGTTTTGTTGGAACGAGAGTATATCTATTAATTACGTAATATAGCAATGCATGTCCATCAATTACATACTATTGAAATGTGAGTATGTCTATTAATTACATACTGTTGAACGTGAGTAATCAATTAATTACATATTATTCGACCGTGTCTATGTCTATTAAATACATATGTACTATTGGAACTTGCCTTTTGGACCTTTAGACGTTTTATACCAGGGGTTCCCAAACCCAGGGTCGTGACCTGAACTTAGGTCACGAGGGCCTTCTGATGGGTTTTGGATGACTATGAGCCGCTTGATATTACAGCGATATACCGTATTCAAATGTTGGCAGCTTTATCAACTTCCCTACAAAAACCTGGATTTGTGAGGGATTTTTATCACGTCGAAAGAGTTTTCTCTGACAATTTGTATCGGAGGTACCGGTACCATTTGGGTCACGAGGCGAATGCGATTTCAAATTTTGGGTCGTCGATAAAAACGTTTGGGAGCCTGTGCTTTATACCCTTCAGACCCGTTAGATCCCTTTAGACCTTCACACTTGATCCTTTAATACATTTGAGGCAATTCAGAAACTTTAGACTGGACATTACACCCTTTAGACCTTTTAAGACCCTTTAGACACTTTCACACCTTTTCCGACCTTTGCCCTTTAGACTATTTAGATTTTAGACCGTTCATTTAGTAAATCCTTCCATTTATTTTCCACACAAAATAAACCACACAAAACAAGTCTTGACGATGGTGCACAATCCCTGATTGCTCCATATAGTTTATTTCTGTAGTGCCATGAAACTTCCATTTAGGCTGTAAAAAGAACATTGCAATGAGCCCCCTCGGGGTAACAATGAGATGACTGTGATGGAGAAGTTTGGTTATTTGGCTTCTTTATCTCCACCATCGAAGCTGGACGGAGGTTATGTATTCAACCCTGTCTGTCTGTGTGTCTGTCTGACTGTCTGTGAGCAGGATGTCTCAAAAAGTTATGGATGGATTCCGACCAAAAAATAGTGTGTGACAAGGACGAATTAATTCGATTTTGGTGAAGATCCAAATACTATAATTTTTCTCAATGATTCTTCACCATTGAGTGATAGGGCCAAAAATGATATACAGTATAGCACAATATGTCCTCCACCACCAAAGGTGGATGGAGTTTATGTTTTCACCCGCTGTCTGTTTGTTTGTGATCAAAATATCTCAAAATGTTGTGGACGAATTCAGACTAAATTTGGCAGAGATGTAGCGTATGTGACGAGGACGAAATGATTAGATTTTGGTGAATATCCGGATTCGGATCCGGCTACTAGAATTATTAAGTGATTCTTCACCATTGGGAGATAGGGCCAAAAACGATACATAGCAGGATATCTCAAAAAGTTGTGTACGGATTTGGGTGAAACTTGGTGGACCGGTTGGGTGTCAGACAAGGACAAATCGATTCGAATTTGGTGAAGATCTGAATATGGATTCGGATATGAGAATTATTTAATTATTTTGTGATTCTTCACCATTGAGTGATATGGCCAAAGTGGCGGGGGTCTGCTCTCTACTGAGTGCCGTTCTAGTATAATTTGAAATGACCAGGTTGTTCTGTACCACTACATTAATTGACAATAATATTTTGAAAGGAAACCTGGGATTGTCACTGTTGACAAGTTCGAATAAAGGTGTATGGGGGTAATAAGGATGTCTTTATCCAACGATACACTGCATGTACAAGTTAGCTGTTTGGTTGAGTGGTTAAAGACTTGTTTAGTTTTCCACTGACTCTTGTGGGTTCCATTACCATGGTTCCTCACTCTCACCTGCCCTCATTTGGCAAGTGTTGTGAGCATGAATACCCGGCACCCTGATTGAAGAAGGTCTTCGTCCTCCAAGCAGGCTGAAATACGCTTGTTCTGAGGTTCTTAACAAGCTGATACATTGTTAAATGAACAGAAGAACCAAAAGAAGAACCACCTTCAGAGGCCATTTCCCCCCGCAGAGCAGGGGTTGGCCTTTTTCGGGCACCGTGGTCCCCTTTATGAAGCAATGTTTTATGGCCGGATGCCCTTCCTGTCGCCAACCCTGTTAGTCGCCTCTTGCGACACATAGGGAATTACCAGTGAGCTGGTACTCAATTTGTCGACCTCAGAAGAAAGACAGGCTGAGTCAACCTCCCTGGCGTTAATTTAGCGATGACCTGGATTCGAGCCCAGGATCCTAGGATCCCAAGCCGGCACCCTAACACATTGTTAAATGAACAGCAGTTCGTTCTCATTTTTAAAGCATTGGAGCATCATTTTCTTGGGGTGACAGTTCGTAAATCCGGATAATCTTTTAATAACGTCAAATTCTCAGCTTCGTCTGGGAAAGAGACCTCCGGAGCAGTGGGAATAAGTCGCACTTAAGCAAAGCTGCTAGGACACCTAACGACAATAGCTGGAAGTGCAACGAAGCCATGACATAAATCAATAAATGTTCAGGAGTTTGGTGAAGTCAGAATGAATGGTAAGGTATACACTATACAAGGCACTCGGACACTGGAGGTAGCCATTACCTGTGCTTTAGAAACACGATGAATTAGGATAGCGGTTCAGAAGCGAGGTCCAACCGTTCGGAGAAAACTTTTTCCAAAGACTGGGATTTTTAAGAGGGTTTTTCAAGTTTGGGTCGCAAACCTGGGTTTGGAAACCTCTGCTTTACCTCGGAAAGGATGACAGGCTGAAGGCTGTGTCAACCCACCTGGTGTTGATTCAAAGGACGACAGGGGCTCAAACTATAAGATCTCAAGCCAGCCACCTTAACCGTTAAAGGTCCACAGACACGGAATCTCACTCAAAATGCATTTAATGTCATCCAAATGTCTTTTTATGGTGAATTCAAATATGGCATTGATTTTTCGTTATATTCACTCTGAAACATTAAAAACGAAAGAAAACTGAATCACTTGGGAACGCCCCTAAAAATTCTACCCCATACCTCAAAGCCGATGACGCAATCCATGTGACGTCACCTCCAGAACGCAGCTCGCTCGCAAGCATGCTCCACGTGCATTTGCTTGATACAAATCAAACACTTATTTTAACTCCAATTTACATTCTGTTTCCACTTTTGGTGAGAAGTAGGGGTCTGTGAAACCATTCATAAACTTTATTTGGTGCAAATCGGATGATGTTTAGCCGAGTTACCTCAGACCGTGAGTTGTTATTTATATAATTCACACATAGTTGAATATGTGCAGGCTACTCCACGGAGCGAACTTGCGGGCTTATCAACGAGGCGAGGCGTGACACACATGTGTCTCAGCGTACCTCAGATGACTTTGAAATGACTTACCCTTATTTTCTTCCGCTTCTCAGCAGCTGTCCTCACACCCCTTTTTTTTCTCGGCATGAGGAACGACATTGCTTTTGATGATGGGTACTGCATCAGGTTTCAGCCTCCTCAACTTCTTCAAACTGAACAGCGAAGAGAGCCCGTGATCAAAGTCACTGTCTTCGAAGTGGGCGCTGCAAATGACGCTCGTGTCGCTGGGGCCTTTCCAGTTTCCCCTCGTCAGCTTCACTTTAGATGTCCATATTCTCTGAAGAATCTCATCTTTCGGGAATACATGAAGGCTCACACCGTCTTTGGTTGTATTGCTGCATCCTGCTACGATACATCTTGCAGGCATTTTCGAAAGTAAGGCTAAAACTCTTAAAAACTTTCGCGAAACAATCACAGGAATTAAGACGATCAGTGAGATACTTAGCGGTTAGGGTGCCGGCTTGGGATCCTCGGATCCTGGGTTCGAATCCCGGTCGATCGCTGAATTAACGCCGGGGGGGTCGACTCAGCCTGTCATCCTTCCGAGGTCGGCAAATTTGAGTACCAGCTTGCTGGGATGAATGATCACGGTAATGATCATGGTGAGTACCACGATTTAGAATAGGTACACCGTATCCCTGCGCATCGTAAGAGCGTGACCAAGGGTTGGCGTCAGGAAGGGCATCCGGCCATAAAAACATTGCCTCAAAACAGGGAACCATGATTGTCATGGGGCCCTGCTCTCGCGGGGAAAATGGCCTTACAACGATCATTCATATTGTTGCGAATATGGCATTTGGCCTCCATATCCGCTTGTAAATATTCCCCTATTTCCCCAATACTCCCCAACTATCCCCAATCCCCCATTCCCTAGTCCCATTGCCTGTAAATAACACTCTGTAGAACCGACCTTCCCCTTTTTCCCCCATTAAATGTCGTGCCCAGGTCCACCGCATCTCACGTAGACAACTTTCGGACATCTTGCTAGTTATTCTTAGTCTATGTCAGTTAAGGACTCGTTTCCATTAATTCTGACTCTTCGTTGCACCAGAATGTGATTGTATGGCACCAGTAGTGAGTTTAGGACCTCCCCTTACCTCCTCCCATCTTCCCCACAACAACTACAACAACAACTACAACAACAACTACAACAACAGAGGGGTGCGGCGCGGCGTGCGGGGAGTGTGCGTCCTCACTCCGGCTCGGTTAGCCGCCATTACCCATGCGCTCCGACGGGGTTACCACAAAGGGGCTCCCTGTCAGCCCCTCGTCAAGGGCGGAGCCGGTAACCCCCCCGCACGCACCCAATGAGAAGCAACGGGCCGATTCCATCTGGGGCGGAGCTAACGAGCCGAGGGCGTGTCACTCCCCGCCGGATATACGCAGCGACTTACCGGACGTGACGAGAGAGGCGCCCCCGACTGAAGAAGACAAGTCACGACCTCCAAGCGCTGAGCGAGCTCCACGCATCGACCCGGTATTGCAGTACCTCCGAGAACGGTGCACCCCCTCCGAGAACGGTGCACCTTGAGCCATCGACTACCCGCTTTCCTTGCCATCAATCCCCGTGTGAGTCAGTTTTTGTCCTGTTTATCTGTCGTCTGTCGGGGCTATTATAAGACCGTGTCTAAGTGCCTGCCTTTCTATGCTGTCCCTCTTGTCGTTGTAATCTGACCTTCCGCCCTAATATAACCTCCTCCGGAGGTCTTGAGAACTGAACCCTTGGTGTCGTGTCATTTTAATCCAGCCGTTGTGTCTTTTCCATCATTGATTTAGCATAGCGCGACTTAGTCAACGTTCGAGCATAATCGGGTAACTTGTGCGGACACGGCGGCCATTCCGCTCGGCCCACCATAACATCAAAGTCGTGTCTGTAACAATTGGTGTCAGGAGTGTCGGATTCGAACCTGGGACTAAATTTATTAGGCCCAAATTTTGGAACACCAATTGTACCACTAGGGTAACAATTGGTGTTGGGGAGGTAGAATTCGATCCGGAGCGCGTTTCCCGCGCTCGAAATTATAACGGCGAAATTTGAATTTGTTTTACGGAAATAAAAACCCGAATTTTGAAAGTCGCGCTATGGCGGATCAAGTCGGCTGGGGTCCGGTAGGGGAGAGTGAGGCAGGGTCGGTCCAGGACCAAATTGAGGGACGCGAGGAGAGCGAAGCAGCGAGGGTAGCAGACGCACAAAATAGCGTCGTTGCGCCCGACGTAGCGGGCGCGCGAAATGGCGCCTCGCACATGGCCACGGCGACCGCGCCCGCGACCGTGGTAGCGCCGCCGATGGATTGGGGCCTATTTATGGAACAAATAAAGGCCTTTATGGTTAAGTCGGGTGAAGAAATGAAGGACGAGATGAGGGCTAATAGTCAGCAATTGGGAAACCAAATTGTGGGATTGAGGGCTGATAGTGAGCGATTAGAGGGCCAAATGTGGGTAATGGGAAACCAAATGGGGGTAATGAGGGACGAAGCGAGGGGTACCGGTGAGGGGTTGGACAAGAAATTTGGGAAGTTAGACAATAATTTTGAGGAGTTAGACAAGAAATTTGGGAAGTTAGACAATAATTTTGAGGGGTTAGACAACGGGATAAAAGAGGTGAGAAATGGGTTAATGGGGGTAGAAAACAGAATGGCCGCTCAAGAGAATCAAATGGAAGGGATGCAAAAGGGGTTAGAGGGGTTAGAAAACAGGATGGAAGGCAAATTGAGGGACATGAGGGACCAAGCGGAAAGGGAAGTTAAACAAATGGGGAAGCAGATAGAGGGGGTCAGAATGGGGGTAGAAACCAAACTGGATGCTCACAGGGAGGAAATGGAGCAGATGAGGGTGGCATCTGGGCAGGAGATGCAAGTGATGGGAGAGGAGATCAGAAGAGGAGTGAGTGAGGAGGTCGGAGGAGTGCGCGAGGAGGTGAGGCACTGTAAGGAGCGCATGGAGAAGGAGGTGAGAAAGGGGACTGTAAAATTGCAAGGGGGTATAGAGGAGTTGACGCTGGGAGTAGAACAACTGACAGTGGGACAAAAGGAGTTGGGGGACCAGGTAAAGAAGAACACAGCGGTAATAGAGGGTTTAAAATCGACACAGAAGGAGATGAAAAAGGACGTAGGGGTAATTAAAAAAGAGTGTCAGACGGTACATGAGGACCTGACGAGGAAAATGGACAAGGTGGTAGAGGTGATGGAGGTTAAAGGGCGGGAGTTACGGGCTCCCGCCGACTTGCTATGCGGTCCCGTGCCAGACACAGTGGTTAACCCGCCGAGGGAGGGGTACGCACGTCACCTAGAGGAAGGCATGGAGCTAGTCCATGCCTTCGCCCGCCGCCAACTCCATCTGGCGGGGGAAAAGATGAAGCGCAGGTACGACGACCGGAGCCAGGGGAGTCAATACGCTCCGGGGATGAAGATTTGGTTCTTTAATCCCCGGAGGCGGAAGGGAAGGTGCCCAAAACTCACCTCCCCCTGGCAAGGCCCAGGAGTCGTCCTGTCGCAAATCTGTGACGTGGTCATTAAGATCAAAATGGGGCCACGAGCCCTCCCTCGGATCGTCCACGCCGACCGGATAAGACCTTACACCGGCGAGCAGGCGCCCCCGTTGATTGCCTCGGCTTTAGATGCCGAGGCGGGACCCAGTACCTCTGAATAAGGGGGGCTTATTAGTGCCAGAGGACTGGGGGATTGAGGAGCGATAGGCCCGGTGGGTAAGGGTGGCATCCCTGCCACCCTTCCCATGGAAGGGGCAAAGGAGCAATAGCTTATGGGGTGTATGGCAGTGAAAACTAGCCCGGGTGGGTTAGGTTATATTGATAGGGCCCTAGAAGATGACATTAGGTGACGTTAAGATTAGTTAGTGACTGATACCTGTAGTGGGGACGCAGGTAGATTAGTATGGATGATAATGACGAGGGAGCGCAATAGTTTAAAGGGACGACTGGGAAGCGCAAGTTTCAGAAGGGAGTAGTTAGCTGAGATGATGCTGTGTGTGTGAGAATTGAACAGGTGTGATTGCACAGGTGTGCAACTGGACAGGTGTGTGGAGTAGTGTGTGAGTAGTGAGTGTGTGGATCAGCGCGAATGCGCTTGGGGAGAGAAGGGTGCAGGCGGCACCAAGAATGAGAGCACAGGTGTGCAAGTACAGGTGTGTGGAGAGAGTTGGAGTAAGTGGTACGGAGTGGTGTGCATGGTGCGAAGGTGTGGATGGGGGAAGAGTGGACCCCTTTCACGAGTACCCGGGGCGGGTAGTGTAAGTGTTAGGTAGAGGGTATAGGTAAATTGTGGTTGGATATTGGCATTTGTGGTGTGGGTGAAAGAATGGTACATGGATGGGTGCATCAGTGTTGTGGAAATGGCTGGGCGTGTAGCCTGTTAGTGTGTGTAGTTGGTTTGGACACTCCACCACTGTGAGGATGTCGGCCAGGTGAGGCCGCAGGTGGGCTCTGGGAGCCGGTAGTTGTGAGTGGGTGCCTGAGGATCCCGGGTGTGGATCGGGCAGCCCAGTGCCAGAGAGGGCACCGAGTGGGGAGAGCGCCAGAGGGCCTTCCCCAGGTAGTTAGGTTAGGGTAAGGAGCAGGTAAGCTCGGAGGCAACTGCAGTGGTGGAGGTGTGCAGGTGGGTAGACCCGCTGGGAGAGGTACACGCCACCGCCCAGAAATTGTGCGAGGGCACCGGGAGATGAATCGGGGGAGTGAGACCCCAAATTGAAAAGCACCACAGTTTGGCCAATGGGAATTGGTTTTTAGAACCCATAGTGTAAGAGGGCCAATGGTTTGGCCGGAGAAAGACCCCGGGTAGTGTAAAGTTGTTAAAGTCATTTAGGAAATAGTTAGGATTGATGAACCTGTCGCACCATACGCAGCCACTTACCTGTGGTGATGATGATGACTCCACACCTGTGTTTTCTTTGTTTTGTTGCAGGAAATGAGATTGCTGTGGATTTGTGAGACGCATCACGACGTGGATGAGACATTGGGGTGATTCCATCTCTCCCTCCCTAGGAGGGACTGATGATGAATTGGTAATGGCAAATTTTGATGTTCAGTTGGAGATGGCAAATTTTGATGAGAGTTGAAAATGGCAAATTTGATTGGTTAGGAGGGAGAGAAGACGAATTTGGTATATGGGAGGAACGGGGAAGACAGTAGGGACGTTGTTGATTTGTAAAGTAGATGTTTATGGGTAGTGTTGTGTTTTGTGGATACAGTAAGGGGTAAGGGAGGGGCCATGTAGGTTACCTGGTGGGGGGGGGGGGGGGGGGGGCGTACGGTAGGAACGTACCTGTCTCACCTGGTTCCCATGTGCCCCCAGTGTGCATTACCTTGCATTGCGTGCACTTTTGCGCACTTACCACCTTACTCACTTGTCTTTTCTTTTGTCTCCCACCTCCGAGGATCTGGCTTTGGGGCAGAGAGAGAGGAGAGAGAGGTGCTGGCTCCGCAGTTGTGGGCCTGCACTTTCGCTGCTTGCTGCCTGGATCGATACACCATATGGACCGCAATGTTTGTGGCCACCCACAATGGACCGCAGTTCTTTTGCGGCCAAGCACCACCCGTGGATGGACCTATGGGTCAACGTGGCACCTATGCCATACAAGGTGAACCACTTATAGTTGGCCCCCTGACGGCCACAATAAAGAAATGGACGCGGTTGGCGCCTTTCTTTATTTTTGAAAGAAGCCAGAAGGCCAAGTGCACCACACGAAGAGCAAGAGACACCTGCAGGGTTAGGGGTTGTTGAAGTTATTTTTATTTTAATGAACAATGGTGACTGCACCGGATGGTGCTGACTGTGTGATGGGGTGGTGCTTTTGGTGCTTGGATGGGGTGCTCTGCACATTATTAAAGGCCGTAAGGCCACAGAGCACTCGTGGGTTGGTGTATCGATGCTGGCATGCGTGCTCTCTCTATGCATAACATCTGCATGTGTTCCTCCAAAAACAGGTCCTGGATCGTAGTGTAAATATCAGCGTAGTCTTGTAAATAATGCTCCCTACCGGCTGTATGTTTAGTTTGCGAATTCTTTCCGGATTCGGTTATCCTGTGGGTGTGTTTCTGTGAGGAGAAGGGTGCAACGTCGCAGGGGGACATATTTACTCATTTGTGAATATCTGTAAAACTGTCGCACTCAGGGTAGAGTTAATAGTAGAGGGAACTACATCTGCGTGCCACACTAAAGTAGGTAAAAATTTATCGGGTCGGGACGCCCCGAGGGTAGAGAAGGGTGCAATGTTGCGAATATGGCATTTGGCCTCCATATCCGCTTGTAAATATTCCCCTATTTCCCCAATACTCCCCAACTATCCCCAATCCCCCATTCCCTAGTCCCATTGCCTGTAAATAACACTCTGTAGAACCGACCTTCCCCTTTTTCCCCCATTAAATGTCGTGCCCAGGTCCACCGCATCTCACGTAGACAACTTTCGGACATCTTGCTAGTTATTCTTAGTCTATGTCAGTTAAGGACTCGTTTCCATTAATTCTGACTCTTCGTTGCACCAGAATGTGATTGTATGGCACCAGTAGTGAGTTTAGGACCTCCCCTTACCTCCTCCCATCTTCCCCACAACAACTACAACAACAACTACAACAACAGAGGGGTACGGCGCGGCGTGCGGGGAGTGTGCGTCCTCACTCTGGCTCGGTTAGCCGCCATTACCCATGCGCTCCGACGGGGTTACCACGAAGGGGCTCCCTGTCAGCCCCTCGTCAAGGGCGGAGCCGGTAACCCCCCCCGCACGCACCCAATGAGAAGCAACGGGCCGATTCCATCTGGGGCGGAGCTAACGAGCCGAGGGCGTGTCACTCCCCGCCGGATATACGCAGCGACTTACCGGACGTGACGAGAGAGGCGCCCCCGACTGAAGAAGACAAGTCACGACCTCCAAGCGCTGAGCGAGCTCCACGCATCGACCCGGTATTGCAGTACCTCCGAGAACGGTGCACCCCCTCCGAGAACGGTGCACCTTGAGCCATCGACTACCCGCTTTCCTTGCCATCAATCCCCGTGTGAGTCAGTTTTTGTCCTGTTTATCTGTCGTCTGTCGGGGCTATTATAAGACCGTGTCTAAGTGCCTGCCTTTCTATGCTGTCCCTCTTGTCGTTGTAATCTGACCTTCCGCCCTAATATAACCTCCTCCGGAGGTCTTGAGAACTGAACCCTTGGTGTCGTGTCATTTTAATCCAGCCGTTGTATCTTTTCCATCATTGATTTAGCATAGCGTGACTTAGTCAACATTCGAGCATAATCGGGTAACTTGTGCGGACACGGCAGCCATTCCGCTCGGCCCACCATAACATCAAAGTCGTGTCTGTAACAATATATTACAGTGAGATAGCAAACATGTGCACAATGCATTTGTACGTACTTTATACGGCGCGCGACGTCTCATCAATCGACTCTGAGCGAGTCGCGTTCTGGAGATGACGTCACCGGTCACGTGACCTGCGGTTCGCTGAACTCCACTTTTTTGAGGGGCGGGGCATAGCAAGTTGTGAAAAACACTACAAATGTTCAAAATATTGGTCTAATTATCCTATTGTTTATTTTAAAAAAGAAACATGGGCGATTTCTTCACTAGGAAGGTCAA